>NC_058081.1:19309731-19648813 GCF_014858855.1 Bufo gargarizans
ATCATTTTGTATTTCTAGTAACAGTACCCTCATTATTTTTAATAATGAAATATATGCCACGCAGTGTGGGCGGTATATGACCCTGCAGTTAGTCATCTTGTACATCGTCCACACTGTAACATTTAATGGAGGTTGGTTTTGGGCATATTTCCAGTTGCTTACCTCGGACTCTAAGGACGGTGCCTGGACCTTCTTGAAGGATAGTTTCAACAAGATTTGGAGTTTTAGTATTCTGTAAACAAAATCTTACTGCAACACGACAGTAGAGAGTGGTGTTATCTGGACCATGGAAATACTCTAGGAGAAGGTCAGACCGACCAATCAGCTTGGTCTTTCCTTTGTAATCTGGATGGATGTAGTCCTCATTAGGATGATAAACAAAATGTTCTCTTGGTTCTCCGACCATCCAGTATACCTGAGTCCACAGAACACTCCTGTTTCCTACATTAATTGTACTTATCATATCTTGGATGGAGAAGCTGCAGTTGATTATGACCGATCCATTGACCTCCACCTCCATTGTTTGGTTGATATTTGAAGCACCGCTTGGCTCTTTAAAGTAAATATAGAACAGTCTTAAAAGGGTTATCCAGGAATTGATAATAATGTCCTATCCTCGGGTTAGGTCCTCATTATCACATGGGCAGTGGTCTGAGTTCTGGAACCCCAGTAGATCAACTGTTTCAGGGAGCTGCCTCGCTCTCCAGAGTTCTGTTAAGGACAGCCGGCTCCCGGCAGCTTTCGAAGCACAGCCCCATGGTATTGCAGCTTAGCCCCATTGACTTGTCTGAGCCGCAACTAGGCCATGTGACCGAGGTATGGCCTAGTAAGAAGCTGTGGTTGACAGCTGATCAGCGAGGGTACCAGTTGTTGGAACCCCACCGATGTGATATTGATGAGTTGATTAATAGGATTGTAACGTGGCAGCGCTGCCTCTCAATGTGCCTGGACAAGAGTCTGTCCTGAATTTAGACTTTCCCCACTCTTTCTATATTGGGGTAAAAAGTTATACAACAATAAATCTGAATATCACTTCTACATCAAGCCTCATTGAGTGCTTTCTACTTTGTGTAGCTAATTTGAACAGCACTCCCTGTGGTCAGACACAGAACTGCAAGAATAAGCTTTTAGCACATAAAAGTCAGAAAAGCATAGTAAAATCAGGTGATATTTCCATGTGGACTTACTTAGAATGAGAAGTTGAGTTCCAGTATTTGTTCGCCGGGTATATTTGGCTCCTCCTACGAAAACATTTATAGAGTAGCAGTAGAAGCCGTTGAATTTGACAGAGCTGTTGACTGTAACAGACACAATGTTTTCATTGATCCTCTGTGTGCAAGCGGCAGAATACATTCCACTTCCACAGCCTTTGTCAGATGGGCTCCAGAATACATCACATTTAGTTATATTATGGGACATGGTCCGATTCTTAAATGTGAATCGAACGATCATGGTCACAATGTCTCCAGGGAGGGCAAGGATAAGATGTTCCTGGTTCAAAATCATCTCTTTCTCTCCTGACCAGTGAAAAATAAGATGACAATGTGTAAAGATATGGAGTGTGAAGACCTTTTACAGTACACATACAACTACTGAATCTCCTCCAATTTATCATAAAAACCAGTTCAATGGCATGCTGCAACATTCAGAGGCCAGCATGAGCCATCTGTTGAGCCTTCAACTACAGAGCCCCCCCCCCCCCCCCCCACATGGCAATGTCCTGCTTATCCTGACACCTTTCTATTATCTCCAGCAGGACATTTTTTGCAATTTTCTTTACAGTAGCTCTTCTTTGGGACTGGACCAGGCAGGCTAACCTTTACTCCCCACTTACAACAATGAGGCTTGGACACCCATAACACTAGTTCACTGGTTGTTCTTCCTTGGACCACTTTTGGTAATTACCAACCACTGCATGCTATGAACACCCTACCAGCCTGGTAGTTTTGGAGATGCCTTGATCTAGTCATCTTGCCTTACCCTCTACCATTTTCTGCTTCCAAAACATCAACTGACTGCTTACTTGCTACCTCAAATTTCCCACCCTTTAACCCTTAACCACTTAAGGACCACAGGTTTATACCCCCCTAGTGACCAGGCCCTTTTTTACAAATCGGCAATCCACAACTTTAGCGGTTTATTGCTCGGTCATGCAACTTACCACCCAAATTAATTTTACCTCCTTTTCTTCTCACTAATAGAGCTTTCATTTGGTGGTATTTAATTGCTGCTGACATTTTTACTTTTTTTGTTATTAATCGAAATTTAACGATTTTTTGGCAAAAAAATGAAATTTTTCACTTTCAGTTGTAAAATTTTGCAAAAAAAACGACATCCATATATAAATTTTTCGCTAAATTTATTGTTCTACGTGTCTTTGATAAAAAAAAATGTTTGGGTAAAAAAAAATTGTTTGGGTAAAAGTTATAGCGTTTACAAACTATGGTACAAAAATGTGAATTTCCGCTTTTTGAAGCAGCTCTGACTTTCTGGGCACCTGTCATGTTTCCTGAGGTTCTACAATGCCCAGACAGTAGAAAACCCCCACAAATGACCCCATTTTGGAAAGTAGACACCCTAAGGTATTCGCTGATGGGAATAGTGAGTTCATAGAACTTTTTATTTTTTGTCACAAGTTAGCGGAAAATGATGATTTTTATTTTTTTTATTTGTTTTCTTACAAAGTCTCATATTCCACTAACTTGTGACAAAAAATAAAAACTTCCATGAACTCACTATGCCCATCACGAAATACCTTGGGGTGTCTTCTTTCCAAAATGGGGTCACTTGTGGGGAAGTTATACTGCCCTGGCATTCTAGGGCCCCTAATGTGTGGTTAGTAGTTTGAAATCAAAATGTGTAAAAAATGGCCTGTGAAATCCGAAAGGTGCTCTTTGGAATGTGTGCCCCTTTGCCCACCTAGGCGGCAAAAAAGTGACACACATCTGGTATCGCCGTACTCAGGAGAAGTTGGGGAATGTGTTTTGGGGTGTCATTTTACATATACCCATGCTGGATGAGAAAAATATCTTGGCAAAAGACAACTTTTCACATTTTTTTATACAAAGTTGGCATTTGACCAAGATATTTATCTCACCCAGCATGGGTATATGTAAAATGACACCCCAAAACACATTGCCCAACTTCTCCTGAGTACGGCGATACCAGATGTGTGACACTTTTTTGCAGCCTAGGTGGGCAAAGGGGCCCAAATTCATTTTAGGGGGGCATTTTTAGACATTTGGATCCCAGACTACTTCTCATGGTTTCGGGCCCCTATAATGCCAGGGCAGTATAAATACCCCACATGTGACCCCATTTTGGAAAGAAGACACCCCAAGGTATTCAATGAGGGGCATGGCGAGTTCATAGAAATTTTTTTTTTGGGCACAAGTTAGCGGACATTTTTTATTTTATTTTTTTTCTCACAAAGTCTCCCTTTCCGCTAACTTGGGACAAAAATGTCCATCTTTCATGGACTCAATATGCCCCTCACGGAATACCTTGGGGTGTCATCTTTCCGAAATGGGGTCACATGTGGGGTATTTATACTGCCCTGGCATTTTAGGGGCCCTAAAGAGTGAGAAGAAGTCTGGAATATAAATGTCTAAAAAATGTTACGCATTTGGATTCCGTGAGGGGTATGGTGAGTTCATGTGAGATTTTATTTTTTGACACAAGTTAGTGGAATATGAGACTTTGTAAGAAAAAAAAATATATATATATTTCCGCTAACTTGGGCCAAAAAAAATTCTGAATGGAGCCTTACAGGGGGGCGATCAATGACAGGGGGGTGATCAGGGAGTGTATATGGGGTGATCACCCCCCTGTCACTGATCACCCCTCTGAAAGGCTCCATTCAGATGTCCATGTTTTTTACGGATCCACGGATACATAGATCGGTACCGCAAAACACATACGGACGTCTGAATGGAGCCTTACATGGGGGATGATTACTGACAGGGGGGTGATCAATGACAGGGGGGTGATCAGGGAGTGTATATGGGGTGATCACCCCCCTGTCATTGATCACCCCCCTGTAAGGCTCCATTCAGACGTCCGTATGCGTTTTGCGGATCCGATCCATTGATGCGTGGATCCGTAAAACACATATGGGCGTCCGAATGGAGCCTTACAGGGGGGTGATCAATGAAAGGGGGGTGATCAATGACAGGGGGTGATCAGGGAGTGTATATGAGGTGATCACCCCCCTGTCACTGATCACCCCCCTGTAAGGCTCCATTCAGACGTCCGTATGCGTTTTGCGGATCCGATCCATGGATGCGTGGATCCGTAAAACACATGCAGACGTCTGAATGG
This sequence comes from Bufo gargarizans, assembly GCF_014858855.1. Taxonomy (NCBI): domain Eukaryota; kingdom Metazoa; phylum Chordata; class Amphibia; order Anura; family Bufonidae; genus Bufo; species Bufo gargarizans. The sequence goes on from NC_058081.1 coordinate 19,314,052, forward strand.
AGCCTTACAGGGGGGTGATCATCCCATATAGACTCCCTGATCACCCCCCTATAAGGCTCCATTCAGACGTCCGTATGCGTTTTACGGATCCGATCCATGGATGCGTGGATCCGTAAAACACATACGGGCGTCTGAATGGAGCCTTACAGGGAGGTGATCAATGACAGGGGGTGATCAGGGAGTGTATATGGGGTGATCACCCCCCTGTCACTGATCACCCCCCTGTAAGGCTCCATTCAGACGTCCGTATGCGTTTTGCGGATCCGATCCATGGATGCGTGGATCCGTAAAACACATGCAGACGTCTGAATGGAGCCTTACAGGGGGGTGATCATCCCATATAGACTCCCTGATCACCCCCCTGTAAGGCTCCATTCAGACGTCCGTATGTGTTTTGCGGATCCGATCCATGTATCCGTGGATCCGTAAAAATCATACGGACGTCTGAATGGAGCCTTACAGGGGGGTGATCAATGACGGAGGTGATCAGGGAGTCTATATGGGTGATCACTCCTCTGTCATTGATCACCCCCCTGTAAGGCTCCATTCAGACGTCCGCATGTGTTTTGCGGATCCGATCCATGTATCAGTGGATCCGTAAAAATCATACGGACGTCTGAATGGAGCCTTACAGGGGGGTGATCAATGACAGGGGGGTGATCAATGACAGGGAAGTGATCAGGAAGTCTATATGCGTGATCACCCCCTTGTCATTGATCACCCCCCTGTAAGGCTCCATTCAGACGTCCGTATGCGTTTTGCAGATCCGATCCATGTATCCGTGGATCCGTAAAAATCATACGGACCTCTGAATGGAGCCTTACAGGGGGGTGATCAATGACAGGGGGGTGATCAATGACAGGGGGGTGATCAGGGAGTCTATATGGGCTGATCAGTGGTTCATAAAGGGTTAATAAGTGACAGGGGGGTGTAGTGTAGTGTAGTGGTGTTTGGTGCTACTTTACTGAGCTGCCTGTGTCCTCTGGTGGTCGATCCAAACAAAAGGGACCACCAGAGGACCAGGTAGCAGGTATATTAGACGCTGTTATTAAAACAGCGTCTAATATACCTGTTAGGGGTTAAAAAAATCACATCTCCAGCCTGTCAGCGAACGATCGCCGCTGGCAGGCTGGAGATCCACTCGCTTACCTTCCGTTCCTGTGAGCGCGCGCGCCTGTGTGCGCGCGTTCACAGGAAATCTCGGCTCACGCGTCTATTTCTCTACTTTTATAATAGATAGTAATACCTCCAAAAATAGTTATTACTTTACATTCCCCATATGTCTACTTCATGTTTGGATTATTTTGTGAATGGAATTTTATTTTTTGGGGATGTTATAAGGCTAAGAAGTTTAAAAGCAAATCTTGAAATATTACAGAAAATTTCTAAAACCCACTTTTTTAGGACCAGTTCAGGTCTGAAGTCACTTTGTGAGGCTTACAAAATAGAAACCACCCAAAAATAGCCCAATTTTACAAACTACATCCCTCAAGGTATTCGAAACTGATTTTACTAAATTTGTTAACCCTTTAGGTGTTTTTGGAAGGCAGATTTTGCTGGACTGTTTTTTTGACACTATGTCCCATTCAAAGCACCCCTGATGCACCACTAGAGTAGAAACTCCAAAAAAGTGACCCCATTTTAGAAACTACACCCCTCAAGGTATACAAAACTGATTTTACAAACTTTGTTAACCCTTTAGGTGTTCCATAAGAATTAATGGAAAATAGAGATGAAATTAAAAAATTTCCCTTTTTTGTCGGATTTTCCATATTAATAAATTTTTTCCAGTTACAAAGCAAAGGTTAACAGCCAAACAAAACTCAATATTTATGGCCCTGATTCTGTCGTTTACAGAAACACCCCATATGTGATCGTCAACTGCTGTATGGCACACAGCATTGCGCAGTAGGGAAGGAACGCCATATGGTTTTTGAAAGGCAGATTTCACTGGGATAATTTTAAGCTGTCATGTCACCTTTTGAAGACCCCCTGATGCACCTCTAGAGTAAAAACTCCCCAAAAGTTTTTTGGGGTAAGAGAATTGATGAAAAAATGGCAAAATGGACTCTTTTTTTTCCATTACCCCAAGCACCATATTGGAAAAATATTTTTTTATTTTATTAGTACGGGCATTTTTAGTCGCAGTGATGCACATGATGTTTATAATTTTTATTATTTATGTATTTATTTTTTTATTCTACATAAAGGGAGGGATTTAAACTTTTATATTTTTTCCATTTTGTATTTATTTTGTTTGTTTACTTTTTTGTTATAATTGTGAAGCTCGTATTTGAGCCTACAAAATCCAATAAAAAAATAAAATTCTGATCAATCATGGATTTTGGACATTCATTTATTGTTCAGAATCGCTCATTTCATATGTTGGCCTGCCACCTGCTGGCCAAAATAAGAATTGCAGCTTCAATACCCTTGGTCTCTTCACTGACAATTTTCACCCTTTAGATGCCATGATCTCACTTGATAACGGCATCTAAAGGTTTTAATAACCGCGATCAGCATTATTGGCAATCGCGGCCATTAGTTACTGGTCTCTGCTGTTTAAACAGTGTAGACCCCCCTTTTCCGGCCATGATGCCCGCTGCACATGCGAATAATCGCTAAGGGATTAATAGTTGCCATTGCTCACATACAATATTGTGTTCACAAATCATATTTCTCCCCCACTGTGATATCACCAGACGTTGTTCCAAGTGCAAACCTTAGGGGATTTACTTCATCTATCGTGTGCCTCATACTCCATTTTTTGGCATGTGGGGACACCTACATGTTTTCATGTTAACAATTTTTATTGTTTTTTTATTTTTCCTCAATTTTTTTTTTACCATACATTTTATTTATTTTTAACATAACCCTGAGGGTCTTTGTTAGGTATTAAGTCATCATCATTGGTGATCTCAATGCCAAGACTGACGGAGAGATGTTAAAGAAAGCCCCCTTCCTTAGTCATCATCAAGGAGATTATTGATCATTTGTGGTGCAGATTGCATTAAGTGTTCAGGATTAGAATTCAATCTCAGCCTATCTCTAGCAGGTCCAGTAGCAATCACTATCATATACATTGAAATGCTGGAACATGGATTTGCACCATTTTGAAGGAAGAAGCTAATAATAGTACCCCACTATGAGCGGTGGGTAGAGCATGTTCCAGACTTGTCAACAAGATATGCTCTCCATTTTCTCAATCTACCAACGGCTTAAAAACTGTGAACTTGGCAATGGTATTGTTTTCAAAATGTTCATAAATGAGTAGCACCTGGAGCCATTCTGGTGCTAAGGCTTCATAAATATGGTACTGGAAGACTGGTACTCTCAACACATGGGACCAAATGGTTTAATGCAGATCACAAAGTTTATTAATAGATACATAAAAGAGTAAAAGAGTAAAAATATGTTAATAAACAATGACACTGGATAGCTTAATATAAGGGGTTTCACACAATATGGTACAAGTGATGGCGTAACGTATATTTGAACGCCCTATATCATAGATTGATCCTCATATTGATCTGATAATTACTGCAAAAAAAGGACCCAAGTATTCGCATTAAGTTCCTATATAAGAAAAAATGGAAAAAGGGATGACAAGAAAGTCCTCCTTATTTTTATCCTTATTGAGGAACAGTGTCCGCTAAGATGGAATCAAAAAGTCCAATTGTAGTAGGCTTCAAATATAGTTGTTTCTTTCTTATACAGGCTTTGCTTGAAAATTAGCAGTTTGAATATGCCTAATGATAACCCACTATGTGGGCTTACCTTCCCTTTAGTGCCGGTCAGTCGATCAAATTGTTCGGGGCCCGCTAGTGCCGGCGTCCCGTCTGTTTCTTGGTCAGCGTCCCACGTGGATTCGGAGATAGGTTTGTCGCTCCGGAAGTGACGTATCGGCACACAGGATTGTATTCGTTTTTTTTGTATCGATTTTTCTTGGGCTCAAACTTTCGTTGTAGCAGCCAATATCGAACTTACAGTGCACTGTTTTCTCGCGAGGTATAAGTATTTCTTCTTACAGATGGGTCATATTTCGATCTCTTATTAGATCGCTCGAAACCAAACGCGTTTCAGGGATGGCTCTCCCCTTCCTCAGTGGTAATGACCCTACTTCGTATCTGATTGGTTTTTATACCCTCAGTTGGTGAGTTCCAAATTCAGACATGGAATATGTAATCAACCTTTCTTTCGATTTTTTTATTTTTTTTTGTTGTTTTAAATATGGTTGTTTTATATCAAATGTCTTTTTATATCTTTTTTCTCCATTGGACTTTTCGTACTTTCGATTTTTCTTCTGTTTTTCCAATGGCGTTTGTGTTGCGTTTTTAATGCGTTTTATATTTGACTCATGCGTTTTTTGCCAAAAGCTGTAGTTTTCCTCACGCTATGGGGTCCATAAAGGATTTTATTGCATGAGCCATAGTTAGGTTTATATATCATTTTTTAGGATCATTTTTTGAGATCTCTTCAATATGTATGCAATCAATCAATTTTCTTTTTTTTTATATCTATAGTTATACAATTATGATATTGCAATAAATTTTATCAGCACAAGTTTGTTTAAAAGCATAAACTTGTAAACGTCAACTTATAAGATTGTAGACTGCACATACATTGTAATTCTTCATATTATTGTTGGTTTCTATATATCAACAAACAACATTATATATACCTATTTATATGATATCTTATTCAGACTTTTCAGAATATATAGGCTCTATAAGAATATATTTATTTCATTTAATAACTTGTGTTGTATAAATTAAACACCTATCAACAAAATAAGGAGATTGTATCGATGTACTTCTCTCCACAGCTACTGTAATAATTGTGCTTTGCCCAAAAAGTATTGTATTGAATGAAAAAAAGGGGGTACATGCGTTTGTCTCCAAGGGCGGATCGCAGTGCCGATGAACTGCCAAACATGCGATCCCTCATCGGAGAAAAAGCGAATGTCCCATAGTTTTAAAGAAAGCCAAAAATCTCCAAGTCCGCATTTAGTCCCCTTGGTATGAGACTTCCAAAATCATAAATTCGTTTCGATTCAGCCCTTGACATTTTTTCAATGTGATTGTCCCCCCTCCAGTCGTGTTCTATCTGCTCCAGTGCTAGAAAGGACAAGCCTCTACAGTCCTTGTTATGGACTTCCTTAAAATGTCTTGATAGGGCATTATTCTCGCAGCCCTTGGCTATATTATTGAGATGTTCAGATATTCGCACTTTGAGTTGTCGTTTTGTCCTACCAATATATTGTTTTGTGCACGGGCACTGGATAAGATAGATGACGCTGGAGGAGTTACATGTCAAAAAACTTTTGATGGTCATTGAAAATGCATTCTGAGTTGAGGAGATTTTTATAGTTTTTTGGGGAAATTTGTTTTTTTTACAGCCCATACAGGATCCGCATCTAAAAAAGCCATCAGGTTTTAACCAATCTTGATTTACTTTTTTGTGCTTTTTTTTGACAGTTGGTGCTATCTGGATACCTAGGTTTGGTGCCTTGGTATATGTTATAAGGGGATTTGCTGGTAATAGTGGACCAATAATTTTATAATGGAAGAAGTGATGCCAATGCCGTTTAATAATTCCAGTTATTTGTTTGGAGCGGGCGCTATATGGTAAGATCATTCTGAATTCTGAATTTTGATTTGGTTTTTGAATCTTTGTTTCATCAAAAAAGGTTTTTCTATCCAGTTTTCTTACTTTATCTAATGCCTCTCCCAGTAGTTTTTCTGGGTAAAGTTTTTCTTTAAATTGTGTTTTCTTTATGGAGGCTTCTTCTTCAAATTGGTTATCTTCCGTGCAGTTTCTTCTAATGCGACAAAACTGTCCGAAAGGGATATTGATAAGCCAATTCGGTAAATGGCAGCTTGAAAAGAGGATGAATCCATTTTTGGCTGTAGGTTTGTGATAGGTGTTACATACATATCTGTTCCCTTTTTTGGTGATCTGGATATCTAAAAAGTCTACCTTCTCTATATTTAGTCCAGATGTGAAACGTAGATTATATCTATTATTGTTGAGATCTTCCATGAATTTCGACAAGCCAATCTCGTCTTTACGCCAAATAAAAATAATGTCATGTAAATAGCGTCGCCATAGGACCAGGTCCTCCCCTAGCCTGGGACCAATAATTTCTTGTTCCCACTGGGCCAAAAACAAGTTGGCATAGCTGGGGGGGAACCTGGTTCCCATGGAGGTGCCCCTTAACTGTAAATAAAAATCCTCTTCAAACATGAAATAGTTGTGATGTAAGATATGGTCAACTCCTTCCACAATGAAGTCTATCTGTTCTGGTTTTAAAGTATTGTCCCCGTTCAATTGGTTCTTAAGAGCCTCAACTCCCTGTTTATGGTCAATCACAGTGTATAAGGATTGGACGTCCAATGTATTTATAATCCAATCTGGTTGGACGTCGAAACTTTCTAATACACTGATAATTTGTGTAGTGTCTCTAATGTGAGACCTGTTTTTTTGGACAAATGGCTGAAGTAAAGTGTCCAAATACTGCGACAGATTGGAGGTCAGGGAACCTATCCCTGATATGATTGGGTTCTTATGCACTTTTGGTAGGCAATAGAATATTGGCAATCTCCCCGGTGTGCCCATAATAAATTTATATTTATAGTCTTTAAGGATTCCCTGTTGTAGTCCTCTGTCGCAGTATTCCAATAGAGAGGCTCTAAATGTTGCCAAAGGGTCTCCTTTGATAAGTTTATATGTAGACTGATCTGCAAGTTGTTTCATGCATTCATTGTGGTATTCTTCTTTGCCCCAAATAACTATGGCACTTCCCTTGTCTGCAGGGCGGATTATTATATTGTTTTCTTTCTGTAATTCCTGTAAGGCTTTAATTTCTCCTCTAGTCAAGTTATTTCTACTATAGTTTTTTCTTTTATTCTTTCTAGATCTGTCTCTACATTTTTTTGAAATGTAATCTGTCTCTACATTTTTTTGACATGTAACTCCTCCAGCGTCATCTATCTGATCCAGTGCCCATGCACAAAACAATATATTGGTAGGACAAAACGACAACTCAAAGTGAGAATATCTGAACATCTCAATAATATAGCCAAGGGCTGCGAGAATAATGCCCTATCAAGACATTTTAAGGAAGTCCATAACAAGGACTGTAGAGGCTTGTCCTTTCTAGCACTGGAGCAGATAGAACACGACTGGAGGGGGGACAATCACATTGAAAAAATGTCAAGGGCTGAATCGAAACAAATTTATGATTTTGGAAGTCTCATACCAAGGGGACTAAATGCGGACTTGGAGATTTTTGGCTTTCTTTAAAACTATGGGACATTCGCTTTTTCTCCGATGAGGGATCGCATGTTTGGCAGTTCATCGGCACTGCGATCCGCCCTTGGAGACAAACGCATGTACCCCCTTTTTTTTATTCAATACAATACTTTTTGGGCAAAGCACAATTATTACAGTAGCTGTGGAGAGAAGTACATCGATACAATCTCCTTATTTTGTTGATAGGTGTTTAATTTATACAACACAAGTTATTAAATGAAATAAATATATTCTTATAGAGCCTATATATTCTGAAAAGTCTGAATAAGATATCATATAAATAGGTATATATAATGTTGTTTGTTGATATATAGAAACCAACAATAATATGAAGAATTACAATGTATGTGCAGTCTACAATCTTATAAGTTGACGTTTACATGTTTATGCTTTTAAACAAACTTGTGCTGATAAGATTGATGGCAATATCATAATTGTATAACTATAGATATAAAAAAAAAATATAATAGATTGATTGCATACCTCGCAGAGAAAACAGTGCACTGTAAGTTCGATATTGGCTGCTACAACGAAAGTTTGAGCCCAAGAAAATCGATACAAAAAAAAAAACAACGAATACAATCCTGTGTGCCGATACGTCACTTCCGGAGCGACAAACCTATCTCCGAATCCACGTGGGACGCTGACCAAGAAACAGCCGGGACGCCGGCACTAGCGGGCCCCGAACAATCTGATCGACTGACCGCCACTAAAGGGAAGGTAAGCCCACATAGTGGGTTATCATTAGGCATATTCAAACTGCTAATTTTCAAGCAAAGCCTGTATAAGAAAGAAACAACTATATTTGAAGCCTACTACAATTGGACTTTTTGATTCCATCTTAGCGGACACTGTTCCTCAATAAGGATAAAAATAAGGAGGACTTTCTTTTCATCCCTTTTTCAATTTTTTTCTTATATAGGAACTTAATGCGAATACTTGGGTCCTTTTTTTGCAGTAATTATCAGATCAATATGAGGATCAATCTATGATATAGGGCGTTCAAATATACATTACGCCATCACTTGTACCATATTGTGTGAAACCCCTTATATTAAGCTATCCAGTGTTATTGTTTATTAACATATTTTTACTCCTTTACTCTTTTATGTATCTATTAAAACACTTTGTGATCTGCATTAAACCATATGGTCCCATGTGTTGAGAGTACCAGTCTTCCAGTATTATATATTTTCTTGTAACCGTGAAGGGTGAATCACTTTTTAGACTAGAGCACCTCTCTGTGACTGTGAGTGGGTGAGCTATTTCCTATACTACAATCCTTTCATAAATATGGTGTTTGGCCCGAGCACTGATGTAAATACCTGTACATTTACACAGCTTCCCCATTTTGCTATCCTGAATATGATATCATCTGAAGTTTTCTACTTAGAAAATTAACCTGCGAACAATACGTACATTTATAACCTGGCCACCCAATGTCTCATATTACCTTTAACTGTTATTCTGGTGCCTTCTGGGTGTTGCCATTCAAAGGTTTTGTGACTGGTGGGATTGATTATAAAACGACAGCAGTACATCTTCTCATCCTTGTTCGTTAAATTCTTTATAGTAAATGATGATGTCCCGGCTCCTCGATCATACTGCCCAGATAGTCTTCCTGCATACTGCTCATTTGTATAATTTCTATTTCCATGTGTGGAAAATGTGTAAATTATATTTTCATTTCCTCCACAATATCTTGGATGATCTGATGCTTTCACTACAACATTCACTGACTTAGGGCTTATAGACTCTGGGTAGGTGAAACTGCATGGAATAGTGATGGACTCTCCCGCGAAGGACTCCTGTCCACGAGGCTGATCTACACAGTATTGTGCCAAAGATTCATGGTAAAGACCTTTAAACAGAATCATAAAAAAAAGTCAAAAACAATGCTCTTAAGGACATTGAGACATGAGGACAAACTAGCATGGGTGAAGTTCTAAGTATCAAGAAGAAACTATGTCTTCAGTTACGTCAAGTAAAAAAAAACTACACACTTTTGCATTAGGAACAGATATGAGGAAATATAGATGAGCGAATTGATTCTGAAATTTGACGACAATTTTTCAAAATATTCTGATTCCATCTAACACAGATTTTGTGGATTGGATTCTGGAGAATCGGAGTAAGGGCTCATGCAAACAAAAGTATTTTCTTTCTGTGTCCGTTCCAGTTTTTTTGCGGACCGTATGCGGAACCATTCATTTCAATGGGTCCGAAAAAAAAAATGGAAGGTGCATTCCGTTTCCGTATGTCTGTATTTCTGTTCCGCAAAAAAATAGAACATGTCCTTTTATTGTCCGCATTACGAACAAGGATAGGACTGTTCTATTAGGGGCCAGCTGTTCCGTTCCACAAAATACGGAATGCACACAGACGTCGTCCGTATTTTTTGCGGATCCGTTTTTTGCAGACCGCAAAATACATACGGTTGTGTGCATGAGGCCTAAGAGAGAGAAAGAGATATAGGAAGAGAGAGAGAGAGAGAGAGAGAGAGATCCTGAATAGAATTTTAAGAAATTTGCTCATTTCCATGAGAAACCCATGATCACATTTGATTCTGAGTCCTGGGTCAGGCCAGTCAAAACCAACATTGTGTCTGGATATTGGGACCTTAAGCGAAATGTCTTGACCATCTAGTGGTGTCTTTTTGGCGATGCTCTAATTGACCATGGAGGTATTTTCAGTGTGGTACTTACCTGTATATTTTCTGGTCTAGGATGAGCCTTCTAACCTAATTGGTTTCTTCTTCCTCTGGTGCGATTCCGTTGACCCTTAATATTATAGGGTGATATAGGGATAGTTTTGAAGACAGTGGGATCACCCTTTTCAGGGTGGCTATTCTACTCCACATGTAGGGACACCGTCTGGATATTTTAGGGAAGGATTTAAGTCTAAATTTATATCTTATTGGAATGAAAAGTTTTCATGGGGTTGACATTTTTTTTTCTCTCTGAACTTATAAAAACGGAAGCTTTTATTGAAATATAAAAGAGACACGTTCCTCCTAGTGTAAAAGGTTTCACTACAGGGTGGTGTGAAGAGTAATGGGCTGCTGACCTTTACTGGTTGTGCAGTGGGGTATAACACCATGTACAGATATCAAGTAAGGCTGCCGAGCCTCCCTGGATCCACACACCAGGCGACCCCCCACCCCTCCCGATCAGAGGGGTAAGGCTACTTTCACACTAGAGTTAATATTTTCCGGTATTGAGATCCGTCATAGGGTCTCAATACCAGAAATAAACGCTTCCATTTTGTCTCCATTCATTGTCAATGGGGACAAAATGTAACTGAACAGAACAGAGTGCTCCAAAATGCATTCCGTTCCGTTCTCATACTGATAATACAACCGTCTGCATCCGTTATGAACGGATCCCATTGTATTATCTGTAACATAGCCAAGACGGATCCATCATAAACTCCATTGAAAGTCAACGGGGGACGGAACTGTTTTCCACTGTGTCAGATTGTGTCTTCGTTCTCATACCAGAGAGCAAACAGCAGCATGCTGCGGTTTGCGTTCCGTCCTGGGATGCGGAGCAAGACGGATCTGTCCCCATTGATTTGAATTGTGTCATGACGGATCCATCTTGGCTATGTTACAGATAATACAATGGGATCCGTTCATAACGGATGCAGACGGTTGTATTATCAGTAAGGGCTCTTTCACACCTGCGTTCTTTTCTTCCGGCATAGCGTTCCGTCGTCGGGGCTCTATGCCGGAAGAATCCTGATCAGGATTATCCTAATGCATTCTGAATGGAGTGAAATCCGTTCAGGATGCATCAGGATGTCTTCAGTTCCGGACCGGAACGTTTTTTGGCTGGAGAAAATACTGTAGCATGCTGCGCTTTTTGCTCCGGCCCAAAATCCTGAACACTTGCCGCAAGGCCGGATCCAGAATTAATGCCCATTGAAAGGCATTGATCCGGATCCGGCCTTAAGCTAAATGTCGTTTCGGCTTATTACCGGATCCGACGTTTAGCTTTTTCTGAATGGTACCATGGCTGCCGGGACGCTAAAGTCCTGGCAGCCATGGTAAAGTGTAGCGGGGAGCAGTATACTTACCGTCCGTGTGGCTCCTGGGGCACTCCAGAGTGACGTCAGGGCGCCCAACGCGCATGGATGACGTGATCGCATGGCACGTCATCCATGCGCCTGGGGCGCTCTGACGTCACTTTGGAGCACCCCGGGAGCCGCACGGACTGTAAGTATACCGCTCCCCCACTACTACTATGGCAACCAGGACTTTAGTAGCGTCCTGGCTGCCATAGTAACACTGAACACATTTTGAAGACGGATCCGTCTTCAAATGCTTTCAGTTCACTTGCGTTTTTCCGGATCCGGCGTGTAATTCCGGCAAGTGGATCCGGACAACGCAAGTGTGAAAGAGGCCTTACAGAGGCGTTTTTACTGAACCCTGCCGAATCTGGCAAAAACGCTAGTGTGAAAGTAGCCTAAAAAGGTCTGTTTGAAGGTTACAATTTCTAGGAGAGCAAACAACTTTATAGCAAAGGACGAATATGGTAAAAATGATTAGCAGACTCAAATAACTAAATTGCACAATATTGCGGATATGTTTTCAATGTAACTGGACTAGATAGTCGAAATGCATAGTCCAAATAAAGAAAATCTCTGGAGACATCTCTCTGCTGACTACTTGCTCCTGACAGAGCAGATATGATAATAACCAGACCATCTGATTGCTATATTAATAATGGAAGCCTGTATTGTCTTCTTCTGGGTGCAGATTTCTGTTTCCTACAACATTACTATAGACAGTTGAGGAGAAAACTCCCAGGAGATCTGCAGTCACCGTGTCAGAGACCAACAAACTTTTAACTGTCAGACTAAGCATACCACATATTTCCCTCTTTTGGGTATGCAGTGACCCGGTGGTTCACTGCTAGAGGGTTGATGCTGTGATTTATTGCTAAACAAATTAAAAAGGGTTTTCTGAGATTTATACTGATGACCTGTCCTCTGGATAGGTCATCAGTATCTGATTGCTGGGGGTCCGACATCCGGGACCCTCGCCGATCAGCTGTTTGCAAAGACAGCCGTAGCCTTCTCCCTGTTCACCAAGCACAGCGCCGTACATTGTATAGTGGCTGTGCTTGGTATCGCGCTCAGCCCCATTTCACTTCAGTGGTGCTGAGTTGCTCCTTAGGCCATGTGACAGATAAACGTGACATCACTGGCCTAGGTAAAGCTGGAGAAGGCCGCAGCCCTCACAGGAGCACCGGTGGCTTCTCAAAACAGATGATCAGCGGGGATCCTGGGTGTCATACTCCCACTGATCAATTACTGATAACCATCAGTAGAAAGTTATAAAAAATTTGATTCGGTTGCTTCACTGAATTTCAGAAACAAATTTGATTGGTTACGAAGTAGCAGGAGCAATGACTGGGAACGGCGATCGAGCCATTCCCCATCATTAAACCCCTCAGGTGCCGCTTTCATTACTGATCGCGGCATCTGACTTTAACATTGGGGCCTTTCAGATGTTAATCAGGGGTTAAAAAAAATACATACTCACCTCTTCCATTTGCTCGCAAAGAGGCCATCACGACCATCTTGATTAAACAAGCCACGCAGAATTTAGCACGGTGATATGATGGAGTCACTACATCATCACACTATCTGGGCATGGTGACGTCATCACTGATTACGTTACCGTGCCTATCGAGTGACCCGACGTAGTGACATCACACATCACTGTGCGACGTCAACCAAGAGGGCTTGGTCATTGCATCAACCATCCACCGGCTCACCACCTGCCCTCCTGCCCCACACCTGACTACCTGTCCTCCATCAAGGGCACCCCAGTCAACACCAAACAGGAAGCCTCAAACGACCCAGTGTTACACCCCTCCATCCACTGCACACGCAGTCTGAGGGAATACCAAAGAGAGGGATTATCCACTGTGAGGACTATAACCACCCTTGTTGTTGCCACCACCACCACTCCCATGTCTCCTCCCCATGGATTGGCACACCACAGGTATTTGCTCTGACCCGCTTTATCATGTTGTGATATATATGGATCTAATCAAATAAATGCCTTGAATTTTCATGTGAAAATATGATGGATAACTTGCGCAACCATCTACTTTCTTGTCTGAAATTGTTTTTCTCCATATGGTTCCTAAAGCTTGAGCACCACGGCAAGATTTTGAAATAAATCATTTGTTCTTAGTATTTACAGTAGAATATAAAAAAAAAAAATTTAAGTACATTTGTCTATGACCTTTTCACTCATAGGGAAACACTGAGGTAACATGCAGTAATATGGCATCCTTCATGTGACTGAGGCTAGTTTCACACTAGTGCTTAATCGGCCAGGCTGTTCTGGCAGTGTGCGTTTTTCATCTGGCCGATCTTCAGCATGTTTGCCAGGTTGTGGCTGGATCTCCGCTGGTCACCATTATAGTTAAAGTGGTTGTCCCACAAAATATATTCTACAGTTTTCAAACCAGCACCTGGATCTGAATACTTTTGTAATTGCAAGTAATAGCATAGCCACTGAGTTATTCAATAAAATCTATCTGTATAGCGCCACCTGCTGTTTGTTTTTTTCTTATTTCTTTCACCTGCTCACTGAGAAGGTCGCACATGCTCAGTTTTACCCTTCAGCTGCCTCCTGAGCTGTGATGGGGAGAGCTGAGACACTCCTCCTTGATCTGCCAGCTAAATCTAGCAGAGCAATGAATGTGGAGATCTCTGGATCCATGTGAGGTACAGGGCTGGTTATAGCTTTGTTAGAAAGGTATTGTCATGTACCATATGATGTCTGTCATTATTTACATTAGTCATGGGATATCCCCTTTAATGGGGCCGAAGGACGACACTTTAGCTTCTGGCAATGCCAGAATACAGAGAGATCGGTTCCCTGCCAGAACAGCCTGCCGGCTATTAAGCGCTAGCCTGAATGTAATGGTCATTTTCCGATTCTTCAGCTTCTACAATCATTCATGCCTTATTGCATTGTCAACAATGATTTTATGAGCCGCATGACAAAACATTTGTAAGAAACCGCACAACCAGTTCAACAAGAGCTGGCGAACTTGCCTTGCAGAACCCCTATTGTTACAGGGGCCCCACCTACAACAGAATTGCCACCCTGATAAGAGCTACATCCAACTATCAGGAACCCCGAGCAGCCTCTGTAGGTGGAATGGAATCTATCTTGCACTTACTGGGTAGCCACTGGCAGAAGCAGCAGGAAGGTCAAGTGGACATACTAGCCGAGCTCAGCAACAGAACGGTCAAGTGTAACAGCCAAAAAAAAAATGCAATTGTAATGTTAAAAACAAACAAAGTAAAAACCAAACAGATTCAGAGTAGAGATGAGCAAATCGATTCTAAGCAAATCTGAATTCTTACGAATTTCACAAAAAAGTCTGCAAAACCAATCCAACGTTGGCAGAGGGAAGAAGAAACTGAAGAATCGTATGAAACTGGGAGTAAGTGGGGTGGAGCTTGCCCTGATTAGCTCAGAGGCTGACAGACAACCTGATCAGCCAATCAGGGGACAGTATGTTCAGAAGGAAGTGACACCATTCTGTTTCCAGCTAGGCTTGTAAAAGGATGTCATGTGGCAGTGTCTGCCAAAATCAATTTCAGACACAAGCCAGTAATCTAGTTGCACTAGAGACACTATAGGGAGAGAATATGGATTTATAATTGGGTAGATTTTAGGGATTTATCAAGAAAAGCTTAGCATGCAAGAAATTCATTTTTTGTACAAACCAGTTTCTACAGTTTAACAGTTTATAGGCTTATTGTCAGTACCTCAATAGCATACATTCTGCTGAAAACACAGAGGAATTGGCTCCCTTTGTTTTCAAAAAAAATAAATAAAACCTCTATTTACCATTCATAATTAGGAATTTCAGTGCATTATACTGGTGTTATTGAGCATGTTTTATTAGTGCAAGATACCGCTCAGTGTTATAGCAAATGCATTTTACTTTAAATACTACATTGTTACTATTGTAAATTGTCAATACCAGTGTGCAGTGTGTTTGTAGACGGGGAGGGACATTTAATTGTGTGTCTAACTTTAAATTACAGAAAAAGTATTTGCACTTTTGCTAGTACCGTTTAATACCCTGTGTACCAAACCCTTGACCTTTCATTTATAGGTCTCATAATAAAATGGTTGGTAAACATAAGTGTGGCAAACAAAAGACCCATGCCTCCTTATCTGAGATTCAGAATATGGGTAGTAGTGCAAACAGCAGCATTGCCAGCTGTTCAGCCAGTATAACTAGTAGAACTAATAGTAGTAGGCCACAGTTCTCCCCAGTATCAGATCACTGACACATTATTATCGAGGACAAAGAGAATGACATTGTGGACTGGAAGGCTCACTCCTCCTTTTAGTCACAGCAGGATGATGTGGATTTCACCTCTTCGTTTGACGCAAAGACTTGGAGCCAGTGGTCACTTCATTCCTCGGGCTACCTATCCATGCAACCCGAGAAAATCCTTTCAGTTGCGTCGTCTACCTCTTTGTTGCTCCCTCCTAGTGCGGCACCTTTCTTTTTTATTAAGAGGCAACAAAACATCATGTGCTATGGAAGACACTGAAGAAAACCTCCCTGTTGGTGACTTCTATGAGAACAGTCAGGAGGATCAGTCAGAAGTGGTGGATCCCATGCATAGCTGTGTTGGTGGTGGTAATAGTGGCACCCATAGCCACACAGGCAGTGGTTGGGGCATTGGTAGCGACAGTGGCATTCTGGGCAAATTCAGAGCAGGTAGGGGGGCCAAGTAGTCCATGATGACATATTGCAGCCTAATAAAAGTCACAGGGATGTCACCAGGGTGATCACGTGGTGATGTCATCACGCTCTCTGCAGATCTTTGGGCGGGTATTCTTCAATCAGGATGGGAGCAGATGGCCTCTCCATGATCAAGTAGATGAGGTGAGTATGATTTATTTTTTTAACCCTGGCTTAATCCGTGAGCACCTGAATGCGAGTCTCAGATGTCACGATCAGCATTTAAAGCTGCCTCAGAGGGGTTAAATGACTGGAGGGAGGGTGTAGCATGAAAGCGTTTTATGATAAAGTAACTTATAACAAATCAAATTTTTTGACAAAGTTTGGCAAAGCTGCCAAATAGAATTTTACAAAACTCTGCTCATCTCTAGAGGCAGCAATAAAAAACAGAGGCAACGTATGACTTCCAAAAGGACTGCCAGGGCCAGATGTACTGTGCTCAGCTTAGGAACTGGTAATGCCACTTATATTTTGGGAAGTGTTGAGCGAATCAAACTGTCTGAAGTTTACTTTGCTCCGAATTTCAGTGAAAATTTGATTTGCCGCAAAGCTGAATTTCCTCTTGCTTTGTGGTAACAAATCGATTTTCCCTAAAATGGGGTACCTTTTTTTTTTTTATAAATCATACTGACCCCACCCTTTTCAGCACAAAGAACCTGCCGCCGCCTTCTTGGATGAAGATCCAACGCAAAATCTCATGAGATCATCATGCGCCGTGCAAGATTTCAAGCGGGATATTCAATCAAGATGGCGGTAGCGGGCTCTTCGGAATCAAATGCACGAGGTAAGTATGATAAAAAAAAAAATATTATAGACCTTAATATTAAGGTCAGATGCTGCAATCAGTGATGAACTCGGCAACTGAGGGATACAATGACAGGCAGCCGCACAATCGCCGTTCCTTGTCATCGCACCCGCTACTTACAAAGAAATCTGCTTCGTGACGAAGAAATTCATCACAAAGCAAACTCTTTTTTTTTTTATTCAGCGAAGCTGCCAAATCAAATTTTCAAGAACTTCGCTCATCACTAATCTTGGCTACAGGCTCAAAACGTCCCAGAGCTAGGCCAAGCTCATCTCCTTACATCTCAGTGCAATGAACTCATATCTATATTTATTTTTTTTGCACACAGAGAGGTAGTGGCTTGCTGGTTCCCTTGCAGCAAAGTCCACATGCCTGTACATGTCAAAGGGTGAAAATTGAGGGAGAACTTAGACAAGCACTTTGGGAGTAGCACTAAGCCAAATTTATTAAAGTGACACAGTGAGTCCACACCTGTTGTGTAACTTAACAACTTTTCCAACACAATTCCATGACATTGTGCTGTGAGATGTCTATCCCTTATATGTCTATTTGCAGCCACCCAGTGGTTATGTTGTGTATAGTGGTCACTGTACTGATACTGCTCCCAAATAAAAGGGAGAATTTTCCTGGCCTGTTCAACTTCAGAACAAGTCACTGTTTCTTCTCACAATTTAAACTTGTGTGTATAAATTCAGGCATAATTTTTTGATACTTGTGCAGAACAAGCTACTCATTCTTCTGACAATATCATGTGTGTACAAACAGTTGGAGGAATCTGGCCCAGTTAAGACATAAGACATACATTTTTAGAGGCTGGGTCCCAACAAGCCACTTTTTTTTTTGATAACAGCATGTGTGTTTAAACACTATCTGGCCATGATAAGTAACTATTTTTGAAAGCTTTGTAATATAAATAAGCATAACACTTGTGATGGTGCAATGTGTTTTTAAACAAGCTGTCCACACCATCAATCAATCAATCATGATTTTACCCATAGCTATGCTGTCAGTGTCACTCTGACTATAAAGGCTTAAAGTGCTTAATTCGGGGGAGAGGTGGGGGGGGGGGTAAAGGGCTAAACATAAAAAAAAAAAAGATATAATGTTAAGATATAAAAAAAAACTCAGAGACCTCAGAGTGTCATATACTAAATGTAAATTTCAAGAAGTTTGCTCATCTCTAGTATGGATACATAAATGCAATAACAAGCAACTACAAGGCAAAGAAAAGTTGGGTAGACAGGCTGGGTCAGAAACAGAATAATACTCACTAAATGCACAGAAAGCTAACAAAAAAAAACAAGAGCCAAGTAGTGCGCATGTGCAATAACTGCCAAAAAGCAGTCCCAGAGCAGATCTCTAAATGCTGGGAAGCCTACTGCACTACCCACCCATTCCCCTGCTTCTGCATTCTGGTAGCTTAGAGACACCCCAATCTTCTCCCCAGCAACCCCAGGTTCCAGAGACACTCCCTTCTTCCTCTTGCAGCCTTCCTTCTAACGGCACTGCCTCTTGCTGCCTGCAGGGTGCATGCTGCCTCTGAAGAGGCACTTCAGGCATCTACCCCCTGTGGGAAGTTGCCTACAGAATAAGCTCCTTTGCTAGTTCCTTCAGAGGTGTGCTGTTTACATTAATTTGCTCATCTGCTGACTCTTTCCTGTTTCCTGGATTTTGACACTTTACTGACTGCCCTGATTTCTGCCTGATTTCTGAACTGATCCTGACCTTGGAATGTTTACTGGATTGCACATAATTTACTTTCCCTGACCTGGGCCTATCT
The DNA here is from genome assembly GCF_014858855.1 of Bufo gargarizans. NCBI lineage: Eukaryota > Metazoa > Chordata > Amphibia > Anura > Bufonidae > Bufo > Bufo gargarizans. The sequence goes on from NC_058081.1 coordinate 19,332,749, forward strand.
GTAACTATGGTTTTGCCTGATCCTTTGGTGCTCCACACTAGTGTCTATTGACCCCATGGGTCAGTATTTACTTGTACAGAGACTACTCAGAGAGGTAGTGGCTTGCTGGTTCCCTTGCAGCAAAGTCCACATGCCTGTACATGTCAAAGGGTGAAAATTGAGGGAGAACTTAGACAACCCCCTTGGGAGTAGCACTAAGCCACAAGTGACACAGTGAGTCCACACCTGTTGTGTAACTTAACCACTTTTCCAACACAATTCCATGACATTGTGCTGTGAGATGTCTATCCCTTATATGTCTATTTGCAGCCACCCAGTGGTCATGTTGTGTATTGCGGCCTGTCAAGTTATTGGAGTCCTTAAAGGGGTTTCTGGAAGTAGAAAATTGATGATTTGATGATGTAGTCACAGGATTGGTCCTCAATATCAGATTGGTAAGGGTTAGTGCTGTGACCTCTTCCTATGCCTGCCACTTCACATTCATCAGTCACATGGTTTAGGTGCAACTCAATCCTATTCAAGTGAATAGAACTGGGCTGAAAATACTTAGCATAGCCACTCTATACTGTTTGGCGCTGTGTTTTGTATGCTGTGAGGAAGCCACAGCGCTCAACAGAGCTCTTCAAACAGCTGATCAGTGGTGGTGCCAGAAGTCGGATCCCCATAATAGAGATAATGATGATCAATCCTGAGGATAGGTCATCAATATTGTAGTCATGGAAAACCCAAGAAAAGGTTAATGCATCTGTAAAAGAAGAAACAAATTGGCTGGAAACTGTGGTCTTTAAAACATTTGAAGGGGAAATCACATAAAGCCGCAAGTACTGTGAAAGGGGAAGTATTATGTTGTGGAACAGGTCTGTGTTATATACAGTACAGACCAAAAGTTTGGACACACCTTCTCATTCAAAGAGTTTTCTTTATTTTCATGACAATGAAAATTGTAGATTCACAATGAAGGCATCAAAACTATGAATTAACACATGTGGAATTATATACATAACAAAAAAGTGTGAAACAACTGAAAATATGTCATATTCTAGGTTCTTCAAAGTAGCCACCTTTTGCTTGGATTACTGCTTTGCAGACTCTTGGCATTCTCTTGATAAGATTCAAGAGGTAGTCACCTGAAATGGTTTTCACTTCACAGGTGTGCCCTGTCAGGTTTAATAAGTGGGATTTCTTGCCTTATAAATGGGGTTGGGACCATCAGTTGTGTTGTGGAGAAGTCAGGTGGATACACAGCTGATAGTCCTACTGAATAGACTGTTAGAATTTTTATTACGGCAAGAAAAAAGCAGCTAAGTAAAGAAAAACGAGTGGCCATCATTACTTTAAGAAATGAAGGTCAGTAAGTCCGAAAAATTGGGAAAACTTTGAAAGTGTCCCTAAGTGCAGTCACAAAAACCATGAAGCGCTACAAATAAACTGGCTCACATCCGGACCGCCCCAAGAAAGAAAGACCAAGAGTTCAGTCCACGGTATACAGGGAGTGCAGAATTATTAGGCAAATGAGTATTTTGACCACATCATCCTCTTTATGCATGTTGTCTTACTCCAAGCTGTATAGGCTCGAAAGCCTACTACCAATTAAGCATATTAGGTGATGTGGATCTCTGTAATGAGAAGGGGTGTGGTCTAATGACATCAACACCCTATATCAGGTGTGCATAATTATTAGGCAACTTCCTTTCCTTTGGCAAAATGTGTCAAAAGAAGGACTTGACAGGCTCAGAAAAGTCAAAAATAGTGAGATATCTTGCAGAGGGATGCAGCACTCTTAAAATTGCAAAGCTTCTGAAGCGTGATCATCAAACAATCAAGCGTTTCATTCAAAATAGTCAACAGGGTCGCAAGAAGCGTGTGGAAAAACCAAGGCACAAAATAACTGCCCAAGAACTGAGAAAAGTCAAGCGTGCAGCTGTCAAGATGCCACTTGCCACCAGTTTGGCCATATTTCAGAGCTGCAACATCACTGTAGTGCCTAAAAGCACAAGGTGTGCAATACTCAGAGACATGGCCAAGGTAAGAAAGGCTGAAAGACGACCACCACTGAACAAGACACACAAGCTAAAACGTCAAGACTGGGCCAAGAAATATCTCAAGACTGATTTTTCTAAGGTTTTATGGACTGATGAAATGAGAGTGAGTCTTGATGGGCCAGATGGATGGGCCCGTGGCTGGATTGGTAAAGGGCAGAGAGCTCCAGTCCGACTCAGACTCCAGCAAGGTGGAGGTGGAGTACTGGTTTGGGCTGGTATCATCAAAGATGAGCTTGTGGGGCCTTTTCGGGTTGAGGATGGAGTCAAGCTCAACTCCCAGTCCTACTGCCAGTTTCTGGAAGACACCTTCTTCAAGCAGTGGTACAGGAAGAAGTCTGCATCCTTCAAGAAAAACATGATTTTCATGCAGGACAATGCTCCATCACACGCGTCCAAGTACTCCACAGCGTGGTTGGCAAGAAAGGGTATAAAAGAAGAAAATCTAATGACATGGCCTCCTTGTTCACCTGATCTGAACCTCATTGAGAACCTGTGGTCCATCATCAAATGTGAGATTTACAAGGAGGGAAAACAGTACACCTCTCTGAACAGTGTCTGGGAGGCTGTGGTTGCTGCTGCACGCAATGTTGATGGTGAACAGATCAAAACACTGACAGAATCCATGGATGGCAGAGGCTTTTGAGTGTCCTTGCAAAGAAAGGTGGCTATATTGGTCACTGATTTGTTTTTGTTTTGTTTTTGAATGTCAGAAATGTATATTTGTGAATGTTGAGATGTTATATTGGTTTCACTGGTAAAAATAAATAATTGAAATGGGTATATATTTGTTTTTTGTTAAGTTGCCTAATAATTATGCACAGAAATATTCACCTGCACACACAGATATCCCCCTAAAATAGCTAAAACTCAAATCAAACTAAAAACTACTTCCAAAAATATTCAGCTTTGATATTAATGAGTTTTTTGGGTTCATTGAGAACATGGTTGTTGTTCAATAATAAAATTAATCCTCAAAAATACAACTTGCCTAATAATTCTGCACTCCCTGTAGTGAAGCTTTCTCCACTGTACAGTTTCTGGTGCCAGTGGCTGCCTGAAGCAGCTGTTAAGTGGAGGGTGGAGGGTGTCGGAACCACGCAATCTGATATTTATGTAAGTCTTGGAAAACTTGTTAAAGAAGTTAAAATAGATTATACAACTTGTTAGAAGAAAATAAATAAAATCTTTTTGTGACAGATAAAAATGCATTTGAAGGTCAAGTCAGAAGAGAGTCATACGTCAAATTCTTTTCACTTCTTCTTTTTAATGCATTCTCCATGATGACCATAGAGATAATCCTACAAGATAAGAAGTCTTATTGGAAATGCGGACTTGATGCTGGGGGACTTCCATGTAAGATGGCACCCATACAGAAAAACTCTCCAAAGACTACCTTTTTGAGAAGACCACCGCCTTAGCCACCTCACGACAGATTTTCAGTTCCACTGTACAATATGCATACTGGCGAACATCTTTGAGAAGTCCACCCACTAAGGGTGCTGCCACATGTTTGTTTGTTTTTTAGGCCAGAATTAGGTAGTAAAAGTATTAAGGGCAGATAGTACTTCTCTTTTTTTGAATCCACTCCTTAAAAAACTGCATAACAATTCTGAATGTGTAGCAGTATCTGTAGAAGACCAATTTAAGTGCAATCATGGGTGGTCATCTCAAACAGGTTTTACTTTATCTACAGTATGGTATAATAGAATAATGAGCAAACATAAAGCACATTATACAATTAAACTCTATAAAACCGAATGTAGTCCAGGGCTCTTGCTCATTTAGAGCTTCAGACAGATGTTCCAAGATGCCAGATTAGTGGGCGTTACTGAAAATACACATTCTGATGAAAGACGTTTATTGAAAGTTAAGTAGATGCGTTCATGATTATCATTAATTTGAGGAAAATCTGACATTGTGACAAGAGGCTTTCATAACATTGTGGCAGTCTATGCAGCTTCTATGGAGGCTTTCATAGAAAAGGTTCATACTAGGTTGTAAAAACCAATGGACAACTACATTCAAGAGAAAGCCATCATGAGCAAATAAGGAAGTGGAAAATTGCCACAAAGTTCATAGAAAAAGCATAAATAAGGATACAAATGCCAGGCGCCTCTGTCTTGGATAGCACAACCACACTCATTTAACAGGGAGTAGACCTGATTTTTGCTATGAAGCCATTTAGCAATATCAGATAAAAAATTCAGTTGGAAAAATTCCACTTTATAATGGCAAAAAAAAAAAAAAAACACAGCCCGTACATTATATTCTCTCATCCAATACATAATAGAATTACGGCAGTTTACTTGAAACAGTCACAACTCATTGGTGCCAATAGTGGCAATGGTGTCTCTCCTTCCAGTGCTTATCTGCATATGGTTCTTCACTGATATTGACATGTCCTGCACAATCACTTGGCCCTGGGTCTCGTACACAACCCCTAGCACTGTTGCAGGGAGTCTCCTACCCCACCTTCTGCTCCAACATTTCCCATCTGTGGTTGTCTCCACCAGCTTCCACTCTCACATGGAAGCCACTTTTTTCTGTGTCACCTCATCAGACCTAAGGCACAGGGGTACTGTCATCTCCTGTCAGACAGCCCATTTTAATAACTAGTCACGGTATACACATGGAGCAATGTAACATCCTCGTGCCTACATGCTCTTTCGTTTCTAGGGCATAACCACTTTGTTGTTCTAAACCAATCATGGTGCCCGGGGTGATACATTTCGGCCACCATTTCACACTTGGCATGGATAAAGCAACATTTCTCATAAGGAGAGCCATCAGGGCAAAAACAGTAAGGAATATGAGAAAAGTAATTGCAGTAGCTGGCCTTGTGAATTAAACATGTGGTTAGGAACACTTTTACATGCAATGAACCATGCAAACTCTGTCTCGGCAGGAACAGTTAAACAAGAGGCAATAGTCAGGAACCACCTTACAAGGACAGAGGAAAAACAGAGGAAACAATGCAACACCTACCCCATATCAAGGCTAGAAGCAGAGCACAGGACATAGTGACAATGGCTTAAAAATGTCTTCTGTGAGAGTAACCTGAAAAAGGAAGATCTAAAAATGAGCTAAAATGTAAAACAACCCAGAAAATGTTCACATATGTACACTTCCTCTTTTCACAAACTTGATATAAAGGAAATACCCACTAGATGATATTGTAGAATCTGTATGCCTGGTGTTAGTTTCTACATTTAGTTTTGGCCCTGGTGTCTCTATGTATGAGTTTATGGACAACGCGGTTCCACTTCCTCCTCTTTCTCTCTGGCCCTTGCCAGCCACTCTCTTGTTCTCGGCTGCAGTTCTCCTGTTCTATCTTGCATTTCATTGCCACAGTGACCAGCTTTGCTCAATGACATCAGGCCAGGGGTGTATTTAAGGTGGCCTCCAGCCATTGTACATCAACTCACTGGCTCTTGTTAGATACTGTTTTTTATGTTCTTTCTGAACTTGATCCTTACCTTGGCTTTCTTTGACTACTTTTCAGATTTTTACCTTGGCTTGTGTCTAACCATTCACAGCCACCAATTTCAATTCTCCTGCAGAGAAGCCCACGTCTCCATATAGATGACCTGGGAAATCTCCTGCAGAAAATCCCCCCATCTCCACATCGAGGACCTGGGAATTCTCTTGCAGAGATGCCAACTTCTCCATGTAAAGGACACGGGAATTCTCCTGCATAGACACCCATATCTTAAAGGGTGAATACCAGGGAATAGTTTAGATTTTGCACCCTGGTATAGCCAGCTCTAATTGGATTGTGGCTTTGTAGGACCATTATCCCTGCGTACAAATCATAGTATGAGGAACTACCATTACTGGAATCCTGGAGATACTGTACCAGTAGACTTCTCTACTGCAAATACAGCAGCTGCTAAAGTTAACACCTCTACAGTTAACATGATAAAGAACCTTTCAGAACATACTACCCCAGCTAAGACTGATTGAAAATGATTCAGACAAAAAACATATAGAATTAGTCACGCGTGGCATAGGCAATATTCAAATTCGCGATATTTTGCAAATTTTTGGCCGAATAATCGCCATAAATTTGCAAATTTGAGAATTTGTGATCTCCAATCATTATTTACTTGATTGCAAAAATCGTCAATGTAATATATTTGCGATAAAAATTTGTGATAAGAATATTCGCAATCAACACTAAGGGGTAGGCAACTTTCCTATTTGTTGCTAGGGAATGTTGCTAAGTGCCAATATTCAGGATAAATTTGCGATAAATAACAGCCCTTGACTGGAACCAGGCACATCTTTGAATTGAGTGTGGTTCCTCAGTTTACTACAGAGTAAAAAAAGTGGGTATGGCTTGAGCGGGAAAGAACTGTCTCATTTACTATTTTCTACGCCTGTTTTAGGCATAGAAAAAGGTCTAAAAATAAGACAAAAAGGAAGCTGTCTTACATTTAGAACTGGTGGAGCATCCGCCAAAGTTAACAGTAAAACCTCAAAAAACAATTCAATGGGGCCAACAAAATGAACAACTTGCCCCACAACAAAAAATGTTATCAAATAAATAGAAAATAAGCCGAAAATTAGGAGAAAAGTAAAATAGTTGTGACTCTTGGAAGGTGGCAAGTAAAAAAAAAAAAAATGGCCTGGTCCTAAAAGGGTTAATGCTGTAGACAACGCTTGTTACTTGTCATTTATCAAAAGATTTCCACCAACTAAACTTAAACATATCTCTTACCGTTCACCGACTTCCTATTACAGAGAACACACGATGCTGAAATGTGTTACTACAGAACCTTATTTCAGCCTCCCTTGTCTTATGAAAGAGAAATGTGTCACAGTGGTGTACCAAGCAGATGTTTTGGGGCCCCAAAGATTAGAGGGGGCCCCTGCTGGGCAGTAGTAGTTGGCTGAAATAAAGAACTAATTGAGTGGCCAGGTTCAGCTCCACAGAGGCCCAGAGAGAGGGGGACCCTTCCCGGATGTAGACCAGGAGCAGAAGTGCCCAGGCTACACTGCTAAGCTGAGAGAGGAGATTTGCAGGCCAAAGAGGTGGAGCTTAATGAGATAATTGGGCAGAAGGCAGGTTGATATGGGAGCAGAGCTGAGAGGTGCAATAAGGGGTTTCCAGACAGAAATCAAATCCACCCCTAGTTACAAAGATTTACATGCAGTTTTCTCATCTTGAAAGGCTAATGAAAGAAAGGTGGAGAACCTAGAGGGTAAGACATGTTCTTAGGCTACATGGACGTAACAGTGAAAAACAGCCGATTTTGTTGGAATGGGCGTCTTGTTGAAAGCACAACCTGGGGCTAATATTTATACTGGTCAAGACTTGGGGCAGTTATAACTAATGGGGGAATTAAGGGGCACTTATCTAAACTGGGGGCACAACTGGGGGACACTATAACTGCTGAGGGCACAAAGTGGTGCACTATTTATATTGGGAGCACTATAGAGGGGCATAATATAAATACTGAGGGCCCTGCAGGGGTGGGGTTTCACGTAAAAACCCAATGAATTAAAATTAAATATTAAAAGTGCAAAATAGATGCAGAATGGCCATTAAAGGGGTGGTCCCATCTAGCTATTTCATACTCACCTGCTGCGAGCTGCACTGTTCACTTTCTGTTTTCCAGCTTGTGAGGCTGGGTGGGCAAAGTGAGCTTGATTGAAGGCTTGTGCAGGCCGGGCTGTGCATTGCTGTCTTGAACATGCACGCCGCTGCGCATGCTCCATGGTGACTTCTTCTTGGCCAGTATAGTACAGAGCAACGAACGCATGCGCAATGGTGAGTTCTTCCTGGCCGAGTACAGTACAGAGCTGCGCTGCATGCAGAGCATGCGCATCTCTGGACTATACTTGGCCAGGAAGAACTTACCATTGTGCGAGCGTGGCGGCATGCTTGTTTGTGGCTCTGTACTATACTGCCCAGGATGAAGTCACCATGGCGCATGCACGGCGGCGTGCACGTTCAAAACAAGGAATTTGTCACCAGATTTGGTGGAGTTTATATTGATCCTGCTGGATTTTGTCTTAACATATAACCATTTCCTGTTCAAGGATCGATATTACCTCCAATTGCGAGGTGTGGCGATGGGGGCGACTTGTGCGCCCTCATACGCCAATTTATTTCTTGGCTTTTGGGAATGTAAGCATGTACAGCAGGTAATGGACGGAGCGAATGGTCAGGTTATATCCTGGATCCACTTTATAGACAACATTTTGTTTGTTTGGCAGGGATCTAGGACAGCATTGGATTCATTTTTGATACAACTCAATATGAATGATTGGAACATCAGGCTGACCCAGACCATTTCTCAACTTCAAATGACCTTTGTGGATATTAACATCAAGACATCTGTAAATGGTACCCTATCTACTGGAGTCCACCATAAGGACACTGCTGTAAATGCCTTATTGCATGCCTCCTCTTTTCATCCCCAACATCAGAAGCGTTCCATACCAATTGGACAGTTTTTAAGAGCCAAGAGATTATGCACAACAACAGAGGTTTTTGAAGATGAGTCAACTTTGCTTCGACAACGCTGTAAACAAAGAGGCTACCACCCTGTGGTTATTGAACGGGGGTACCAACGGGCCTTAAATGCGTCTCGACAGGCCCTTCTTACAACAAAGCCTAAGAAAGTGCCAGATACTACATCTAATGGGACACGACCAGTCGGCATGATCACGGATTACAGCACACAATGGAATAACATCAGAAAAACCTTTGTGAAATACTGCCCGATCCTGCAGACTGATCATGTTCTAAACTCAGTGCTCACCTCGAATCCCACTCTGGTATCCCGACGTAGCAAGAACCTTAGTGACATTTTGGTCAAAAGCTGGGTGGCCTCTGGGACGGGAGGTGGTGTTGTCGCTAAAGTGCAGGAAACGCAGGATGGTCTCAAATCGTGTCCTGGACATAGCAGAAGAGAACATGGGCATGTGATGAATTGGGTTTGTGGACCAATATGACCGCAATTCATGCTTTTTGGTTAGACCCATGTTGAGGAGAAGGCCCAGAAAAATTTTAATTTTGGAAACTTGGGCTGGTTTCCACCGGAAAGGCTGGGCATAAAAGCTTCCCGAGTTGGCGGATATAAATTGAGTGGCATACCAATTTGTTTCTGCCACAGCTAAGTCCAAGAGCTCCACAGTCAAGAACAGCTAAAAAAATCCCAGGGCCGAACCGTTCTGAGCTTTCTCAACCCGAACTCCAGACTAGTCGGTGAAAGGGGGAACTACAGGTGCGGCTAAAGTTGGGGACTGCCAATCAGGGTTTGCCAGCACCTCAGGGATTCTTGGGGCTCTACGGACCTGTCTGTGCGGTGGCTGCGACAGGGTAACTACTGCATGTGCCACCGTACCAGCTTCAACTGCCCTTCTGGTGCTCGCCACTTCACCATGTTGTACGGCAGTGCTGGTACTAGGTCCAGGATGGGCTGCGCTGCTGGTGTATGCCTCACCACGTAATCCAACAGCGCCAGCCCCACTCTGCTGCCCTTGAAGCAGATCCTGCGCAACCTGTGGTCTAGCGACATGGGGCCGGTTACGTCTGGTGCTATAAGGGACCTCAACCTCCTCGTCCGAACTTTGAGTCAGACTGCCACTGCTTTCTACAGGTTCATATTCTTACCCGCTAGATTCATCAGATGAGGGTTCCCATTCCTCATCCGACTGGGTCAGAAGCCTGTAGGCCTCTTCAGAAGAATACCCCCTGTTTGACATTTGGGCTACTAAATTTAGTGGTATTCCCTGAGACTACCCAAGAAAAGTGGGAGGCTAGCGAAGTACCGGAGGCCGCTGTGGTTGATAAAAAATATCAAAACAGATTTTTTTTATCACCGCAGCGTTGTAAAGTGATTGTGCAGTGATAAAAAATAATAAAAATTTTGTCACTGCAGCGGGGCGGGCGTGGGTGAACGTGTGGGCGACCGATCAGGCCTGATCGGGCAAACACTGCGTTTTGGGTGGAGGGCGAACTAAGGTGACACTAGTTCTGACTGTGAACAGTTTTGATCACTTACAGATACTATAAAAGTACAAATGCTGATTAGCGATACGCTAATCAGCGAATCAGTGACTGTGGTGCTGTCGGGTATTTATTTCATATAAGATATGAAATCATAAAAATTATGATTTCATATTTTTATGAAATATGACAAATGAAAAATTTAATTGGCGGACATATAAACGCCAGTTCTTTTATTAATGAGATCTAAAGTTAATTTGTGCAGCTAATGAAACAGGGTGCAATTAATTATATAAAATATAATTTATTATAAATACATGCAGTAAAAATGGCATACAAATGAATACAAGGATAATATCAAAATTGACCACAAGATGGTGCTCCACCGTTTCCGCCGGGCTCACTTAATTTACTACACCAAGTATAATACAGTACTACTTTTTCTCTTATCAAATTATTACCGATTAATGTACTGGTTATCAAAATATTATAATGCAACAACAACAAAGAAATAATTATAGAAATAAATCTGTGGAAAATCCCTTATGCTCAATCAAAGAATATGGCAGTAAGAGACACATTATAAATACGCCCGTTGGCCTAACTACGGATAATAAAATCCGATCAGAGGTTCCACTCTGATAGCAATATTATAGGAATTCTAATGAGGTGCACGATCATTAAAATTTTCCATAAAATTATTGTTTTAACACTATTGACCCACTAATAATGGGGTCTCAACTTTATGCCAATTGGAGCGATTTATAATTACTGCAAATGAAATAAATCATACATTACCCCTGGCTTTGGGATAAAGAGTTTTTAGAAGGGACCCAGCTTTCCAAGATTTAGATCTATCCCGTCCTGTGGTACATTCCTGATGTGTGAAGTGATGCTGATGAATCTCTCTGAAGAAGTCCCAAGTGATCACTTCCTCTCCAAAAACTGGATCAGATATTCTAATCCTTATCTATGCCCATCCCCTCTTGGATTAGGGATTTCCAATTAGATAAGGTGGGTGTTACGTATGGTAATCATGGGGATGATGTCATTTAATTGGCATTCCTTAGAAACTTCTGCCCATCGACCTCTTGATGGCAATGTTGTATCATATAACAATTTTGAATATTTTAGGAATTAACACATATATATTGTTTTATTACACCACTTAAACTTTGACCTTGTCCACCTTAAATCAATTAGGAGGGACTCTTTCTGACACTTTAGAATCACTTTCCCAGACATCATGGATCCATCTTGACAGTTAACAGACCATCTTATTTATGGTCAGATAAGAGAACCATAATCTCTTAACTTTTCCCCTGGTTTGTATACACCTAATTGTCTCAGCTATTGAGTAATGATGTTTGAAATAACATCAGCTCCACTGAATAGATTTAGGAAAATACAACTTACGCTCTCTATATCCCCTCAAATATATCCTCTCAGTGAGATACACATAATATAAAGATATATTAACAATGTTTGGTTATAATACATCAATATTGCATAATATATATATATATATATATATATATATATATATATGAATCATTAACAAGTCCAAACGCTAAATAAATGCACATAGGAATATATATATATGTATATATGAATAGATATCTATTCCACACCAGATGTGTTTTATGGACGTCTCTTATCAGATCATGGTTTAGCCATGAAACACCCATTGTTCCTCAGACAGATATGTTTAGAGAAACCAGTGTTTTAAACAATAACTCTCTTGACCCCGGTAGTTGAGATAGTTTATGTGAGACCCATTACATTCTCTAAGATACCATATCTGTTGGCAATAACTTTTAAAACTTCTCTGGCTTATTCCAACAGAGAGTTTGGCCTCTTAAAGGTAATGTGAATCTCTATTTTGGTTCTAATATTGTCAGATGGAATAAATTGAAATGATATATTAAATATACGCCTATAAGTACAATAGAGCAAATAACATGGGGATAGGCGCTAAAACAAAATAATAATGTCTTTATTAATTGTCTGATTAAGAAATAAGGGGTATCAACCGTCAGTATAATGTGCAAAACTGACTTTAACAATTGTGAAAACACTGATATATACCAAATAGCACCACCATCTGGATTGCCAGTGTAGTCACACAAACTACTAGCATAAGGGGCTCATTCAACCACAGGGTTCAAGATGTGTATCCCAGGGTGAAAGGTGTCAAGGGGATGTATTGGTATAGGAATTTCACCAAACACCACTCCAAAACAGTGAGAGCCAGCGCGCAGACTCTCACTGCACTAATAATCACAGGTGCTGGACTATGGCAGAGCAATAGCAATCACTCCAGGTGGATTAAAGGAGCAATGGTTGCCCTAACATGTCCCTTATTGGCAACAGCTCAACGCTGCGTTTCCATGCATTGGGGATGCATTTCATCAGGAGCTATGTGCACCAGGTTAATACTAGAGCCCAGAGCCTCAGTGTTGTTTTAATAACCGAGGTAATGGACAAACAAACAGTCAGTGATAGAGATCCCTGCCTAGCACCGTTTTCCTCTAGTGTGAGGTACGGAGCTTTACAAACAGTCACTATCCTGCCTGAGCTAGCAACCTCTAGGCTGAGGTGCTGCGTGCTAGTGTGCATGTAATCCGGCACTGTGATGGCCGCAAAGCGGCCCACAGAACGCCGAGCTTTACAGGGTGAAGCCCCGCCCTGTTAGACACGCCTCCGTCAATCAGCCAATCCGGCCAGGAGGCACGGCACAAAGCAAACCAAAGGCTGAAGGGAGGAGGAACACGGTGAGTCACAGGGAAAGCGCAGCAAGCGCCACATAAACAAAGCAAGGAATTTACAAAGCGGCTTTATATATTTATCGCAGCATGGACATCTTTATTGTAAATATACAGTAAAGGAGAGTCACTCCAAGAGAAGTGTGTAAAAACGGACAGACACATAGATTCATGTGTGTAGCCACTTGTATCAATGATCACATACATGAATCCACTTCTCATAGTGCATTGTACAATAACACAAAGAAATCAGCCTGGTCACTAGATGAACGGGACGTATGAGATCGCATCATTGAGGCCGGATGGTTTGATGGTATTCAGAGAAAAAATCCATCTCGCCTCTTTTTGCAACAATATGCGATCATAATCACCGCCCCTTGGTGACGGCTTCACAGAGTCGATCACTTGAAATTTGACCGATGATGTATCCCCCCTGTGAAGGTCAAGAACATGACGAGCAATTGGCGTATCTTTGAGATTGGTAATATCCAAAATATGCTCCCCAATCCGTCTTCTTAGCTCTCTGATGGTTTTACCCACATATTTGATGCTGCATACACATGTCATTAAATACACAACACCAACTGACTTGCAATTGTGGAAAGACTTAATGAAGAACGTTTTATCCGCAGTGCTGTTAGTGAAGCTTTTGGATTTTTTTATGAACCCACAAAATTTACAGGATCCACAAGGAAACGTACCTGTAAGTGGGTTTCGCAGCCATGACTGCGGACGGGGGCTGATGTACAGACTATGTGTCAACATATCACGTAAATTATTGTTGCGGCGATAAGTGACTGAAGGGTTGGCTGAAATCATCCCACCAATATCCGGATCGGATTTCAAAATGTCCCAGTGCTCATTAAGGACATGGCGCACCTCGTCATGGGCGCCGTCAAAAGTTCCAATGATCCTCACAATATTCTCACTATTGTCCCTCTTTTTCGGAGACAACAACTGATCCCTGTTAGTACTCATTGAGTGCTGGTAAGCCTGCTTTAGACACTGCTGAGGATAACCACGACACTGAAACCTCTGCTGGAGATCTTTAGCAGCCACCCTAAAATCACTGAGATGAGAACAATTCCTCCTAACCCTCAAGTATTGGCCCTTAGGGATTCCTCTCCTAAGGGCCACAGGGTGCGCACTGTCCCATTTCAAAAGGTTATTGGTAGCTGTGGGCTTTCTGAAAACGTTGGCACTAATATGCCCATCAGCAGACAATGAAATGGACAGATCCAGGAAGGAAATGTTCTTCAAATCCATTTCTGAGGTGAAAAAAAGTCCCACGGTGTTATTGTTGAGGACCGCAACAAATTCACGGAACAATTCACTATCGCCCCCCCACAGGATCAGCACATCGTCGATGTACCTGATCCAGAGGGGGACAACCTCCGTGAATCGCTCCATATCTTCACAAAACACTACCTCCCTCTCCCACCAGCCCAGGTAGAGGTTCGCAAAAGTCGGGGCACAGAGACTGCCCATTGCGACCCCCCTGAGCTGGTGGAAGATAGAGCCATCAAACAAAAATACATTGTGTGTGAGTATGAAACTCAACAATTCCATTACAAAGGCATTATGGGCCCTGTATTGTTCACCCCTCTGCTGAAGGAATGTTAGGATCGCTCCACAGCCCAATCCATGAGGGATTGAGCTGTAGAGCGCCTCCACATCCAAACTGGCCAGATAGGTACCACTGTCACATTGGACACCATCCAAGTGTCCCAGCACATCCATAGTATCCCTTACATGTGAGGGCAAGCTGTTAACAAATGGACGCAGGATGGTGTCAACATAAGTACTGATATTGGCTGTCAAACAATTGTTTCCAGACACTATCGGCCTCCCCTTTAGAGGTTCATACCCCTTGTGAACTTTGGGGAGACAATAAAAGGCCGCAGTGACTGGGTGTGAAGGTAACAAAAAGGCCAATTCAGTCTTGTCAATGAGTTTCTTCTCAAGGGCTTGGTTCAAAATACAGGACAATTCCACCTTATAAGTTGGCGTGGGATCAGACGGAAGTAGTTCATATGTAAGCTTGTCCCTGAGCACGCTCATACACATATTACGATATTGTTCGTGCCCAAGGACAACAATATTTCCGCTTTTGTCTGATGATTTAATCACCACTTCTTTTTCCTGTTGCAATAACCACAAGGCCCCTCTTTCTTGGTCATTCAAATTGTCACTGTTGAGTCCATGCATGTCAATCTGACTCAACTTATTAGACACTATGGACACAAAAGTATCAATTGGGGTGCAATCACCAATAGGTGGCATTTTTGTTGAGGGTAATCTAAGCTTGGTGAACGGACCATCACCTGGATCCCTTTGTCCCTCAGCAAGAAGATCTGATAAGATTTGGACATCTGGCAAGTCTGATATATCAATTCCTAGCTCTTCGCATTTCCTGCGGTCATTATTGACAAAAAAATTTCGCCACTTGAGCTTACGCGCAAATAAATTCAGGTCTTTGACCCACCCAAAACAATCAAACCTGCGCATCGGGACAAATGAAAGGCCCTTTTGTAGAACATGGGTCTCCATGGTAGTTAGAGTCCGTGAAGACAAGTTAATAACTTGTAACTCGTCCTTCACTGATCTAGATGGAAATAGGGATGTAGTTTGGGACGTACAGGGGGATGTCAATGTTTGTTCCTCAGTAAGTATTGGGAAATCAGCGGGGTATCGTCTAAAAAACCCCCCCTACCGTATTGACCTCTACCTCCTCGTCCTCTTCTACTACCCCGACCTCTATTCCTACCACCATACGGTCTTCTAGCAGACTGGGACCTTGTTCGCTTATCACCAGTAGCGTCTGAATCTATTTCACCCTCTGAGGAAGAGACTTCGGTATCTAACTCAAGAGCATCCGAATGTTTGATACTATAATCAAAGATTTTGCCCTCTTTAAAGTCTCTGATATCTCTATTGAAAAGGGAGTGTTTCTTTTCTTTTAACTGGGCAGTGTATTTTTCCACAGAAATTTGGAGGAGTGACTCTTTTTTATTAAAATCAGTGTGACTATTGAATTTTTTTGTTGCCTCAATAGCTTCCTTCAGGTCACTTTCCAAAGATGTCACAACACTCTTTTCCTCCTCCAATAGGAGTTTCATCAATCTCAGAGAAGAATCTACGGACTCCTTCTCCCACTTTTTCAGGAAGTCCGCAGATCTCAATCGGACTGATGGTGTGATAGGATTCCTCAGGCCACGTGGGACAATTTTATTCCCAATATACGTTTCCAAAGACTGCACCTCCCACCAAGATCTAACAAAATTTTTGTAGATCTTAGTGACTTGTTTGAAAGCAGAAGAGATGGTAATTGTCTGAGAGGCAAAAGATATGTCTCGCTCAGAAAACACCTCACTAGGATCTCCCATCCACTGTGCGGTGTCAATGCCGCTAGATAAAAAGCCTGCCATTCCTTGTATAATAATTAAATGGAATAAATTGAAATGATATATTAAATATACGCCTATAAGTACAATAGAGCAAATAACATGGGGATAGGCGCTAAAACAAAATAATAATGTCTTTATTAATTGTCTGATTAAGAAATAAGGGGTATCAACCGTCAGTATAATGTGCAAAACTGACTTTAACAATTGTGAAAACACTGATATATACCAAATAGCACCACCATCTGGATTGCCAGTGTAGTCTCACAAGCTACTAGCATAAGGGGCTCATTCAACCACAGGGTTCAAGATGTGTATCCCAGGGTGAAAGGTATCAAGGGGATGTATTGGTATAGGAATTTCACCAAACACCACTCCAAAACAGTGAGAGCCAGCGCGCAGACTCTCACTGCACTAATAATCACAGGTGCTGGACTATGGCAGAGCAATAGCAATCACTCCAGGTGGATTAAAGGAGCAATGGTTGCCCTGACATGTCCCTTATTGGCAACAGCTCAACGCTGCGTTTCCATGCATTGGGGATGCATTTCATCAGGAGCTATGTGCACCAGGTTAATACTAGAGCCCAGAGCCTCAGTGTTGTTTTAATAACCGAGGTAATGGACAAACAAACAGTCAGTGATAGAGATCCCTGACTAGCACCGTTTTCCTCTAGTGTGAGGTGCGGAGCTTTACAAACAGTCACTATCCTGCCTGAGCTAGCAACCTCTAGGCTGAGGTGCTGCGTGCTAGTGTGCATGTAATCCGGCACTGTGATGGCCGCAAAGCGGAGGCGTGTCTAACAGGGCGGGGCTTCACCCTGTAAAGCTCGGCGTTCTGTGGGCCGCTTTGCGGCCATCACAGTGCCGGATTACATGCACACTAGCACGCAGCACCTCAGCCTAGAGGTTGCTAGCTCAGGCAGGATAGTGACTGTTTGTAAAGCTCCGTACCTCACACTAGAGGAAAACGGTGCTAGGCAGGGATCTCTATCACTGACTGTTTGTTTGTCCATTACCTCGGTTATTAAAACAACACTGAGGCTCTGGGCTCTAGTATTAACCTGGTGCACATAGCTCCTGATGAAATGCATCCCCAATGCATGGAAACGCAGCGTTGAGCTGTTGCCAATAAGGGACATGTCAGGGCAACCATTGCTCCTTTAATCCACCTGGAGTGATTGCTATTGCTCTGCCATAGTCCAGCACCTGTGATTATTAGTGCAGTGAGAGTCTGCGCGCTGGCTCTCACTGTTTTGGAGTGGTGTTTGGTGAAATTCCCATACCAATACATCCCCTTGACACCTTTCACCCTGGGATACACATCTTGAACCCTGTGGTTGAATGAGCCCCTTATGCTAGTAGCTTGTGTGACTACACTGGCAATCCAGATGGTGGTGCTATTTGGTATATATCAGTGTTTTCACAATTGTTAAAGTCAGTTTTGCACATTATACTGACGGTTGATACCCCTTATTTCTTAATCAGACAATTAATAAAGACATTATTATTTTGTTCTAATATTGTCAGACCTTAATGTGCAGATATAAATATGCCCGACAAATCCCCCTTCATTCCAAAATATTCCATAAAATGTGAATGTATTTGGAATGTAATAAAGGGCTTTTCATATATTTTCTTCGATGCGTAGACTTGGCTTATAGTGTTCCAACCAGAGCTTGGCTAAAGTTCTTGTGGAGAACCTTATCTAACGCATGACTTGGATGGGACACAAACTCAAACATCCTATAGATCCTGCAAAACCGGATATAAGTTCGATAAAGGTTTGTTTTGATTCTCCATCTCCACATGAATGTTTAATAGGTTCCTTTTCAATGAACCAACTTCAAGTCCCAATGTCTTGATAGAGATGGAATCGGCAACTGTCACACCGGTAGTAATAACAGTGCCCACTATGCCAAAGATTATGGCGGCTACATTTGCAAAAACATGAATCGCTTTGGTCTGTAGAAAACTGTTCTCTGGTCAAGGTCTTCCTTGCTTGCTCCAGGATCTGCGTAATCCGTTCTTGGAAATATTTGATGTGCATCTGATACCAGGATTGGAGCTCCGGCAACAGGATCTCAGACATGTTGAGTTGTTTTTCGACGAAGACACGAGGAACCAGGCTGATGTCGATCTTCTAGGATAGAATCCTCTTGTTCGTCAATATGAACCCCGCGGTGTCCTGTAGCATGATTCCGGATGAAGGACTTGGCACAGCAATCGGCTCAGCGTGGAACTTCTTCCCTAGGATCAGGACGACGTAGATAATGGCAATCATTTTTGATGACATCTTACACCTATAAAATATTGTATGACACATATGAGTACATACATTTTTCAACTTTATCCTGCAAGAAAAGATTAACTAATACCATATACCTCTGATTGGCATAAGTTCTTTTCTTGGATATAGTAAGTTCTAGTTTCAGAGGTGAGTTAGGAGATATTTTGTTACAGAGGAAACGTACATCAGGATGGGTTAGTATGCGTTAAAGATGTACCATAACAGATAACACTTTTCAGTTCATACGATACCAATCCTTATTTCCGTCTTTAGCTGGACCCGTAAAGTCTCTTCACCTCTTTTCATCCAGCTCCTTCAATCTCTCTAAGTCGTGCACTAGGATGACAAACACGTAGCTGATTAATTTTTCAATAAACTCATCCCCCTTAGGGATTTTGATCTTGTAGACCACTGGAGATAATTTGTCAGTGATGATATAGGGACCTTTCCAGGAAGGCAGGAATTTTCTCTCCTTCACTTGATCCCGAGCGAAGTTATAGAGATACACCCGATCGGAAATTTGATACTCCTTCTGTGTAGTCTTCAGATCGTAGTATGTCTTAGCACTCACTGCGGCTTTCTCTATATTCTTCTGGGCGAATGCAAAAGAATGCTGAAGGTGCTTGCGTAAATTTTCCACATACTGATGCGATGTTGTAGCATTGATCGAGTTATGGTCTGGTGGCCTGTAGTGTAAATGTTGGGGTAACACCATCTTCCTTCCCGTGATCATCTCGAAGGGAGAAAGCTTAGTTGCTGCGCTTGGGGTGGCTCTGATGGCCATAAGCACCAAAGGCAACTTGACATCCCAGTCCTTACCAGATTCATTGACAAACTTTTTCAGGATGTTCACAATGGACTGGTTATAACGTTCTACTCCACCACTAGAGGCTGGTCGATAAGCTATGTAGCTTCCTCTTTATCCCCAGGATTTCCCACATCTTTGTCATCACCTCACTGGTGAAGTGACTTCCACGATCGGATTTGATGCGTTGGGGAAGACCAAATCTAGAAAATACATGGTTAATGAGCAGAGATGCACATACGCTTGAACTGCATGTTTTGCACGGCAAACATTCCACCCATTTGGTGAACAGACAAGTTACGGTTAACATATACTTGTTGCCTTTTGATGAGGTTGTTACTGGTCCAATGAAGTCAATTTGGATATCTGACCATGGCATGGACATCCCCCTTTTCATCAGCGGTGCCCGATGAATGGGTCCTTGTGGCTGGAATTGAGGGCAGATTAGACATCCCTGACAATATGTTCGCACATCTTGTAACATATGCGGCCAGTAAGCGTAGTCCCGTAGTAACTCGTACGTTATTTTCTCACCTCGATGACCAGCTGTTGGGGCATCATGTGCATGTTGCAACATCAGACCTCGGTATGCTGCAGGTACTACCCATTGCGTGATACCGTTCTTCGAGGTTCTTATTAGCAATACATCCTGTAATGAGAATTGGGACTTACCTTTAATCAAAATCCGTAACTCCTCCTTACCCACACAGTCTTCCGTGGTTATGGGACAGTTGTGTGGATCCTTAATGTGCTTATAAAAGAGACCAATAATTGGATCCCCCTTTTGGCTCACAATGAGATCCTCACTAGGGGAATCTTGGCTCCACTGTGCCACATTGGCTTCAGCTCCCTTTTGGGCCTGACTCCTTGTCATAGCATCCACTTGGACAGTTCCCATGAGGTCGTCAACGTCAAAGACTTCTCCGTCAATGGCTGCTTGCTTGGCAAGGGAATCCGCTAGGTCAGTGATGGCTAACCTTGGCACTCCAGCTGTGGTAAAACTACAACTCCCAAGATGCCCCCCTTGCTTGGCTGCTCTCAGAACTCTGTAGAAATAAATAGAGCATGCTGGGAGTCGTAGTTTCACCACAGCTGGAGTGCCAAGGTTAGCCATCACTGCGCTAGGTCATTCCCCTCTTTATCCATGCCTTGATATTTTTAATGACCTCTTACCTTCTTCCAATAAATGGTAAGACTGTGGGCGGTAACCATCTCATCAATTTTACAAAGCATCTTACCATGCTTTACTGGCTTGTTATTACTTCTCATCATGTTGGATCTTTTCCATCCGGGAAAGTACTCCACAAAGCTGTTACGAACATAATCAGAATCTGTGATGATTACAAACTCCTTAACATCATATTCGATAGCCATTTGTACGGCTTTGTACACAGCAGTAAGTTCTGCAACCTGGCTGCTTTTGGAACCAATTTTGTATCCAACGGATACATCTAGGAGTGTATTATTCCACACGACTCCAATACCTGCAACCAATGTACGTTCGGATCCTTCATCGGAATGGAAGGAACAGCCATCTACATACACACATGGTAACGATTTGCAGTACTCCTCTTCATAAGATTTATATGGTGATGATGATTGTTCCTCCAGGAAGTCATTTTCCATTGTCTCACCTTTACGTTCCGTATTGGTACAGTCATGGAGTTCTGCTAATCCCTGAGCAACTGGGTTTTTATTATTTTGTTTGTACCTGATCTCCAATGGCCATCCCATTAAGGACATTGTCCAGGCGGTTATCCTGCTGTTTGACAAGTTTCCATCTCTTATACGATCACTCTGCAAGTATTGCAGCGGCTGGTGTGCGGTCTCCACAATGATCCTTTCGCCTTGGATAAAACTCCTAAAATATTGCAAAGCCCACACAGTTAACAATAATGCTTTTTCACAATTATTGAATTTTACCTCAACCGGTTACAAGGATTTGCTGGCATAGGCAATGATCTTGTTTCGGTTTTCCTGATTTTGGAAAAGAACTGCACTTATGCTTTTATCAGTGAAACCTGTTTCCACGAAGAAAGGTTTCCCCCTTCTTGATAAGCAAGGCATGGAGCCTGGATAAGTTTGGCCTTGAGCTCAGTTACAGCTTGCTCATGGCGCTCACTCCATTCCCATTTTACTCCTTTCTTTAGCAACTGCAAAAGAGGTTTTGTAATTTCGGCATAATTATCTATGAACTTACGTGAGTAGTTCATCATGCCCAGGAATGATTTCAACTCCTTGAGATTTGTAGGAGATTTTGTCTTGGTCACTGCTTCCACCTTCTTCTGTGGGTTAATTCCATCCGCAGTGACTTCATGACCTAGGAAATTAACCTTGGTCTGACACCATTGAGTCTTCTGTAATGAAAGTTTTATACCTGCTTTCCTCAGCTGGGTTAGTACGTGCCTCAATTCCTGAATATGTTCCTCAAAAGTTGTACTTTTGATCAGGATGTCATCCACATAGGATAATGTACCTCGTTCAGCAGCATCAGGCATTGCCTTATGCATGAACACTGCAAACTCATGGCCCGCATTTATGAACCCGAAGGGCAATCGGGTCCACGCATACTGTCGTTTGCCAAATGTAAAGGCCAGTTTGTACTGATCCCTTTCATTCACCTTAATCGTCCAATATCCTTGTGCACAGTCAAGGGCATTGAAGATTTTGGATCCTTGTATTTGTGCCAAACATTGGTCAATATATGGCACGGGCCACCCGACATATAAACACGTTTGTTCAACTGTCTTAGGTCCGAGCAGAGACGAAATTGACCGTTAGGTTTGAGGACTCCAAGTATCGGATGATTGAATGAACTGTGTACTGGACGGATGATATCCCTCTCCTCCAAGTTCTTGACGATTTCTGATAGTGACTCGTAAGCCGCCAGCGGAAGTCGGTATTGTTTGACAAAAAACAGGGGGTGCATCGGGATCTGTTTGGATTCTTGTAACGTGTAGGTCTGTTTCCCCACAGTCACAAGAATCCTTGGCGAACATTTCCTGGAACTCTGCGAAGAGCTCCTTTAGCCGTTGACGCTTCGACTCGTCGGAGCATGCATCAGCCACAGAGATTTGTTCTTCCACCCGCTCCTGAAATTCTGGGAAAATCTCAGGCTGACTTAACTCGTAAACTAAAAACCAACCAAGTGGAGTATTGTATCAAAAAAATTATCATTTATTATAAAATATAAAAGATGGAGAACAACGGGATGTTGTGATACAGTACACGGAGAAAGCACAGGGTAAGCACATTCAAAAAGAGCACCATGGACCTGCACAAATTAGTGTGCAGTAAGGTACGGTCAAAAAGATAGGATAAAGACTGAGGCTCTGGGGACCCCAAAAAGTATCTGATATGATAGTCACCCCAATAAGGGTATGGTACACACGGCACCACAGATACTGGGTAAACCCTGGAGTCTCAGCTGGTATACCCTAATAATGTGGGCATCACTGTCAGTCCAATGTTATAATAAAAAAGTAACAAAAGATACAGTAGGTGGACGTCTGAGTGTATGGAACCTGGTGAGAACACATACAGAGGACCCCACATAAATCTAGCACATACTAATGCGGACCGTACCTGAGGACATGGCGGCAGTTGAAGTGACAGACCCTGGGCGCGGGACCTCGACGCGCGTTTCACCTCACGGCTTCGTCAGGAGGTACTTAGCATTGTATGGACAGGGTATATATAGGACATGATGGGGGTAGGGCAATGGATAGAAATTACCTTGATTCGGCACATCTGTGGACCACACGAACGGGCGCGGGAGGCTCCATGATAGGCAGCGCCATCTTTCAGCGCATCCACGTCTGCGCACCGCGCATGCGCGGCGACAAAACCAGACGAACCGGAGCGCATCGAGATGGCGTCACCCAGCGCATGCGCACCCCGCGACCCCCCGTGGAACGCAGGTGAGCCGCGGTCCATGTCTCAACCAGAGACAAAAGAACGGGACGTAATCACGCAACTGCCATAATACTACAGGCACACACTGTCGTGACCTCACCAGGCCCCACACCCACAGGAATATTCATGTAAAAGAAAGAGACATCAGTAAACCTGTGACATTAGAACAATACGTAATGGCCGTGACATAATCATAAGTATAACCATTAGTGACGTGGCTACATGATGTGCACATATAGTGACACATCATATAGCAGAGATAATAAGAAGAGTGACATATAGGGGGTCCATACAGGTGGAGTCACAATAGTGATTGCTATAATGAGACCCTATAGTTGATACATAATGACAATAATAATAAACGTGTAATGTGCTGAAGGTTCATAGCAGTGGAACCACATTATAATCAGTGCCGTGCTCATACATTTAAATAATAACATTGTGCATAAGAAAAAAGGAGAAAAAGGAAAAAGATTATATCTATAAAAACATTACGTATATAAAATAATGCTCTCAGTCATATTTATAAAATCATTAGTATACGTGATCCAAAAATGGATCTAATCCGATCATATAAATCAACATTACCAGTTAAACCATAATGCACCCATCGGATATGCATAGCAGTGTAATCTCTCGGATTACAAAAGAGTAGTCCAAAAGACAAAACCATAAAGGATATATGGATCTCAACGATGGGTGCAGTAAGGCGGTAATGCGAATAGAAACAAACATCCACTGATGTTCCTAGGAAAATAATATAGTATAAAAGAAATGTCGTGATATGGCCTGTGCAGATGTACGAAAGAGAGGCCTTTAGGCAACTGAATAACAAGGAATGCTACCGTAGAATTGAGAGCGACCCTACTACACTTTATAAGAACAAGTTGGATGATATCCTTGCAGAAGCTTGTGATCAATGTATTATCACGACCAAAATGATGGAAGGTTTGAGGGTTGACTTCCCGGTCAAATCCACTCTATATCTGCTCCCGAAGGTGCACAAGAGTCGTACTCACCCTCCGGGGCGTCCGATTAATTCGGGCATCGGCAGCTTGTGCACCAATGTGGGAAAGTTTATTGATTTTTTTCTCCAGAAAAGCGTAGAAACCCTTCCTTCTTTTGTCAAAGATACCACCGACATGCTGAGACGACTCAACGGGATTCATGTCGATCCAGACGTGGTCCTTGTCACATGCGACATCGAATCGTTATACACGTCTATATGCCATGACCAGGGAGTGCGGGCATCTAGATCCTTTTTGACCATGTCAGATTATGACAATGGTATGATTGAGTTTATTTTGACACTACTAGAATTTATGCTCACGCACAACTATTTTTTATTTAAGGACCGCCTCTTCCTACAGCTCCAGGGGACAGCTATGGGGGCATCGTGTGCCCCCTCTTATGCCAACCTGTTCCTGGGGCTGTGGGAGAGAGAAATTGTCCAGGATACTCCGGAATACGATGCCGCACTCCTATGGTCTAGGTATATAGACGATGTATTTTTCCTCTGGCATGATACCATTCCGGCCTTAGAGGAATTCTTGGCCCGTCTCAATCAGAATACACGTAACATCCGACTTACTTGGAAATACAGCCTTAGTAATGTCGAATTTCTGGACATAATGATTATCAAGGGATCTGACGGCTATTTGTCCACCGATCTTTTCAGAAAGTCTACTGCCGTCAATGCCCTTCTCCAAGCCTCCTCTGCTCACCATCCCAACACGATTCGGGCAATACCTACAGGGCAGTTCTTAAGAACTCCCAGGATCTGCTCCAACGATAAACAGTTCGAACAACAAGCCGGCGTGCTGACACAACGATTCCTCGAAAGAGGGTATCAGTACAATACCATACAGCGGGGTTACGAACGAGCTAAAAAAACATCTAGAGACTCCCTGCTGGTGAGTAAAGTTCAGAAAAGGGATAATCGGGACACATGTGTGAGATTTATCACCCCTTTCAATACGAAATGGAGGTTCATTCAGAACATTCTGAAGAGACATTGGTCGGTTCTTCATACAGATGGTGACCTGGCGGTATGTCTTCCCACATATCCCCAGATCACGTGGAGGCGATCGCGTAATCTGCGCGATATCCTCACTAAGAGTCATTACGTTCCCTCACCTAGGGGGGGTATCTTTGGTAGCAAGGGTCCTAAGTGGGGATCCTTTTCCTGCGGATCATGTGCCGCCTGTAGGTTCATGATTCGTTCTACCGCCTTCAGTGACTCCTCAGGCCGAAAAGATTTTAAGATCGTACACTACATGAATTGCAACAGTGTGGCTGTAATATATCTTATCACATGCCCATGTAATCTCTCTTATGTCGGTATGACAAAGAGAGCTTTGAAGACACGAGTTTTGGAACATGTCTGTAGGATCCGAGCAGCGGCGGACACTCCTGAGAAGGACTGGGAGTCACTGCAGGCGGTTCCACGACATTTCCGCAGGTGTCATGGATCCGATCCAGGGGGGTTGACGGTAAGGGGTATCGACAGAATCCATCTTGGGTCCAGAGGCGGCAACATTAAAGTGGCTCTACTCCGCAGAGAGACCAGGTGGATTGTCAACCTCGATACCGTCACCCCATACGGCCTCAATGAATCCAACAGCTTCTCTTCCTTTCTATGAAATATGCGCAAATTTTATTACAGGGTATATAATATTATTTCTTAGGTTTTATTTTAATATACTGTATTTCCTATAATACTGTAATATTTTTCTCTTTTTCTCTTTTGAGATCATGATTCATCTCTGTGTGTTATTGGTGACGATGGATAGAGTTACCCACCGGGACGATATAATCTCCACAGGAGAGGATGCTCGTGAGATCTCCTAGCAACATATCCACAGGACATTTACCATCTTCGATGGCGGGGCACCATATTGGGCTCCGCTAATATTATCTTTGTTGCGATGTTGTCCTCTGTAATTTCTTGTGGGGTCGTGGGGGCTTAGATTGGCCCCACATATGGCTTTTTCGGCGCCTGCGGTGTCGGTCTGTCTGCCCCGGTTCCACCACCACCATTGTCTACATTGCTCCTGGTGTTGTTCCCTGCCTTGGCGGCGGGGGGTGTCTCGGTTGACCCCGCCGGCAGCCTTTGCTGCCGGTGGTGCCACCCCGGTCACCCCTTTCCCGGTTTATGATCGTCTATGTACCCTTGTGGTGTTCCTGCTGGGTGGTTGGTTGGGAGCGCCTTGGGTGACCCCCCTGGCTGCTTGTTGTTGCCCGGGGTGTCGCCCCACGCGCCCCCATCACCTCTGCAGCGGGCCCACAGGATAAAGTTCTTTTATACTATATTATTTTCCTAGGAACATCAGTGGATGTTTGTTTCTATTCGCATTACCGCCTTACTGCACCCATCGTTGAGATCCATATATCCTTTATGGTTTTGTCTTTTGGACTACTCTTTTGTAATCCGAGAGATTACACTGCTATGCATATCCGATGGGTGCATTATGGTTTAACTGGTAATGTTGATTTATATGATCGGATTAGATCCATTTTTGGATCACGTATACTAATGATTTTATAAATATGACTGAGAGCATTATTTTATATACGTAATGTTTTTATAGATATAATCTTTTTCCTTTTTCTCCTTTTTTCTTATGCACAATGTTATTATTTAAATGTATGAGCACGGCACTGATTATAATGTGGTTCCACTGCTATGAACCTTCAGCACATTACACGTTTATTATTATTGTCATTATGTATCAACTATAGGGTCTCATTATAGCAATCACTATTGTGACTCCACCTGTATGGACCCCCTATATGTCACTCTTCTTATTATCTCTGCTATATGATGTGTCACTATATGTGCACATCATGTAGCCACGTCACTAATGGTTATACTTATGATTATGTCACGGCCATTACGTATTGTTCTAATGTCACAGGTTTACTGATGTCTCTTTCTTTTACATGAATATTCCTGTGGGTGTGGGGCCTGGTGAGGTCACGACAGTGTGTGCCTGTAGTATTATGGCAGTTGCGTGATTACGTCCCGTTCTTTTGTCTCTGGTTGAGACATGGACCGCGGCTCACCTGCGTTCCACGGGGGTCGCGGGGTGCGCATGCGCTGGGTGACGCCATCTCGATGCGCTCCGGTTCGTCTGGTTTTGTCGCCGCGCATGCGCGGTGCGCAGACGTGGATGCGCTGAAAGATGGCGCTGCCTATCATGGAGCCTCCCCCGCCCGTTCGTGTGGTCCACAGATGTGCCGAATCAAGGTAATTTCTATCCATTGCCCTACCCCCATCATGTCCTATATATACCCTGTCCATACAATGCTAAGTACCTCCTGACGAAGCCGTGAGGTGAAACGCGCGTCGAGGTCCCGCGCCCAGGGTCTGTCACTTCAACTGCCGCCATGTCCTCAGGTACGGTCCGCATTAGTATGTGCTAGATTTATGTGGGGTCCTCTGCATGTGTTCTCACCAGGTTCCATACACTCAGACGTCCACCTACTGTATCTTTTGTTACTTTTTTATTATAACATTGGACTGACAGTGATGCCCACATTATTAGGGTATACCAGCTGAGACTCCAGGGTTTACCCAGTATCTGTGGTGCCGTGTGTACCATACCCTTATTGGGGTGACTATCATATCAGATACTTTTTGGGGTCCCCAGAGCCTCAGTCTTTATCCTATCTTTTTGACCGTACCTTACTGCACACTAATTTGTGCAGGTCCATGGTGCTCTTTTTGAATGTGCTTACCCTGTGCTTTCTCCGTGTACTGTATCACAACATCCCGTTGTTCTCCATCTTTTATATTTTATAATAAATGATAATTTTTTTGATACAATACTCCACTTGGTTGGTTTTTAGTTTACTCTGAATTGGTGCAAGTGGTCATTATAGCTGTCTTAATTGACAGAGCTGCCTTGTTGTAGGTTAACGTGACTTAACTCGTAAGCTTCTTCAAGCTCACTAGTTAAATCGTTCTGGTTGTAGCGTACCTTATCCTTTCCTTGCTGGTATGATTCATACTCTTTTTCATCGATCTCATGGTTGAAAACCAATGATGACTCTTCGATGTGGCATGTACCCTCTTCAAAGCTGAAAGAATAAACAGAATGGATGTTAAATAACCCCTCAGGGGTTGAGGAAAAATGTTGTTCCACTGTTTGTTCCTCTGTCAGGTATTCATCAGGAATTATTCCAATAACATCATTTTGGAATCCAAATGTGTAGTATTCCGAATCCATAGCTAAACCAATTACTGTGTCCTTTTGTAGGGATATGCTATGGGGAACCATGTTATGAATTACCATATGTAACGGATCCTGATGGATATTTATCAGTGGAGTAGGTTTTACCTTTAGGCCGAGTTGCTGCATTCTGTTGGATAAACAGATCAACGCATCTGCGTTCTTCAGCTTCTGTCCCTTCTTTACTTTAATGGGGAGAAGAAATGGTTTGCATCCTTCAGGAATTTCAACTTTCTCAGCAACCATGATACTTACGGCATAGGGCATCTGTTGTCCCCATTGTAAGGCTTGTTCTTCATCCTGGAACCCCTCTGGGTTTCCCGGCAATCTGGACCATAAGGTGTTATTTACCATGTCAATCTGTATGGCAAATCGGTGCAGAAGGTCATTACCTATATACAATTGATACCGTGGTTCATTTATCACGATGAAAACGTGCTCCGTAGTTTTACTTCCTATGGAGATAGATAAAACACATCTTGCAACAACATTATGACTCTGGGATTCTCTATCCAGATCATGAATCCATTGGTCCTGTGGAGAGGAACTTTTAATCATTTTAGGATTGGTGACCTGTTTAAAGAGTCCTAGGCTTATGTAACTCGCTTCAGATTTCAAATCCAACTTGGCATATTTCACCCGGGCTATATTGTTTACCTGTACGGGAATCAATAAATTGTCATTGACCTTTTCAATCCATACCATCGATTGAATGTGCTTGGTCAGATCCAAGACTTCTTGATTCCCCCTTTCAAGAGAAATGGTTAATATATCATCATCCAGAGTTACCTTTTTGATTTTGTCCCTCTGAATGGTAATGGTGTGAGCAGCACCATTGATATCTTCCTCGGGCTTACCATTCTTCAGGATTGTGACCTCCGGTATTTGATTGTTCCTGAAATGCACTTCAATAGAGTTAGGTTTCTCTTCGATCACATGACACGTTGTGCTTGTGTGTTGCAAGAGTATTCATAGGCAATGGGTGCCTTCACCTGAGTCCATACTGCTTCATTAATGAAATCAACTATGGGACTCAATCTTTTTAATAAATCGATTCCTATGATCATCCGATCATATGGAAGATCCACAATCAATGTGGGATGTCTAATTGTCTTCTTGCCAATCTTAAATGTCAACCAGGATGTTCCTTTTACCAGTAAGGCATTTCCACCTACACTTATCAAAGAGCCATCAAATGACCTTAATCGTGGCTTCTTTGATGTTAAATATGAAACCTGTTGGAAATAGGTGTAAGATAAAATGGTGGCTTGTGATCCAGTATCTATTAATCCTTTGATTGGTCCGATAAGTTCATTTTGTAGATATATATCCACAAAGTATCGGCCATCCACCTGCAACAAATCACAGAGAAAGTTAGGATGTTTACCCATCTGCTGTCTGAGAGGTTGACCTCTCTGCAGCTCCGTGACCTCTGCATTCCTGAGTCTCCCAGGACAAACTGGAGGAGCAGCGTTAGCCCCCCCCCCTTTGGCACAAGCTGTGTGACATCACAAGTCACAGCTGGCTCATGGCTAGATGCTGGAACGATGTGATTATACACTGGAACAGACATCTGGTAAACTGAATTGACATAATTAGACTGCAAGACAAATGACATATTAGACATTTCCCCCCTGGCTCTAATTTCAGGGTCAGAGGTACTGCAAGGAAACATAGAATTAGGAATCACATCAGATTCTATCACAATCAACTTAATATTCTTACAGTGGCCTGGGTTCTGACCCGGCCCAATCTGCTTTATGATGTTAAATTGCTGGGACCTAAAAAAGGATTAGGCTGTTTTTCTGAAGATAACTGGGACAACTTACTTACCATATTGCTCAGCTGGGCCACTTGCTCTACCAGCTGATCAAACCTGTTTGGTTTGGGCACATTTTGGCTTTGCTGGGCACCCTGGTTATTGGTAGGTTACCTACTCCTGGGTGAATTCAAGGATTCCTGCCTATCTTCCGTCTGTTGTCTGGGCCTATTATCCCAACGTCTATAACCCTGGTAACCTCTATTGTTATAGGGCCTATATCCCTGGGGACCGCTATTGTAATAGGGACAGTAGTTAGACTTCCCATTACCTGAATATTTCCCCTCTAATATGTTATTATTTTGGGGTTTGGTCTGTTTGGGTGGCCCTACCTGTTGTCGCTGGGCTTGTTGAGCAGGTCCTGTAGACTGAGGGAACCTTCGTGGCTGGCTTTCAAATCCCAAGCTAGGGTTTACCTTAGCTTCAGCTACTTTTTGAACTGGGGAATTTTTAAACCTTCTCTCACCTGTTGAATGGCACTCACTGATATTATACAGCATAGTGGCAGCCGTCACCAACCTATCCAAGGGAGGATCAATATCAAGATCTCTGGCTAAGTTAAGTTTGATATGGGTTGGCATAGCATCATAGAATAACAGTTTGAATTCTTCAGATTCCCAGTTTGGGGATCTATATGCCAACCCATAGGCATTTTTGAGGACAGAGAGGAATTCATCTATATTTTTATCAAACTTCAAACGGGAATTAACATAATTGATAACCTTAGAGATTATCTTTCCTGGGTCAGATGGACTACCTGCTAAAGCCTGGCCATTACCTGGGTCGCTGCCTGTTACACTCATGATTCTGATCAATAATCAATAACAACAACAATTTGACTTGCCAATAAGGTTTAAGGAATATTTTCACTAATTGCACAAATTGGTTATAGAAATATCCCAATCAATCTCAGCAGTGCCTCCAAAATATGTTGGGTATTTATTTCATATAAGATATGAAATCATAAAAATTATGATTTCATATTTTTATGAAATATGACAAATGAAAAATTTAATTGGCGGACATATAAATGTCAGTTCTTTTATTGATGAGATCTAAAGTTAATTTGTGCAGCTAATGAAACAGGGTGCAATTAATTATATAAAATATAATTTATTATAAATACATGCAGTAAAAATGGCATACAAATGAATACAAGGATAATATCAAAATTGACCACAAGATGGTGCTCCACCGTTTACGCCGGGCTCACTTAATTTACTACACCATGTATAATACAGTACTACTTTTTCGCTTATGAAATTATTACCGATTAATGTACTGATTATCAAAATATTATAATGCAACAACCACAAAGAAATAATTATAGAAATAAATCTGTAGAAAATCCCTTATGCTCAATCAAAGAATATGGCAGTAAGAGACACCTTATAAATATGCCCGTTGGCCTAACTACGGATAATAAAATCCGATCAGAGAGTCCACTCTGATAGCAATAATATAGGAATTCTAATGATGTGCACGTTCATTAAAATTTTCCATAAAATTATTGTTTTAACACTATTGACCCACTAATAATGAGGTCTCAACTATATGCCAATTGGAGCGATTTATAATTACTGTAAATGAAATAAATCATACATTACCCCTGGCTTTGGGATAAAGACTTTTTAGAAGGGACCCAGCTTTCCAAGATTTAGATCTATCCCGTCCTGTGGTACGTTCCTGATGTGTGAAGTGATGCTGATGAATCTCTCTGAAGAAGTCCCAAGTGATCACTTCCTCTCCAAAAACTGGATCAGATATTCTAATCCTTATCTATGCCCATCCCCTCTTGGATTAGGGATTTCCAATTAGATAAGGTGGGTGTTACATATGGTAATCATGGGGATGATGTAATTTAATTGGCATTCCTTAGAAACTTCTGCCCATCTACCACTTGATGGCACTGTTGTATCATATAACAATTTTAAATATTTTAGGAATTAACACATATATATTGTTTTATTACACCACTTAAACTTTGACCTTGTCCACCTTAAATCAATTAGGAGGGACTCTTTCTGACACTTTAGAATCACTTTCCCAGACATCATGGATCCATCTTGACAGTTAACAGACCATCTTATTTATGGTCAGATAAGAGAACCATAATCTCTTAACTTTTCCCCTGGTTTGTATACACCTAATTGTCTCAGCTATTGAGTAATGATGTTTGAAATAACATCAGCTCCTCTGAATAGATTTAGGAAAATACAACTTACGCTCTCTATATCCCCTCGAATATATCCCCTCAGTGAGATACACATAATATAAAGATATATTAACAATGTTTGGTTATAATACATCAATATTGCATAATATATATTAATCTTTAACAAGTCCAAACGCTAAATAAATGCACACAGGAATATATATATATATATATATATATATATACAGTTGCAAGAAAAAGTATGTGAACCCTTTGGAATGATATGGATTTCTGCACAAATTGGTCATAAAATGTGATCTGACCTTAATCTAAGTCACAACAATAGACAATCACAGTCTGCTTAAACTAATAGCATACAAATAATTAAATGTTACCATGTTTTTATTGAACACACCATATAAACATTCACAGTGCAGGTGGAAAAAGTATGTGAACCCTTGGATTTAATAACTGGTTGAATCTCCTTTGACAGCAATAACTTCTACCAAATGTTTCCGGTAGTTGCAGATCAGACGTGCACAACGGTCAGGAGTAATTATTGACCATTCCTCTTTACAGAACTGTTTCAGTTCAGCAATTTTCTTGGGATGTCTGGTGTGAATCGCTTTCTTGAGGTCATGCCACAGCATCTTAGTTGGGTTGAGGTCAGGACTCTGACTGGGCCACTCCAGAAGGCGTATTTTCTTCTGTTTAAGTCATTCTGTTGTTGATTTACTTCTATGCTTTGGGTCGTTGTCCTGTTGCAACACCAATCTTCTGTTGAGCTTCAGCTGGTGGACAGATGGCCTTAAGTTCTCCTGCAAAATTGTCTTGATAAACTTGGGAATTCCTTTTTTCTTCGATGATAGCAATCCGACCAGGCCCTGATGCAGAAAAGCAGCCCCGAACTATGATGCCCCCACCAACATACTTCACAGTTGGGATGAGGTTTTGATGTTGGTGTGCTGTGCCTCTTTTTATCCACACATAGTGTTGTGTGTTTCTTCCAAACAACTCGACTTTGGTTTCATCTGTCCACAGAATATTTTGCCAGTACTGCTTTGGAACATCCAGGTGCTTTTGTGCAAACTGTAAACGTGCAGCAATATTTTTTTGGACAGCAGTGGCTTCCTCTGTGGTATCCTCCTATGAAATCCATTCTTGTTTAGTGTTTTAGGTATTGTAGATTCCCTAACAGGGATGTTAGCATATGCCAGAGACTTGTGTAAGTCTTTAGCTGACACTCTAGCATTCTTTTTCACCTCATTGAGCAGTCTGCGCTGTGCTCGTGCAGTCATCTTTACAGGACGGTCACTCCTAGGGAGAGTAGCAGCAGTGCTGAACTTTCTCCATTTATAGACAATTTGTCTTACCATGGACTGATGAACAGCAAGGCTTTTTGGAGATATTTTTATAACCCTTCCCAGCTTTATGCAAGTCAACATTTCTTAATCGTAGGTCTTCTGAGAGCTCTTTTGTGCGAGGCATCATTCACATCAGGCAATGCTTCTTGTGAAAAGTAAACCCAGAACTGGTGTGTGTTTTTTATAGGGCAGGGCAGCTTTAACCAAAACCTCCAATCTCAACTCCAGTTGGCAGACACCTCACTCCAATTAGCTCTTGGAGATGTCATTAGTATAGGGGTTCACATACATTTTCCACCTGCACTGTGAATGTTTACATGGTGTGCTCAATGAATACACGGTAACATTTAACTCTTTGTGTGTTATTAGTTTAAGCAGACTGCGATTGTCTATTGTTGTGACTTAGATGAAGATCAGATCACATTTTATGACCAATTTGTGCAGAAATCCATATCATTCCAAAGGGTTCACATACTTTTTCTTGCAACTGTGTATATATATATATATATATATATATGTATATGTATATATATATATATATATGTATATATATATATATATAGATATAGATATCTATTCCACACCAGATGTGTTTTATGGACGTCTCTTATCATATCATGGTTTAGCCATGAAACACCCATTGTTCCTCAGACAGATATGTTTAGAGAAACCAGTGTTTTAAACAATAACCTCTCTTGACCCCGGTAGTTGAGACAGTTTATGTGAGACATTCTCTAAGATACCACATCTGTTGGTAATAACTTTTAAAACAATATACATTGTATGCCAGTGACTATCATGACCTCCTCTGGCTTATTCCAACAGAGAGTTTAACCTCTTAAAGGTAATGTGAATCTCCATTTTGGTTCTAATATTGTCAGACCTTAATGTGCAGATATAAATATGCCCGACAGTGCGGTGGGCTGGGCGCTAACCGATCGCTAAACTACCTAACCAAGGGGCCTAAACTATCCCTAAAACCTAACAGTCAATACCAGTGGGAAAAAAAAGTGACAGTTTACACTGATCCCTTTTTTCCCTTTCTCTAGTAATTGACAGGGGCAAGAAGGGGTGATCAAGGGGTTAATTAGGGTGCTGGGGGGTGAGTTGGGGCTAAGGTGTAGTGTTTGGTGCTACTCACTGTGATTCCTGCTCCTCTGCTGAGACCAATCGACCAAAAGGACCAGCAGAGGAGCAGGGAAGCCATATAACACATGTTAGATGGCTGCTGAATGGAGATTTTAAAAATCGCCAGCCTGCCAGCAACGATCATTGGCTGGCAGGCTGGTGACGAAATAGTGCTTGAACTTTTGCCGGCCCGCGATGCGCATGCGTCTCGCGAGATGACGCACGGATGCATCAAGAAGGAATGAATCGACCACCTCCCGGACGCATCCGTGCGTTAGGCGGTCCGGAGGTGGTTAAAGACAGACAGTGTATGTAATAATGTAATAAACAGATTTCGGGGTCATTTAGGGGGATGGTATTCATGTATAAATGGGCGTGGTGATGTCATTGTGTCATGCGCCCATTTATAGTTAGGCTACCGGGAGGGGTTTTGACTCAATCACATAACAGCACTTGTTATATTATGTGTAACAATTCACCCTCTGTATCTTTGAGATTATATTATCAATATGTTTTTATTCATATCACTTACAATCTATTATCACATATAATATTGAATATCTTTTTGGAAAATATCTCATCTTTGTGTGCACAATGTTGAGCATCACAGAGAGATAAATAGTTGAGCACAATCTTTTCCAGCCTTCTTCTTGGCCGGGTTAGAATTGCTAATTTGGTCGTGCACAATTTATTACAATGTTGGGGTTGACTTATATTGCTAATTATATGTAATGCACTAGTCTATCATGTATTATGAGGTTGATTGCATTCATTAACCTTTACATTTTCTTTCATTTTTTTTGAATTATTGTTTTTTATATGTGCAAGCGTCAACTTTTTTTTGCAGTGTGTGATATGTGTATAGCACAACAGCGCTGCACATCCATGCACTATATTGTTATATACATATATGTATACATATATATTAAAAATAACCAAAACCTAAAGAACATCAATAAGTTTTATATTATGATCAGTGATGGGGTTATGTAATTTGCTGTGTGTCTTGCCCATTTTGATGAGTGTCTATGTATGTTGCCTCCATTTTAGGATGTCGTATTATCATATTGTATACTGCATTTGAAATCTACCATTTGGAATGAAATTACAACCATTCAATTAGAAATTGGTGGCTCGCTTGCATTGGATCTGAATAATTTGAATATGTAACAGCGGCTGGTCCACATGCCCTCACCTAACATAGTGGTTGCGGAGCGCCCGACATTCCACGCATGCGCCGGGCTGGGGTGCCGCCCGCCGCTCCTGGATGACGATCGTCGCGCAGTAAGTGCGTGACCTCCATCCTCCAGACCGGCGTGGTATGGCCTGCGGCGCGGTGTTCATTGTGGAATGCCAGGCTCCATGTGTAAAGCACTCACCATGTGATAGTGTTCAGGTGAGTTGAAGCATGCGGATGGCAGGCCAACCAATAATAAAAGTGGTTTGGTTGAATGACAGCCCACTAGCAAATGAGATACAGCTATTCCACCTACTTAAGGCATCACCTTCACCACACCAACCAGTACCCCTTGAAAAAGCTGTACGCGAAACGTGCGCTGGGGAGTGGACCGGTGGTGTTGCTGTACGGTATATCATAATTGTGTGGTCAGTATTTTTTCTATGTGCTGGTTACAACTTTATTTACCTTATTGCCTCAGTTAGCCAAATGTGGTGTGTATCATCACGTCCATTTTTTGGCATCTGTTGTATAAATAATGCTAGTAGGTGATTTATGTTAGTTTTGAGCCATAGTGTGTGGATATTACATATCCTCTTATTGATGACCAATTGGAAAGTTTTATGCACATGCACTTTATTTATACGTACCGGCAATTCACCATCGGTCCCCTTGGTTTTTAATATGTATTGTGACCTGTATCAATTGTCTTTGTGTGACTCTGTTAATCATGTGTCCTCTTGTGATTTTCTAATAAAAATATGCTATTTTTGAACTATTCTAGTACTATTAGTGTTATTTGTAATAGAATTGACTCACCTCCTCTGGTCAGTTTTCTATGCTTTAATTAGGGGTGGGCCCTGAACTTTGTTTGGGCTATATATAGGTTCCTAATAACAGAATATGACAGCAGTATATAACCCTTGAATTTCACACGTGCAGATGCAGCAAAGGCTGTACAATTGTGTATTTTGCCCAAAATGGCTGTTTTTCAAATAACAGAATAGAACTACAGTATCTAAAGTGTGTATTTCACACGAACAGATCAAGACTAGACCGCAATTTAAGTTTTTTGCCCAAAATGGCTGTTTTCTAAATAACTGAATAGAACCACAGTATCTAAAGTGTGTATCTCACAATGACATATGCAGCAAAGGCTGCAAAATTATTTTTTTGCCCACAATGGGTGT
Organism: Bufo gargarizans; assembly: GCF_014858855.1. Taxonomy (NCBI): domain Eukaryota; kingdom Metazoa; phylum Chordata; class Amphibia; order Anura; family Bufonidae; genus Bufo; species Bufo gargarizans. The sequence continues at coordinate 19,369,996 of NC_058081.1, forward strand.
TTGTTTAATAACAGAATATGACAGCAGTATATAACCACAGTATGTACAGGGTGTATCTCACACGTACAGATCCAGACTAGGCCGCAATTAAAGATTTTTACCCAAAATGGGTGTTTTGCTAATAACAGAATAGAACCACAGTATGTAAAGGGTGTATCTCACACGTTACAGATATAGACTAGCTCGCAATTGAATTTTTTTGCCCAAAATGGCTGTTTTTCAAATATCTAAATAGAACCACATTATCTAAAGTGTGTATCTCACAATGACATATGCAGCAAAGGCTGGAAAATGAATTTTTTGCCCAAAATGGGAGTTTGTTTAATAACAGAATATGACAGCAGTATATAACCCTTGAATTTCACACGTGCAGATGTGTATTTTGCCCAAAAAGTGTGTTTTATTAATAGCAGAATAGAACCACAGTATCTAAAGGGTGTATCTCACACGTACAGATCCAGACTAGGCCGCAATTAAAGATTTTTGCCCAAAATGGCTGTTTTGCTAATAACAGAATAGAACCACAGTATGTAAAGGGTGTATCTCACACGTACAGATGTAGACTAGGCCGCAATTTAAGTTTTTGCCCAAAATGTCTGTTTGTTTAATAACAGAATATGACAGCGGTATATAACCCTTGAATTTCACACGTGCAGATGCAGCAAAGGCTGTAAAATTGTGTATTTTGCCCAAAATGGCTGGTTTTCAAATAACAGAATAGAACCACAGTATGTAAAGGGTGTATCTCACACGTACAGATGTAGACTAGGCCGCAATTTAATTTTTTTGCCCAAAATGGCTGTTTTTCAAATATCTAAATAGAACCACATTATCTAAAGTGTGTATCTCACAATGACATATGCAGCAATGGCTGCAAAATTAAGTTTTTTGCCCAAAATGGGTGTTAGATGGGTGTCTAATAATAGAATATGACAGCAGTATATAACCCTTGAATTTCACATGTGCTGATGCAGCAAGGGCTGTAAAATTGTTTATTTTGCCCAAAAAGAGTGTTTTATTAATAGCAGAATAGAACCACAGTATCTAAAGGGTGTATCTCACACGTACAGATCCAGATTAGGCCGCAATTTAAGTTTTTTGCCCAAAATGGCTGTTTTTCAAATAACAGAATAGAACCACAGTATCTTAAGTGTTTATCTCACACGTACAGATCCAGACAAGGCAGCAATTTAAAGAGAACCTGTCACCAAAAAATCGCTTATTAAGCTGTTCAGAGTACCTTATAGTGCTACATAGTAGTGTCCTATAGCACTTTTTCGTCGTTTCCCAGCATTTATCCTCATTGAGAAATCAATGTTTTATTCAGCTGCTGCCCCGTGTTTCAAGTCAGGCTTAAAGTCAAGGGGGCAGCAGCCTAGGCGTCTCCAATCCCGCTTTTCCGGCCTCTTGCCGCCTTGGTTGACACGCCGCATCTCAGTGCCGGGACCGTGCTCTCAGCCCGCATGCGCAGTAAAGGGCTGCTGTAGCGCGAACCCGGCTCGTACACTTAGCCGGCTTCAGTCTCGCTACTGCGCATGCGCCCGCCAGCCTTACATACTCATGCCCGAGATCACGCTCTGTATGCGCAGTAAGAGAAGATGCCGTGCGCCGGCGCGAGTATGTAAGGCTGGCGGGCGCATGCGCAGTAGCGAGACTGAAACCGGCTGAGTGTACGAGCCGGAGCTGGGATCGCGCTACAGCAGCCCTTTACTGCGCATGCGGGCTGAGAGCGCGGTCCCGGCACTGAGATGCGGCGTGTCAATCAAGGCGGCGAGAGGCCGGAAAAGCAGGATTGGAGACGCCTAGGCCGCTGCCCCCTTGACTTCAAGCCTGACTTGAAACACGGGGCAGCAGCTGAATAAAACATCGATTTCTCAATTAAGATAAATGCTGGGAAACGACGAAAAAGTGCTATAGGACACTACTATGTAGCACTATAAGGTACTCTGAACAGCTTAATAAGCGATTTTTTGGTGACAGGTTCCCTTTAAGTTTTTTTTTTCAAATAACAGAATAGAACCACAGTATCTAAAGTGTGCATCTCCCAACGACATATGCAGCAAAGGCTGCAAAATTAAGTTATTTTCCCAAAATGGGTGTTTGTTTAATAAAAGAATATGACAACAGTATATAACCCTTGAATTTCACACTTGCAGATGCAGCAAGGGCTGTATAATTGTGTATTTTGCCCAAAAAGTGTGTTTTTAAAAACAAACAACATTATAGCTGTATTTCTAGCTTAAATTGCACACTGACTAATGCGGCCCAAAATGAAGGTTATTGCCAAAAATATGTGTTTTTTTAAAGCCAGAAAATTATTGAAGTTTTTAAAACTTGTTTTTAACAATCACAGATGCAGCAAGGGCTGCATGCAATATTAAGTATTTTGCAAACAGAATATGAAAGCTGTATATAACGCTTGAATTTCACATGTGCAGATGCAGCAAGGGCTGTAAAATATTGTATTGTGTTTTTAAAAACCCAGAAAATTATAGCTGTTTTTCTAGCTTAAATTGCATACTGACCAATCCTGCAAAGGCACCAGATATAGGATATTACCAAAAATGTGTGTCTTTTTTTAAAGCCAGATATTATTGCAGTGTTTCAAGCTTGGATTTGAATGTCACAAAAGCACAGATGCAGTGCTGGTGCACTGAGCTTGCATAAAATGGCCGCCGTCGCCCACCTAACTAACAAACGGATAAAAGTTGTTTTTCTCTGGCACTGGGCTCAGGGCAGGGTAAAAAGATTGTGCACTGCACCCACACAACTATATCTATGTAGATCGCTGATGTCAATTGGAGTTCTGATAACAGATTCTGTCCTATTCTCTCACTCACAGCAGCAGCATACTCTCCCTACACTAAGCACAGCAGAGTGAACACGAACTCCAACCTGAACTTTTACAGAAATGTTCGGGTTCGGGGTCCAAAAATCCTAAAGTTCGGTACGAACCCGAACTTTACAAAATCGGGTTCACTCAACCCTTTTGCTGATGATAATACTTCCTGTCAGCTAAGCACCACCCTCTCTTCCACCAAGTCCAGTCTCTGTAGCCAAGAGTCTGGTCAGCCAACTCCTCGCTCAGATCATCCTTCCTCCCACAATGAAGAGGCCTGCCAAATGAGTGATCCCACACTCGGATATTCCCAGGAGCTCTTTTCAGCTCCACTATTAGATTTGGCCCTCCGGCCAGCATGCTTGAAGAGGGACCTAAGATATTGTGCCCTGATTCACAACCTCTTGAGCTTTCACAGTCTCAAGAAGATGACGGTGGTGAACGTCAATCATTAGTTCACGAGGTGGATGACGATGAGACACAGTTGTCAATCACTGATGTTGTGGTTAGGTCAAGACAGGAGGATGAACAGAGTGAGGAAGTGGAAGAGGAGGTGTTGGACGATGAGGTCATTGACCCAACATGGCAAGGTGAAAAGCCGAGCGAGGACAGCAGTACAGAGGGGGAGGGATCCGCAGCACCGCAATAGGCTGGAAGAGGCAGCACTTAATTACCAACTTTCAATATTACTGGCCCTTGAAATGTTGCCATATAGGCTTGTGGACACTGAGGCCTTCCGCAGCCTGATGTCGGCCACGGTACGCAGTCTCCAGCCACCACTATTTTTCATGGTGTGCTGTGCCCGCCTTACACCAGCATGTGTCCCAGAACATCTCCCGTGCCATGACCAACGCAGTTACTGGGAAGGTCCACTTAACCACAGACACATGGACATGTGCTGGTGGCCAGGGACGCTACATTTCTCTGACCGCACACTGGGTGAATGTGGTGGAGACCGGGAGTGAGTCGTACCCTGGGATTGCACAGGTGCTACCCATGCCCAGGATTGCAGGCCCTACGTCCATTAGGGTCTGCGCAAGCAGCTATGTTACTGGCTCCAACCCCCACTTCTCCTCCTCTTCTGCCTCATCCTCCTCCACTTCCACCTCCAGCAGCCATCAGCCATCAAGTCGCTAGCTGGAAGCAGTGTAGCACTGCAGTCGGTAAGCATTAACAGGCCGTGCTGAAGCTGATCTGCTTAGGGGACAAACAGCACACCGCCGCAGAGCTTTGGCAGGGTATAAGGGACCAGACCAAGCTGTGGCTCTCTCCACTCAACCTACAACCAGGCATGATTGTGTCTGACAATGGCCGTAACTTGGTGGCAGCTTTGGAGCTCGGCAACCTGACACACATGCCATGCCTAGCCCACGTCTTAAACTTAGTGGTTCAGCGGTTTATCAAAACATACCCCAATTTGCCAGAACTACTAGTGAAGGCGCACCGCGTATGTGCCCATTTCCACAAGTAGTCCACAGCTTCAGCCGGTCTGTCAATGCTGCAGCAGCGCTTGCGGCTACCAGCTCACTGACTGTTGTGCGACGTGAGCACGTGCTGGAACTCTACGTTCTATATGTTGTCCAGGCTTTGTGAGCAGCAAAGGGCAGTTGTGGAATACCAGCTGCTACATGATCGTCACCTTTCAAGTCAACTGCCAGTATTCAGAAGCGAGGAGAGGGCATTGATGTCAGACCTATGTGAGATTTTAAAAAACGTTGATAGAATACACACAAATGGTTGGTGGTGATAACGCTATTATCAGCATAACCATCCCACTGCTGTGTCTACTCAAACGATCGCTGCTCACAATTAAAGACGACGCTATGAATGTGGCAGATGAAGAACTGGGGGAGGACATCTGTGTGATATTCACTGTGATAGGACAGTGAATGGCAGTACTTACATGCATGTTTATTGGCTGCATAGCTCGAGTAAAATTAGTGTTCAGACGAGCATGCTCACTCAACACTACTAATGACCTATCCAGAGGATAGGTCATCAATACTTACATTTCGGAAAACCCTTTTAAGGCTACTTTCACACTAGCGTTCGGGTGTCCGCTTGTGAGCTCCGTTTGAAGGGGCTCACAAGCGGCCCCGAACGCATCCGTTCAGCACTAATGCATTCTGAGTGGACGCGGATCCGCTCAGAATGCATCAGTCTGACAGCGTTCAGCCTCCGCTCCGCTCAGCAGGCGGACACCCGAACGCTGCAAGCACCCGTGCGGAGGCGTGCGGATCCGTCCAGACTTACAATGTAAGTCAACGGGGACTGATCCATTTGAATATGACACACTATGGCTCAATCTTCAAACGGATCCGTCCCCCATTGACTTTCAATGTAAAAGTCTGGACGGATCCGTTCAGGCTACTTTCACACTTAGAATTTTTTTTACAATATAATGCAGACGGATCCGTTCTGAACGCTAGTGTGAAAGTAACCTTAAGAGGACACATTCCCTTTGTATTTTAAGCTAAAACAATTCTTTTATTTGTATCTTTTACATTTTCAAAACAACAGAAAAGGAAAACTTTGGGCACCCTGCATGGTTAGTACCTAGTACCCCATTTGGCATGTATCACAGCTTGTAAAGCTTTTTGTAGCCAGCTAAGAGTCTTTAAGTTCTTGTTTGAGAGATTTAATCCATTCTTCCTTGCTGACATCTTCCAGTTCTGGTGATTCCCGGACCATCTTGCCTGCACTTTATAATAGTTGTGGATCACTATAATAATAATGTATTAAAAATCCATCTCTTATGTAAGCCAATAACTCAGGAAAACATCCTGGAACATATGAGATGTCATCGTTTCTTCACAGAGGTGTACACAACCTCGGACTGTTCTGACCCTGGAGGCTTCTTTGCTGTTGTGGTCGCGGAGGGTTTCACCACAGCGTACACTATCTTGTCATCCTGTGAAAATAAGAAGTTAAAGAATTACTATTGTAGTGAAACTCTCAGTTTACAGGAGAATCCAACTTTAGTAAATATTTATGATCAGTGGAAACTGAATTATCAGCCTCACTGAGGGATCAGGTTACATCTGCGTCTCAACTCATAGAGGACTATACAGAGTGTATATGTGTGTGTGTGTGTGGAGGGGTGGGGAACAATCTTTTAAAGCAGATTGTGATACCTCATAAAATAGTTGTTACTGTACATTTCCGCGATGTCTACTTCATGTTGGCATCATTTTGTAAACATCATTTTACTTTATAGGATGTTAGAAGGCTTAGAATTTTAGAACCAATTCTGGGGCTTACATAGTAGAAACCACCCATAAATGACCCCATTTTAGAAACTACACCCTTTATGGTATTCAAAACTGATTTTACAAACTTTGCTGACCCTTTAGGTGTTCCACAGGAATTATAGGAAAATGGAGGAGAATTTTCAATTTATTTTTGCAGATTTTTCATATTAATCAATTTTTCTAGGTTTAACAGCCAAAGAAAACTCAATATTTATTACCCTGATTCTGCAGTTTACAGAAACATTCCATATGTGGTCGTAAACTGCTGTATGGGTGCACGGCGGGGTGCAGAGGGAAAGGAGCGCGTTATGGATTTTGGAGGGCAGATTTCACTGGAATAATTTTAAGTTGCTATGTCACATTTGAAGACCCACCTAATCATCCCTAGAGTAGAAACTCCCAAAAAGTGACCCCATTTTGTAAACTACGGGATGAGGTGACAGTTTTATTGGTACTATTTTGGGGTACATATGATTTTTGATTGCTCAATATTACGCTTTTTGTGAGGCAAGGTAAAAAATGGCTGGTGTTGTTTCAGTTTTACATAATAAAGCATTTTTGAAAACAAAAATAATGTTTTTGTGTCTTCATATTCTGAAAGCTATATTTCTTTTATTTTTCTGCCGATCATCGTGTGCAGGGGCTCTTTCTTTTGCAAGAAGAGCTGACATTTTTATTGCTACCATTTTTGGGTACATATGATTTTTTGATCATTCAATATGACACTTTTTTGGGGGCAAGGTGACCCAAAAATTGCTATCTTGGCACAGTTTCTTTTTTTTTAACAGCGTTCAACTGAGGGGGTAGATCATGTGATATTTTTATAGAGAAGATTTTTACGGACTAGGTGATACCTGATATGTCCATGTATTGAAGAAAAAAAATAATGTTTTAGTGTCTCCATTTTCTGAAAGCCATATTTTTTTTAATCTTTTGTTCGATTGTCTAAGATAGGGTCTCATTTTTTTGCGGAAAGAGATAACGGTTTGATTGGTACTATTTTGGGGTACATATGTCTTTTTGATCACTTGGAATTACACTTTTTGTGATGTAAGGTGACAAAAAATAGCATTTTTTATTTTTTTTTGGGCATTCACCTGAGGTGATAGACTATGTGACATTTTTATAGAGCACATCATTATAGACACGGCGATACCTAATATGTCTGTTTTTTATTTGAATTTTTTTTAAACACTATTTTATGGTGAGGAGGCTTTTTTTTTCTACTTGAAACTTAAATATGTTTATTATAAAAAACACTTTTTTTCTTTTTTTTTACATTTTATATTTGTGCCACTGTGGGACTTCACCTTTTCAGGGTTTGATCCCTGTTTTAATTCAGTACAATACATTATGTATTGTTTTGAATTGAACTGTCGGCGTCTTACACAGTAAGAAGCTGACAGTTGCCGAGGGTTAGGTGACAGCACCATCTAGTGGTGGTAAAAATGTATTGCACCTTGTTTTCTTGTTAATAAAGATTATTGCTTTGTGGGAGGTGCTAGGCATTGTGGGTAGTGCAAGGCATTCTGGGAAGGAGAAGCCCAGTCTTCAGTCTACATACAGACTACAGGACATCAGCATAGCTGTTCCATGCAGTTCTCCATCTTAAACTCCACCATCTTTGTGCAAGTACAGTACAGACCAAAAGTTTGGACATACCTTCTTATTCAAAGAGTTTTCTTTATTTTCATGACTATGAAAATTGTATTCACACTGAAGGCATCAAAACTATGAATTAACACATGTGGAATTATATACATAACAAAAAAGTGTGAAACAACTGAAAATATGTCATATTCTAGTTTCTTCAAAGTAGCCACCTTTTGCTTTGATTACTGCTTTGCACACTCTTGGCATTCTCTTGATGAGCTTCAAGAGGTAGTCACCTGAAATGGTCTTCCAACAGTCTTGAAGGAGTTCCCAGAGATGCTTAGCACTTGTTGATCCTTTTGCCTTCACTCTGCGGTCCAGCTCACCCCAAACCATCTCGATTGGGTTCAGGTCCGGTGACTGTGGAGGCCAGGTCATCTGGCGCAGCACCCCATCACTCTCCTTCATGGTCAAATAGCCCTTACACAGCCTGGAGGTGTGTTTGGGGTCATTGTCCTGTTGAAAAATAAATGATGGTCCAACTAAACACAAACCGGATGGAATAGCATGCCGCTGCAAGATGCTGTGGTAGCCATGCTAGTTCAGTATGCCTTCAATTTTGAATAAATCCCCAACAGTGTCACCAGCAAAGCACCCCCGCACCATCACACCTCCTCCTCCATGCTTCACGGTGGGAACCAGGCATGTAGGAGTCCATCCGTTCACCTTTTCTGCGTCGCACAAAGACACGGTAGGTTAGAACCAAAGATCTCAAATTTGGACTCCACTGGTCTAATGTCTATTCCTTGTGTTCTTTATCCCAAACAAGTCTCTTCTGCTTGTTCCCTGTCCTTAGCAGTGGTTTCCTAGCAGATATTCTACCATGAAGGCCTGATTCACACAGTCTCCTCTTAACAGTTGTTCTAGAGATGTGTCTGCTGCTAGAACTCTGTGTGGCATTGACCTGGTCTCTAATCTGAGCTGCTGTTAACCTGCGATTTCTGAGGCTGGTGACTCGGATGAATTTATCCTCCGCAGCAGAGGTGACTCTTGGTCTTCCTTTCCTCGGGCGGTCCGCATGTGAGCCAGTTTCTTTGTAGCGCTTGATGGTTTTTGTGACTGCACTTGGGGACACTTTCAAAGTTTTTTCAATTTTTCGGACTGACTGACCTTCATTTCTTAAAGTAATGATGGCCATTCATTTTTCTTTACTTAGCTGCTTTTTTCTTGCCATAATACAAATTCTAACAGTCTATTCAGTAGGACTATCAGCTGTGTATCCACCTGACTTCTCCACAACGCAACTGATGGTCTCAACCCCATTTATAAGGCAAGAAATCCCACTTATTGAACCTGACAGGGCACACCTGTGAAGTGAAGACCATTTCAGGTGACTACCTCTTGAAGCTCATCAAGAGAATGCCAAGAGTGTGCAAAGCAGTAATCAAAGCAAAAGGTGGCTACTTTGAAGAACCTAGAATATGACATATTTTCAGTTGTTTCACACTTTTTTGTTATGTATATAATTCCACATGTGTTAATTCATAGTTTTGATGCCTTCAGTGTGAATCTACAATTTCCATAGTCATGAAAATAAAGAAAACTCTTTGAATGAGAAGGTGTGTCCAAACTTTTGGTCTGTACTGTATATGTGGTGAGTGAGATGTACTTTGTTTCAGGGACATTATGTTTGCAGAGCTGTTCAGCTAGATATAAGTGTCACTCAGGGAGTTATTTCTGCTAGCTAGCCATGAAATCTATGTATATGCAGCCATTTTGGACATCTGCTTTCTCTGTCAATGTATTACTGTGCATGCTATTCTATATGTTTTACTTACACACGCCATTTGTATTCTTGTAGTTTTACCAATTCACAATCCTGTTGACCAATAAGCAAGTTAGACTATAGAAAACAGTCCTCTTATTTGGAAGACAGGAATGGTTTATACTGAATGTCAGACTGCACACTGTGTGAACTTGTATGAAGACAGAACAGTAGGAGACCCAGCCCTCAGGCTTCAGTAGCTGGTGGGCTTTGATGCCTGTGGAAGGCATCGGGGCTGCCATGGCAACCATCAGCCCCCTGTCAGTGCTGCACAGAGGGCTGATGGAATCAGAGGGGTTAATCCACCGGCATCACCGCATACATCGATGCTGGCGGATGCAGCAGGGGCCCGGCTTTCAGTAACAGCCGGACCTATGCTGCAGATCGGGCGGGTGCAGCTCCAGTACCGATCACATCACGTACATGCACGTATGTGGCAAGAAGCCGCATTCCCTCACGTACATGTATGTGAAAATGGATGAAGGGGTTAATAATGACCCTAAGGGCTCATGTACATGGCCGTGGCCATATTGCGGCCTGTAAACAATACACGTTCACCGGCTGTGTACACCTCGCATCAGGGATGCTGACCCATTCATTTGAATGGGTACGCAATCCTGGAGTTGCGGTGCGGAACGGGGGCACGAATCGGAATCCCATAGAAGTACTATGAAGTGTTTCCGTGGGTTTTCTGTTTGTGCCAACTTTTTTGCAGTGCGGACAGTTGGATGCGGATTGCGGACCCCATTCAAGTGAATAGGTCCTATATCCATATGCGGGGGCCCCACGGTCGGTGCTCGTGCATTGTGGACCGCAATTTGTGGTCCGCAGCACGGGCCCGGCCAGTACACATTCATGTGCATGAGGCCTTAAAGGGAATCTGTCATCAGTAACTGTTTGCATAGCCACATCGCTGTAGTTCACCTGAGTAAAATGCTGTTTATCTTTGGTTGATCCGAGACTCGGTTCCCAAGTTATGATACTTTTTTCTTAATATGTAAATTAGGCCTTTAGTGCGATGAGGGAGTCAACGTTGCTCTTGTGGCACTCAATCTCTGCTCCTTTCTGAAGCCAACCCCCCTTCGGTGCTTTGATTGATACGGCCAAGCAATGGCAAGGCAGTGAGGAGCTGGTCACAGAAAGGAGCGGGGCATGGGTGCAACAAAAGCAACGGTGATGGCCTCATTGCACCTAATTTACAAAACTAAGGGAAAATATTATAACTCAGGAAGGGAGTCTCTGATCATCAAAAGAAAAACTGTGTTTTAATCAGGTAAACCACAGTTACGTATGTGTCTATGCAAATAGCTGGATAGGAAGGCAACTGGTGATAGACTCCTTCAGCTGCGTCTCCCCGTGCGTGGATGAAAACATCCGCCGTAGGTGGGGGGGGGGGTTGTTGATCAGCCAATAGAAGGCAGTGATGGGGATGAGCCTCCCTAGCATCAAGGGTGACACTAGAGAGGCTCACCTCCGTCACCCTTGCTATTGGCTGCTCCCCTCAGACGCCGGATGTTTTCATCCGTAAATGGGGAGAGGCAGTGGCGGCAATGCCGGCATCAGAACTTAGTTCCAAGATGAGACCCATAAAAGCAATTCAGACCCCAGACCGGACTCCTCTATTTACTTTCTGCTTCAATCCTGGTTCCTTTTTGCCTCTAAGCACTGATGTTCTGATCACCCTGGAAAGCTGTATTTAGCCTTGCCCAGATGAGAGAATTATTGTAAAATTTGATTCAGTTGCTTCGCCGAATTTTACAAAAAAAATGTGTTTCGTGATGAATGGCTTCATACATGATTTAAAAAAAAAAAAATCATACTTACAGTACCTGATCCATTTGCTTGTGATGGGCCGGGCACCACCATCTTGCTTGAAGTTCTGACTCGAAATCTTGTGTGGCCCGGCATGACGTCATCACGCCGGCAAGCGTCACCGTGCATGGGATTTCGTGTGAGATCTTCATGCAAGATGGCGGTGGCAGGTCAGTCGCGAGCAAATGAATGAGGTAAGTATGATTTTTTTATTTATTTTTTACACTATTTCAAGTTAAATCGATTTTGTGAACTTCGATTCACTCAGCGTTATTTAAGAGCCTGATGAGGGCTGTGGAATCCTCCTAATTGGCAGTAATGGTATTCAATGAATCTCACAGTTCATACTGAAAGATTTTTATCCTCACCTTTTCTTGCATTCAAACAGATGATAAGAAGAACCAAAAAGAGGACCACTGCATATTCAACACATGAAACAACAACTATTGTCGGTACCAGTGAGGTTGACGCCTCAGGAATTGATTGAGTGGTTTCTGCAAAATATAATAAGCGGTATGAAACATAATAACCTAAGAGGCCAGTTATGTATTGAAATTAAAAATTAAATTATGTCTTTATTATCACTTTCCTCAAGAAAACCTTGTGTGGAGCAAATATGTCTATAATCCCTCAATCACTGACTTTGCAAAAGGTACTTTGTTACCCTCACAAAGATGGAAGTCAATACTTATTACAAATATTAAATGCCCCATTGGTGTGGCAACAAAATGGTACTGCTTTAAAACTGCCTACAAGAATATAACTACTATAATACTGCTCCTATGTACAAGAATATAACTACTATAATACTGCTCCTATGTACAAGAATATAACTACTATAATACTGCTCCTATGTACAAGAATATAACTACTATAATACTGCTCCTATGTACAAGAATATAACTACTATAATACTGCTCCTATGTACAAGAATATAACTACTATAATACTGCTCCTATGTACAAGAATATAACTACTATAATACTGCTCCTATGTACAATAATATAACTACTATAATACTGCTCCTATGTACAAGAATATAACTACTATAATACTGCCTCCTATGTACAAGAATATAACTACTATAATACTGCTCCTATGTACAAGAATATAACTACTATAATACTGCTCCTATGTACAAGAATATAACTACTATAATACTGCTCCTATGTACAAGAATATAACTACTATAATACTGCTCCTATGTACAAGAATATAACTACTATAATACTGCTCCTATGTACAAGAATATAACTACTATAATACTGCTCCTATGTACAAGAATATAACTACTATAATACTGCCTCCTATGTACAAGAATATAACTACTATAATACTGCCTCCTATGTACAAGAATATAACTACTATAATACTGCTCCTATGTACAAGACTATAACTACTATAATACTGCTCCTATATACAAGAATATAACTACTGTAGTACTGCTCCTATGTACAAGAATATAACTACTATAATACTGCTCCTATATACCAGAATATAACTACTATAATACTGCCTCCTATGCACAATAACTGCTATAATACTGATCCTATGTATAAGAATATAACTATTGTAGTCTAATTCTGCTTTAGGTATGTGTGTGAGATCTTCTTACCGCTTTATAGTACACTGCTCCTCATAACATATTTTGTGATTATTTTTCATTTTTAAACATTATAAGTGATGATCTTTTCTGATCTACGAAAATCAATTTGTAATACTAGTAACAGTAGCCTCATTCATTTTAATAATGAAATATATACCACGCAGTGTGGGCGGTATACGACCCTGGAGTTAGAGTCATCTCGTACATCATCCACACTGTAACATTTAATGGAGGTTGGTTTTGGGCATATTTCCAGTTGCTTACCTCGGACTCTAAGGACGGTGCCTGGACCTTCTTGAAGGATAGTTTCAACAGGATTTTGAGTTTTAGTATTCTGTAAACAAAATCTTACTGCAACACGACAGTAGAGAGTGGTGTAATCTGGACCCTGGAAATCCTCTAGGAGAAGGTCAGACCGACCAATCAGCTTGGTCTTTCCTTTGTAATCTGGATGGATGTAGTCCTCATTAGGATGATAAACAAAATGTTCTCTTGGTTCTCCGACCATCCAGTACACCTGAGTCCACAGAACACTCCTTTTTCCTACATTAATTGTACTTATCATATCTTGGATGGAGAAGCTGCAGTTGATTATGACCGATCCATTGACCTCCACCTCCATTGTTTGGTTAATATTTGAAGCACCGCTTGGCTCTTTAAAGTAAATATAGAACAATCTTAAAAGGGTTATCCAGGAATTGATAATAATATCCTATCCTCGGGTTAGGTCCTCATTATCACATGGGCAGTGGTCTGAGTTTTGGAACCCCAGTAGATCCACTGTTTTAGGGAGCTGCCTCGCGCTCCCGAGTTCTGTTAAGGACAGCCGGCTCCCGGCAGCTTTCGAAGCACAGCCCCATGGTATTGCAGCTTAGCCCCATTGACTTGTCTGAGCTGCAACTAGGCCATGTGACCGAGGTATGGCCTAGTAAGAAGCTGTGGTTGACAGCTGATCAGTGAGGGTACCAGTTGTTGGAACCCCACCGATGTGATATTGATGAGTTGATTAATAGGATTGTACTGGGGCAGCGCTGCCTCTCAATGTGCCTGGACTAGAGTCTGTCCTGAATTTAGACTTTCCCCACTCTTTCTATATTGGGGTTAAAAGTTATATAACAATAAATCTGAACATCACTTCTACATTAAGCCTCACTGAGTGCTTTCTACTTTGTGTAGCTGATTTGAACAGCACTCCCTGTGGTCAGACACAGAACTGCAAGAATAAGCTTTTAGCACATAAAAGGCAGAAAAGCATAGTAAAATCAGGTGATATTTCCATGTGGACTTACTTAGAATGAGAAGTTGAGTTCCAGTATTTGTTCGCCTGGTATAGTTGGCTCCTCCTACGAAACCATTTATAGAGTAGCAGTAGAAGCCGTTGAATTCGTCAGAGCTATTGACTGTAACAGACACAATGTTTTCATTGATCCTCTGTGTGCAAGCGGCAGAATACATTCCACTTCCACAGCCTTTGTCAGATGGGCTCCAGAATACATCACATTAGTTATATTATGGGATATGGTCCGATTCTTAAATGTGAATCGAACGATCATGGTCACAATGTCTCCAGGGAGGGCAAGGATAAGATGTTCCTGGTTCAAAATCATCTCTTTCTCTCCTGACCAGTGAAAAATAAGATGACAATGTGTAAAGATATGGAGTGTGAAGACCTTTACAGTACACATACAACTACTGAATCTCCTCCAAATTATCATAAAAACCAGTTCAATGGCATGCTGCAACATTCAGAGGCCAGCATGAGCCATCTGTTGAGCCTTCAACTACAGAGCCCCCCCCCCCCCCCCACATGGCAATGTCCTGCTTGTCCTGACACCTTTCTATTATCTCCAGCAGGACATTTTTTGCAATTTTCTTTACAGTAGCTCTTCTTTGGGACTGGACCAGGCAGGCTAACCTTTACTCTCCACTTACATCAATGAGGCTTGGACACCCATAACACTAGTTCACTGGTTGTTTTTCCTTGGACCACTTTTGGCAATTACCTACCACTGCATGTTATGAACACCCTACCAGCCTGGTAGTTTTGGAGAGGCCTTGATCTAGTCATCTTGCCTTACCCTCTACCATTTTCTGCTTCCAAAACATCAACTGACTGCTTACTTGCTACCTCAAATTTCCCACCCCTTAACCCTTAAGGACCCTGCCATTTTTCACCTTAAGGACCAGGCCATTTTTTGCAAATGTGTCACTTTATGTGGTGATAACTTTTAAAACGCTTTTACTTATCCGGGCCATTCTGAGACTATTTTATCATCATGTATTGTACTTCATGACAGTGGTAAAATTGAGTCAAAAAAAATATTTTTATTTATAAAAAAATTCTAAATTTACCCAAAATTTGGAAAAATTAGCAAATTTTAAAATTTCTATTTCTCTACTTTTATAATAGATAGTAATACGTCCAAAAATAGTTATTACTTTACATTCCCCTTATGTCTACTTCATGTTTAGATTATTTTGTGAATGGAATTTTATTTTTTGGGGATGTTATAAGGCTTTTTCTGAAAATTTCTAAAACCCACTTTTTTAGGACCAGTTCAGGTCTGAAGTCACTTTGTGAGGCTTACAAAATAGAAACCACCCAAAAATAGCCAAATTTTACAAACTACATCCCTCAAGGTATTCAAAACTGATTTTACAAAATTTGTTAAAGGGACTCTGTCACCACTTTCTAACCCCCACTTTTAAAACTATAGTTCTGTCCATGGAGCCCCTGTGATTTCAATGGTGTTGTTATATGCGAAATCCGCAGGCTCGTTTTGATAAAAAAAGCTTTTAACTAACCTGTCAGTCATGAGGATAAGGTGTCCAGGGCGTTTCTCCCGGTCTGAACATGCCGCCAGCCGCTGCCGCCGTTGGTGCCCAGCTCCTCCTCTGCCTTGAATTTGCGCCGCCTGAATGTCAAGAAATACGCCTCCGGCTCTCCCTCAGTCCCCCCTCCTTCTTTTCTAAGATCCCGCGCGTGCGGCAGTGTTCGCGTTATCGGGAGGTTGAGCGAAGTGCGCATGCGCATGCGCATGCGCACTTCGCTCAATGAGGCTGAATCGTAAAGTCTGCACGGGCGCATCAGGCACAGGCCTGTGCGCACGCGCGAAATTTTGGAAAAGGAGGGGGGACTGAGGGAGAGCCGGAGGCGTATTTCTTCACATTCAGGCGGCGCAAATTCAAGGCAGAGGAGGAGCTGGGCACCAACGGCGGCGGCGGCGGCGGGCGGCATGTTCAGACCGGGAGAAACGCCCTGGGCACCTTATCCTCATGACTGACAGGTTAGTTAAAAGCTTTTTTTAGCAAAACGAGCCTGCGGATTTCGCATATAACAACACCATTGAAATCACAGGGGCTCCATGGACAGAACTATAGTTTTAAAAGTGGGGGTTAGAAAGTGGTGACAGAGTCCCTTTAACCCTTTAGGTATTTTTGGAAAGCAGATTTAGCTGGACTGTTTTTTTGACACTATGTCCCATTCAAAGCACCCCAGATGCATTACTAGAGTAGAAACTCCAAAAAAGTTACCCCATTTTAGAAACTACACCCCTCAAGGTATACAAAACTGATTTTACAAACTTTGTTAACCCTTTAGGTGTTCCATAAGAATTAATGGAAAATAAAGATGAAATTAAAAAATTTCCCATTTTTGTCAGATTTTCAATATTAATCAATTTTTTCCAGTTACAAAGCAAAGGTTAACAGCCAAACAAAACTCAATATTTATGGCCCTGATTCTGTCGTTTACAGAAACACCCCATATGTGATCGTCAACTGCTGTATGGCACACGGCATTGCGCAGTAGGAAAGGAGCGCCATATGGTTTTTGAAAGGCAGATTTCACTGGGATAATTTTAAGCTGCCATGTCACCTTTGAAGACCCCCTGATGCACCTCTAGAGTAAAAACTCCCCAAAAGTTTTTTGGGGTAAGAGAAGCGATGAAAAAATGGCAAAATGGACTCTTTTTTTCCATTACCCCAAGCACCATATTGGAAAAATATTTTTTTATTTTATTAGTCAGGGCATTTTTAGTCGCAGTGATGCACATGATGTTTATAATTTTTATTATTTATGTATTTATTTTTTTATTCTACAGAAAGGGAGGGATTTAAACTTTTATATTTTTTCCATTTTGTATTTATTTTGTTTGTTTACTTTTTTGTTATAATTTTGAAGCTCGTATTTGAGCCTACAAAATCCAATAAAAAAAAAAAAAATTCTGATCAATCATGGATTTTTTACATTCATTTATTGTTCAGAATTGCTCATTTCTTATGTTGGCCTGCCACCTGCTGGCCAAAATAAGAATTGCAGCTTCAATACCCTTGGTCTCTTCACTGACAATTTTCACCCTTTAGATGCCATGATCTCACTTGATAACGGCATCTAAAGGTTTTAATAACCGCGATCAGCATTATTGGCAATCGCGGCCATTAGTTACTGGTCTCTGCTGTTTAAACAGTGTAGACCCCCCTTTTCCGGCCATGATGCCCGCTGCACATGCGAATAATCGCTAAGGGATTAATAGTTGCCATTGCTCACATACAATATTGTGTTCACAAATCATATTTCTCCCCCACTGTGATATCACCAGACGTTGTTCCAAGTGCAAACCTTAGGGGATTTACTTCATCTATCGTGTGCCTCATACTCCATTTTTTGGCATGTGGGGACACCTACATGTTTTCATGTTAACAATTTTTATAGTTTTTTTATTTTTCCTCAATTTTTTTTTTACCATACATTTTATTTATTTTTAACATAACCCTGAGGGTCTTTGTTGGGTATTAAGTCATCATCATTGGTGATCTCAATGCCAAGACTGACGGAGAGATGTTAAAGAAAGCCCCCTTCCTTAGTCATCATCAAGGAGATTATTGATCATTTGTGGTGCAGATTGCATTAAGTGTTCAGGATTAGAATTCAATCTCAGCCTATCTCTAGCAGGTCCAGCAGCAATCACTATACATTGAAATGCTGGAACATGGATTTGCACCATTTTGAAGGAAGAAGCTAATAATAGTACCCCACTATGAGCGGTGGGTAGAGCATGTTCCAGACTTGTCAACAAGATATGCTCTCCATTTTCTCAATCTACCAACGGCTTAAAAACTGTGAACTTGGCAATGGTATTGTTTTCAAAATGTTCATAAATGAGTAGCACCTGGAGCCATTCTGGTGCTAAGGCTTCATAAATATGGTACTGGAAGACTGGTACTCTCAACACATGGGACCAAATGGTTTAATGCAGATCACAAAGTTTATTAATAGATACATAAAAGAGTAAAAGAGTAAAAATATGTTAATAAACAATAACACTGGATAGCTTAATATAAGGGGTTTCACACAATATGGTACAAGTGATGGCGTAATGTATATTTGAACGCCCTATATCATAGATTGATCCTCATATTGATCTGATAATTACTGCAAAAAAAGGACCCAAGTATTCGCATTAAGTTCCTATATAAGAAAAAATGGAAAAAGGGATGACAAGAAAGTCCTCCTTATTTTTATCCTTATTGAGGAACAGTGTCCGCTAAGATGGAATCAAAAAGTCCAATTGTAGTAGGCTTCAAATATAGTTGTTTCTTTCTTATACAGGCTTTGCTTGAAAATTAGCAGTTTGAATATGCCTAATGATAACCCACTATGTGGGCTTACCTTCCCTTTAGTGCCGGTCAGTCGATCAGATTGTTCGGGGCCCGCTAGTGCCGGCGTCCCGGCTGTTTCTTGGTCAGCGTCCCACGTGGATTCGGAGATAGGTTTGTCGCTCCGGAAGTGACGTATCGGCACACAGGATTGTATTCGTTGGTTTTTTTGTATCGATTTTCTTGGGCTCAAACTTTCGTTGTAGCAGCCAATATCGAACTGCGAGGTATAAGTATTTCTTCTTACAGATGGGTCATATTTCGATCTCTTATTAGATCGCTCGAAACCAAACGCGTTTCAGGGATGGCTCTCCCCTTCCTCAGTGGTAATGACCCTACTTCGTATCTGATTGGTTTTTATACCCTCAGTTGGTGAGTTCCAAATTCAGACATGGAATATGTAATCAACCTTTCTTTCGATTTTTTTTTTTTTTGTTGTTTTAAATATGGTTGTTTTATATCAAATGTCTTTTTATATCTTTTTTCTCCATTGGACTTTTCGTACTTTCGATTTTTCTTCTGTTTTTCCAATGGCGTTTGTGTTGCGTTTTTAATGCGTTTTATATTTGACTCATGCGTTTTTTGCCAAAAGCTGTAGTTTTCCTCACGCTATGGGGTCCATAAAGGATTTTATTGCATGAGCCATAGTTAGGTTTATATATCATTTTTTAGGATCATTTTTTGAGATCTCTTCAATATGTATGCAATCAATCTATTTTTTTTTTTTATATCTATAGTTATACAATTATGATATTGCCATAAATCTTATCAGCACAAGTTTGTTTAAAAGCATAAACTTGTAAACGTCAACTTATAAGATTGTAGACTGCACATACATTGTAATTCTTCATATTATTGTTGGTTTCTATATATCAACAAACAACATTATATATACCTATTTATATGATATCTTATTCAGACTTTTCAGAATATATAGGCTCTATAAGAATATATTTATTTCATTTAATAACTTGTGTTGTATAAATTAAACACCTATCAACAAAATAAGGAGATTGTATCGATGTACTTCTCTCCACAGCTACTGTAATAATTGTGCTTTGCCCAAAAAGTATTGTATTGAATGAAAAAAAGGGGGTACATGCGTTTGTCTCCAAGGGCGGATCGCAGTGCCGATGAACAGCCAAACATGCGATCCCTCATCGGAGAAAAAGCGAATGTCCCATAGTTTTAAAGAAAGCCAAAAATCTCCAAGTCCGCATTTAGTCCCCTTGGTATGAGACTTCCAAAATCATAAATTCGTTTCGATTCAGCCCTTGACATTTTTTCAATGTGATTGTCCCCCCTCCAGTCGTGTTCTATCTGCTCCAGTGCTAGAAAGGACAAGCCTCTACAGTCCTTGTTATGGACTTCCTTAAAATGTCTTGATAGGGCATTATTCTCGCAGCCCTTGGCTATATTATTGAGATGTTCAGATATTCGCACTTTGAGTTGTCGTTTTGTCCTACCAATATATTGTTTTGTGCATGGGCACTGGATAAGATAGATGACGCTGGAGGAGTTACATGTCAAAAAACTTTTGATGGTCATTGAAAATGCATTCTGAGTTGAGGAGATTTTTATAGTTTTTTGGGGAAATTAGTTTTTTTTACAGCCCATACAGGATCCGCATCTAAAAAAGCCATCAGGTTTTAACCAATCTTGATTTACTTTTTTGTGCTTTTTTTTTGACAGTTG
Source organism: Bufo gargarizans (assembly GCF_014858855.1). Lineage (NCBI taxonomy): Eukaryota > Metazoa > Chordata > Amphibia > Anura > Bufonidae > Bufo > Bufo gargarizans. The sequence goes on from NC_058081.1 coordinate 19,390,275, forward strand.
GTGCTATCTGGATACCTAGGTTTGGTGCCTTGGTATATGTTATAAGGGGATTTGCTGGTAATAGTGGACCAATAATTTTATCATGGAAGAAGTGATGCCAATGCCGTTTAATAATTCCAGTTATTTGTTTGGAGCGGGCGCTATATGGTAAGATCATTCTGAATTCTGAATTTTGATTTGGTTTTTGAATCTTTGTTTCATCAAAAAAGGTTTTTCTATCCAGTTTTCTTACTTTATCTAATGCCTCTCCCAGTAGTTTTTCTGGGTAAAGTTTTTCTTTAAATTGTGTTTTCTTTATGGAGGCTTCTTCTTCAAATTGGTTATCTTCCGTGCAGTTTCTTCTAATGCGACAAAACTGTCCGAAAGGGATATTGATAAGCCAATTCGGTAAATGGCAGCTTGAAAAGAGGATGAATCAATTTTTGGCTGTAGGTTTGTGATAGGTGTTACATACATATCTGTTCCCTTTTTTGGTGATCTGGATATCTAAAAAGTCTACCTTCTCTATATTTAGTCCAGATGTGAAACGTAGATTATATCTATTATTGTTGAGATCTTCCATGAATTTCGACAAGCCAATCTCGTCTTTACGCCAAATAAAAATAATGTCATGTAAATAGCGTCGCCATAGGACCAGGTCCTCCCCTAGCCTGGGACCAATAATTTCTTGTTCCCACTGGGCCAAAAACAAGTTGGCATAGCTGGGGGGGAACCTGGTTCCCATGGAGGTGCCCCTTAACTGTAAATAAAAATCCTCTTCAATGAAATAGTTGTGATGTAAGATATGGTCAACTCCTTCCACAATGAAGTCTATCTGTTCTGGTTTTAAAGTATTGTTCCCGTTCAATTGGTTCTTAAGAGCCTCAACTCCCTGTTTATGGTCAATCACAGTGTATAAGGATTGGACGTCCAATGTATTTATAATCCAATCTGGTTGGACGTCCAAACTTTCTAATACACTGATAATTTGTGTAGTGTCTCTAATGTGAGACCTGTTTTTTTTGACAAATGGCTGAAGTAAAGTGTCCAAATACTGCGACAGATTGGAGGTCAGGGAACCTATCCCTGATATGATTGGGTTCTTATGCACTTTTGGTAGGCAATAGAATATTGGCAATCTCCCCGGTGTGCCCATAATAAATTTATATTTATAGTCTTTAAGGATTCCCTGTTGTAGTCCTCTGTCGCAGTATTCCAATAGAGAGGCTCTAAATGTTGCCAAAGGGTCTCCTTTGATAAGTTTATATGTAGACTGATCTGCAAGTTGTTTCATGCATTCATTGTGGTATTCTTCTTTGCCCCAAATAACTATGGCACTTCCCTTGTCTGCAGGGCGGATTATTATATTGTTTTCTTTCTGTAATTCCTGTAAGGCTTAAATTTCTCCTCTAGTCAAGTTATTTCTACTATAGTTTTTTCTTTTATTCTTTCTAGATCTGTCTCTACATTTTTTTGAAATGTAATCTGTCTCTACATTTTTTTGACATGTAACTCCTCCAGCGTCATCTATCTGATCCAGTGCCCATGCACAAAACAATATATTGGTAGGACAAAACGACAACTCAAAGTGCGAATATCTGAACATCTCAATAATATAGCCAAGGGCTGCGAGAATAATGCCCTATCAAGACATTTTAAAGAAGTCCATAACAAGGACTGTAGAGGCTTGTCCTTTCTAGCACTGGAGCAGATAGAACACGACTGGAGGGGGGACAATCACATTGAAAAAATGTCAAGGGCTGAATCGAAACAAATTTATGATTTTGGAAGTCTCATACCAAGGGAACTAAATGCGGACTTGGAGATTTTTGGCTTTCTTTAAAACTATGGGACATTCGCTTTTTCTCCGATGGGGGATCGCATGTTTGGCTGTTCATCGGCACTGCGATCCGCCCTTGGAGACAAACGCACGTACCCTCTTTTTTTCATTCAATACAATACTTTTTGGGCAAAGCACAATTATTACAGTAGCTGTGGAGAGAAGTACATCGATACAATCTCCTTATTTTGTTGATAGGTGTTTAATTTATACAACACAAGTTATTAAATGAAATATATTCTTATAGAGCCTATATATTCTGAAAAGTCTGAATAAGATATCATATAAATAGGTATATATAATGTTTGTTGATATATAGAAACCAACAATAATATGAAGAATTACAATGTATGTGCAGTCTACAATCTTATAAGTTGATGTTTACATGTTTATGTTTTCAAATAACCTTGTGCTGATAAGATTGATGGCAATATCATAATTGTATAACGATAGATACAATAGTAGATTGATTGCACATATACTGAATAGACCCTAGAAAATTTGATATATAAGCCTAACTATGGCTCGTGCAATAAAATCCTTTATGGACCCAACACCGTAAGGAAAACTACAGCTTTTGGCAAAAAAACACATGTGTCAAATATAAAACGCATCAAAAATGCAATAAAATCGCAAATGGAAAAATCTAAGAAAAATCAAATATATGAAAAGTCCAATGGAGAAAAAAGATATAAAAGACATCCGATATAAAATAACCACAATTAAAACAACAAAAAATCGAAAGAAATGATGAATGTATATATTCCATGTCTGACTTTGGAACTCACCAATCGAGGGTATAAAAACCAATCAGATACGAAGTAGGGTCATTACCACTGAGGAAGGGGAGAGCCGTCCCCGAAACGCATTTGGTTTCGAGCGATCTAATAAGAGATCGAAATATGACCCATCTGTAAGAAGAAATACTTATACCTCGCGAGAAAACAGTGCACTGTAAGTTCGATATTGGCTGCTACAACGAAAGTTTGAGCCCAAGAAAATCGATACAAAAAAAACAACGAATACAATCCTGTGTGCCGATACGTCACTTCCGGAGCGACAAACCTATCTCCGAATCCACGTGGGACGCTGACCAAGAAACAGACGGGACGCCGGCACTAGCGGGCCCCGAACAATCTGATCGACTGACCGGCACTAAAGGGAAGGTAAGCCCACATAGTGGGTTATCATTAGGCATATTCAAACTGCTAATTTCCAAGCAAAGCCTGTATAAGAAAGAAACAACTATATTTGAAGCCTACTACAATTGGAATTTTTGATTCCATCTTAGTGGACACTGTTCCTCAATAAGGACTGTCCCTTTTTCCAGTTTTTCTTATATAGGAACTTAATGCGAATACTTGGGTCCTTTTCTTGCAGTAATTATCAGATCAATATGAGGATCAATTTATGATATAGGGCGTTCAAATATATATTACGCCATCACTTGTACCATATTGCGTGAAACCCCTTATATTAAGCTATCCAGTGTTATTGTTTATTAACATATTTTTACTCTTTTACTCTTTTATGTATCTATTAATAAACTTTGTGATCTGCATTAAACCATATGGTCCCATGTGTTGAGAGTACCAGTCTTCCAGTATTATATATTTTCTTGTAACCGTGAAGGGTGAATCACTTTTTAGACTAGAGCACCTCTCTGTGACTGTGAGTGGGTGAGCTATTTCCCATACTACAATCCTTTCATAAATATGGTGTTTGGCCCGAGCACTGATGTAAATACCTGTACATTTACACAGCTTCCCCATTTTGCTATCCTGAATATGATATCATCTGAAGTTTTCTACTTAGAAAATTAACCTGCGACCAATACGTACATTTATAACCTGGCCACCCAATGTCTCACATTACCTTTAACTGTTATTCTGGTGCCTTCTGAGTGTTGCCATCCAATGGTTTTGTGACTGGTGGGATTGATTATAAAACGACAGCAGTACATCTTCTCATCCTTGTTTGTTAAATTCTTTATAGTAAATGTTGATGTCCGGGCTCCTAGATCATACTGCCCAGATAGTCTTCCTGCATACTGCTCATTTGTATAATTTCTATTTCCATGTGTGGAAAATGTGTAAATTATATTTTCATTTCCTCCACAAAATCTTGGATGATCTGATGCTTTCACTACAACATTCACTGACTCAGGGCTTATAGACTCTGGGTAGGTGAAACTGCATGGAATAGTGATGGACTCTCCCGCGAAGGACTCCTGTTCATGAGGCTGATCTACACAGTATTGTGCCAAAGATTCATGGTAAAGACCTTTAAACAGAATCATAAAAAAAGCAAAAACAATGATTTTAAGGACATTGAGAAATGAGGACAAACTAGCGTGGGTGAAGTTCTAAGTATCAAGAAGAAACTATGTCTTCAGTTACACCAAGTAAAAAAAAACTACACACTTTTGTATTAGGAACAGATATGAGTAAGTTGATTCTGAAATTTGACGACAATTTTTCAAAACATTCTGATTCCATCTAACACAAATTTTGTGGATTGGATTCTGGAGAATTCGGAGTAAGGGCTCATGCAAACAAACGTATTTTCTTTCTGTGTCCGTTCCAGTTTTTTTGCGGACCGTATGCGGAACCATTCATTTCAATGGGTCTGGAAAAAAAAAATGGAAGGTGCATTCCGTTTCCGTATATGTCTGTATTTCTGTTCCGCAAAAAAATAGAACATGTCCTTTTATTGTCCGCATTACGGACAAGGATAGGACTGTTCTATTAGGGGCCAGCTGTTCCGTTCCACAAAATACGGAATGAACACAGACGTCATCCGTATTTTTCACGGATCCGTTTTTTGCGGACCGCAAAATACATACGGTTGTGTGCATGAGGCCTAAGAGAGAGAAAGAGAGACAGGGAGAGAGAGAGAGAGAGAGAGAGAGATCCTGAATAGAATTTTAAGAAATTTGCTCATTTCCATGAGAAACCCATGGTCACATTTGATTCTGAGTCCTGGGTCAGGCCAGTCAAAACCAACATTGTGTCTGGATATTGGGACTTTAAGCGAAATGTCTTGACCATCTAGTGGTGTCTTTTTGGCGATACTCTAATTGACCATGGAGGTATTTTGTATTTTCTATCAGTGTGGTACTTACCTGTATATTTTCTGGTCTAGGATGAGCCTTCTAACCCAATTGGTTTCTTCTTCCTCTGGTGCGAGTCCGTTGACCCTTAATATTATAGGGTGATATAGGGATAGTTTTGAAGACAGTGGGATCACCCTTTTCAGGGTGGCTATTCTACTCCACATGTAGGGACACCGTCTGGATATTTTAGGGAAGGATTTAAGTCTAAATTTATATCTTATTGGAATGAAAAGTATTCATGGGGTTGACATTTTTTTTTCTCTCTGAACTTATAAAAACAGAAGCTTTTATTGAAATATAAAAGAGACACGTTCCTCCTAGTGTAATAGGTTTCACTACAGGATGGTGTGAAGAGTAATGGGCTGCTGACCTTCACTGGTTGTGCAGTGGGGTATAACACCGTGTACAGATATCAAGTAAGGCTGCCGAGCCTCCCTGGATCCACACACCAGGCGACCCCCCCACCCCTCCCGACCAGATTGGTAAGGCTACTTTCACACTAGAGTTAATATTTTCCGGTATTGAGATCCGTCATAGGGTCTCAATACCCCCCAAAAAAACGCTTCCATTTTGTCTCCATTCATTGTCAATGGGGACAAAATGTAACTGAACAGAACAGAGTGCTCCAAAATGCCTGCCGTTCCGTTCTCATACTGATAATACAACCGTCTGCTTCCGTTATTAACGGATCTTATTGTATTGTCTGTAACATAGTTAAGAGGGATCCGTCATAAACTCCATTGAAAGTCAACGGGGGACAGAACTGTTTTCCACTGTGTCAGATTGTGTCTTCGATCTCATACCAGAGAGCAAACCGCAGCATGCTGCGGTTTGCGTTCCGTCCTGGGATGCGGAGCAATACGGATCTGTCCCCATTGATTTGCATTGTGTGTCATGACGGATCCGTCTTGGCTATGTTACAGATAATACAATGGGATCCGTTCATAACGGATGCAGACGGTTGTATTATCAGTAAGGGCTCTTTCACACCTGCGTTCTTGTCTTCCGGCATAGCGTTCCGTCGTCGGGGCTCTATGCCGGAAGAATCCTGATCAGTTTTATCCTAATGCATTCTGAATGGAGTGAAATCCGTTCAGGATGCATCAGGATGTCTTCAGTTCCGGACCGGAACGTTTTTTGGCCGTAGAAAATACTGCAGCATGCTGCGCTTTTTGCTCCGGCCAAAAATCCTGAACACTTGCCGCAAGGCCGGATCCGGAATTAATGCCCATTGAAAGGCATTGATCCGGATCCGGCCTTAAGCTAAACGTCGTTTTGGCGCATTGCTGGTTCCGACGTTTAGCTTTTTCTGAATGGTTACCATGGCTGCTGGGACGCTAAAGTCCTGGCAGCCATGGTAAAGTGTAGCGGGGAGCGGGGGAGCAGCATACTTACCGTCCGTGCGTCTCCCGGGGCGCTCCAGAGTGACGTCAGGGCGCCCCACGCACATGGATCACGTGATCACATGGCACGTCATCCATGCGCATGGGGCGCTCTGACGTCATTCTGGAGCGCCCCGGGAGCCGCACGGACTGTGAGTATACTGCTCCCCCGCTCCCCACTACTACTATGGCAACCAGGACTTTAATAGCGTCCTGGCTGCCATAGTAACACTGAACGAGTTTTGAAGACGGATCCGTCTTCAAATGCTTTCAGTTCACTTGCGTTTTTCCGGATCCGGCGTATAATTCCGGCAAGTGGAGTACACGCCGGATCCGGACAACGCCTTACGGAGGCGTTTTTACTGAACCCTGCCGAATCTGGCAAAAACGCTAGTGTGAAAGTAGCCTAAAAAGGTCTATGATTAGCAGACTCAAATAACTAAATTGCACAATATTGCGGATATGTTTTCAATGTAACTGGACTGGATAGTCGAAATGCATAGTCCAAATAAAGAAAATCTCTGGAGACATCTCTCTGCTGACTACTTGCTCCTGACAGAGCAGATATGATAATAACCAGACCATCTGATTGCTGTTTTAATAATGGAAGCCTGTATTGTCTTCTTCTGGGTGCAGATTTCTGTTTCCTACAACATTACTATAGACAGTTGAGCAGAAAACTCCCAGGAGATCTGCAGTCACCGTGTCAGAGACCAACAAACTTTTAACTGTCAGACTAAGTATACCACATATTTCCCTCTTTTGGGTATGCAGTGACCCGGTGGTTTACTGCTAAAGGGTTGATGCTGTGATTTATTGCTAAACAAATTAAAAAGGGTTTTCTGAGATTTATACTGATGACCTGTCCTCTGGATAGGTCATCAGTATCTGATTGCTGGGGTTCCGACATCCGGGGCCCTCGCCGATCAGCTGTTTGCAAAGACAGCCGTAGCTTTCTCCCTGTTCACCAAGCACAGCGCCGTACATTGTATAGTGGCTGTGCTTGGTATCGCGCTCAGCCCCATTCACTTCAGTGGGGCTGAGTTACTCCTTAGGCCACGTGACAGATAAACGTGACATCAATGGCCTAGGTAAAGCTGAAGAAGCCCGCAGCCCTCACAGGAGCACCGGTGCCTTCTCAAACAGCTGATCAGCGGGGGTCCTGGGTGTCGTACTCCCACTGATCAATTACTGATAACCAGAGGATAGGTCATCAGTAGAAATGAGCAAAGTTATAAAAAATTTGATTCGGTTGCTTCGCTGAATTTCAGAAATAAATTTGATTGGTTACGAAGTAGCAGGAGCAATGACGGGGAACAGCGATCGAGCCATTCCCCATCATTAAACCCCTCAGATGCCGCTTTCATTACTGATCGCGGCATCTGACATTAACATTGGGGCCTTTCAGATGTTAATCAGGGGTTAAAAAAAATACATACTCACCTCATCCATTTGCTCGCAAAGAGGCCATCCCGGCCATCTTGATTAAAGAAGCCACGCAGAATTTTGCACTGTGATGTGATGGAGTCACTACATCATCACACCATCTGGGCACGGTGACGTCATCACTGATTACGTTACCGTGCCTGGCCAGTGACCCGACGTAGTGACATCACACATCACCGTGCGACGTCAACCAAGAGGGCTTGGTCATTGCATCAACCATCCACCGGGTCACCACCTGCCCTCCTGCCCCACACCCGACTACCCGTCCTCCATCAAGGGCACCCCAGTCAACACCAAACAGGAGGCCTCAAACGACCCAGTGTTTAATCTGAGCAGAAGAAGGGTTACACCCCTCCATCCACTGCACACGCAGTCTGAGGGAATACCAAAGAGAGGGATTATCCACTGTGAGGAATATAACCACCCTTGTTGTTGCCGCCACCACCACTCCCATGTCTCCTCCCCATGAATTGGCACACCACAGGTATTTGCTCTGACCTTCTTTATCATGTTGTGATATATATGGATCTAATCAAATAAATGCCTTGAATTTTCATGTGAAAATATGATGGATAACTCGCGCAACCATCTACTTTCTTGTCTGAAATTGTTTTTCTCCATATGGTTCCTAAAGCTTGAGCACCATGGCAAGATTTTGCAATAAATCATTTGTTCTTAGTATTTACAGTAGAATATTTTATAAAAAATTTTTAAGTACATTTGTCTATGACCTTTTCACTCATAGAGAAACACTGAGGTAACATGCAGTAATATGGCATCCTTCATGTGATTAAGTCTAGTTTCACACTAGTGCTTAATCGGCCAGGCTGTTCTGGCAGTGTGAGTTTTTCGTCTGGCCGATTTTCAGCATGTTTGCCAGGTTGTGGCCGGATCCCCACTGGTCCCCATTATAGTTAAAGTGGTTGTCCCACAAAAAATATTCTACAGTTTTCAAACCAGCACATGGATCTGAATACTTTTGTAATTGTAAGTAATAAAAAAAATTGCATAGCCACTGAGTTATTCAATAAAATCTATCTGTATAGCGCCACCTGCTGTTTGTTTTTTTCTTATTTCTTTCACCTGCTCACTGAGAAGGTCGCACATGCTCAGTTTTATGCCTCCTGAGCTGTGATAGGGAGACCTGAGACACTCCTCCTGAGCTGTGATAGGGAGAGCTGAGACATGCCTCCTGAGCTGTGATAGGGAGAGCTGAGACACACCTCCTGAGCTGTGATAGGGAGAGCTGAGACACACCTCCTGAGCTGTGATAGGGAGAGCTGAGACACACCTCCTGAGCTGTGATAGGGAGCGCTGAGACACTCCTCCTGATCTGCCAGCTAAATCTAGCAGAGCAATGAATGTGGAGATCTCTGGATCCATGTGAGGTACAGGGCTGGTTCTAGCTTTGTTAGAAAGGTATTGTCATGTACCATATGATGTCTGTCATTATTTACATTAGTCATGGGATATCCCCTTTCATGGGGCCGAAGGACGACACTTTAGCTACTGGCAATGCCAGAATACAGAGAGATCTGTTCCCTGCCTGACCAGCCTGCCGGCTATTAAGCGCTAGCCTGAAAGTAATGGTCATTTTCCGATTCTTCAGCTTCTACAATCATTCATGCCTTATTGCATTGTCAACAATGATTTTATGAGCAGCATGACAAAACATTTGTAAGAAACCGCACAACCAGTTCAACAAGAGCTGGCGAACTTGCCTTGAAGAACCCCTATTGTTACAGGGGCCCCACCTACAGCAGAATAGCCACCCTGATAAGAGCTACATCCAACTATCAGGAACCCCGAGAAGCCTCTGTAGGTGGAATGGAATCTATCTTGCACTTACTGGGTAGCCACTGGCAGAAGCAGCAGGAAGGTCAAGTGGACGTACCAGCCGAGCTCAGAAACAGAACGGTCAAGTGTAACAGCCAAAAAAAAATGCAATTGTAATGTTAAAAACAAACAAAGTAAAAACCAAACAGGTACAGAGCAGAGATGAGCAAATCGATTCTAAACAAATCTGATTTATTACAAATTTCACAAGAAAAGTCTGCAAAACCAATCCAACGTTTTTTTAACTCATTTTGATAGAATTGGTTAAAAAAGGCACCCAGCGCCATTTTACTGTAAAAATTGGGAAGAAGAAACTAAAGAATCATATGAAACTGGGAGTAAGTGGGGTGGAGCTTGCCCTGATTAGCTCAGAGGCTTTTTATTGAATAGACGACGCGTTTCGGGGTACTCAATACCCCTTTATGAAGTCTGAAAAAACATAGTTGTTACAGTAGTATGAGCGATGTAAATAATCATACAGCCCCAACATCGTTATACTATCTCAGCCGTTTCAGCCACGTCCATACTCTTCTATCACAGCAGCAGCCATCCCTGCGACAATGGCCTCCCCTGATATAGCTGATAGCATATAGATGATAGCATTCTACTTCAGGTTGAAATTTTCATACAATTGTTCCGTTATCCTCTGATTCATCTGGTCTTATTATGTACATAGATCGGGAGAAGTATTATCCTCCTCCATGTAAGGGACTGCTTGTATTGCACTCTAAACCATGTACTTTTACTTATCTGTTCCTACGTACAACTACAATTGTACACAATCACAAAACCGTTCGATGCGATTATATATACCCCCAACAGGGTTTTTTAGTTTTTAACTTTTTTAGATCTATAATCAATTTTATCTACATCCTTCAGCCATTTTTTTTATCTATTTTTTATTTCTATCCTCTATTTAATCATTTGTCTAATCAATCAGCTAGCGAAAACATTTAACCAATTAATTATTTATGGATACATTTTTATTTTATCCATTCATTGATCTATCCATGAATCAATTTTTATTTTTATATACAAGTACAAATGTGTGTATATGTGTATGTGTATGTACGCACATGTGTATACACATTGTTTTAGCTATTTTCCTCCAACTACTATGAACTTTTGATTATTTACATCGCTCATACTACTGTAACAACTATGTTTTTTCAGACTTGATAAAGGGGTCTTGAGTACCCCGAAACGCGTTGTCTTTTCAATAAAAAACCTTGTATCCAAGCTCGGGTTGTGATTTGTGCCTTATGTCCATCGGCTCGACGCACAAATCCAGTGCAGACGAGACCTTTATATATATATTCAAATATCTTCCCAAGTGGCGGTTTGGCCCCCCGCCCAGGGTCGTTTCGGACACTATCCGGCAGCACCAACCCAGACAACCTCAACACTTCGAACCTCCCTCTACTAAGGTTGCACCACATTCAGTGCAACCGAACCAGGTGAGTAATTTCACTCATCCTGGTTAGGGGGAAGGGACATCAATTTGTTTACCCTCACCTATGAGCGCCTTCTCTCCTTTCTTGGCCATCTGATAGCTCAAAGGCTGACAGACAACCTGATCAGCCAATCAGGGGACAGTATGTTCAGAAGGAAGTGACACCATTCTGTTTCCAGCTAGTTTTGTAAAAGGATGTCATGTGGCAGTGTCTGCCAAAATCAATTTCAGACACAAGCCAGTAATCTAGTTGCACTAGAGACACTATAGGGAGAGAATATGGATTTATAATTGGGTAGATTTTAGGGATTTATCAAGATAAGCTTAGCATGCAAGAAATAAATTTTCTGTACAAACCGGCTTATTGCCAGTACCTTAATAGCATACATTCTGCTGAAAACACATAGGAATTGGCTCCCTTTAAAAATAAAAAAATAAAAAAATTGTTTCTATTTACCATTCGTAATTAGGAATTTTCCGTGGATTATACTGGTGTTATTGAGCATGTTTTATTAGTGCAAGATACCGGTCAGTGTTATAGCAAATGCATTTTACTTTAAATACTACATTGTTACCATTGTAAATTGTCAATACCAGTGTGCAGTGTGTTTGTAGATGGGGAGGGACATTTAATTGTGTGTCTAACTTTAAATTACAGAAAAAAGTATTTGCACTTTTGCTAGTACCGTTTAATACCCTGTGTACCAAACCCTTGACCTTTCATTTATAGGTCTCATAATAAAATGGTTGGTAAACATAAGACCCATGCCTCATTATCTGAGATTCAGAATATGGGTAGTAGTGCAAACAGCAGCATTACCAGCTGTCCAGCCAGTATAACTAGTAGAACTAATAGTAGTAGGCCACAGTTCTCCCCGGTATCAGAACACTGACACATTATTATCGAGGACAAAGAGGATGACATTGTGGACTGGAAGGCTCACGCCTCCTTTCAGTCACAGCAGGATGATGGGGATTTCACCTCTTCATTTGACGCAAAGCCTTGGAGCCAGTGGTCACTTCATTCCTCGGGCTACCTATCCATGCAACCCGAGAAAATCCTTTCAGTTGCGTCGTCTACCTCTTTGTTGCTCCCTCCTAGTGCGGCGCCTTTCTTTTTTTTTTTAAGAGGCAACAAAACATCATGTGCTATGGAAGACACTGAAGAAAACCTCCTTGTTGGTGACTTCTATGAGAACAGTCAGGAGGTTCAGTCAGAAGTGGGGGATCCCATGCATAGCTGTGTTGGTGGTGGTAATAGTGGCACCCATAGCCACACAGGCAGTGGTAGGGGCATTGGTCGCGACAGTGGCATTCTGGGAAACTTCAGAGCAGGTAGGGGGGCCAAGTAGTCCATGATAACATATTGCAGCTTAATAAAAGTCACAGGGATGTCACCAGGGTGATCACGTGGTGATGTCATCACGCTCTCTGCAGATCTTTGGGCGGGTATTCTTCAATCAGGATGGGAGCAGATAGCCTCTCCATGATCAAGTAGATGAGGTGAGTATGATTTATATTTTTAACCCTGGATTAACCCATGAGCACCTGAATGTCAGTCTCAGATGCCACGTTCAGCATTGAAAGCGGCCTCAGAGGGGTTAAATGACCGGAGGGAAGGTGTAGCATGAAAGCGTTTTATGATAAAGTAATTTATAACAAATCAAATTTTTTGACAAAGTTTGGCAAAGCTGCCAAATTGAATTTGACAAAACTTTGCTCATCTCTAGAGGCAGCAATAAAGAACAGAGGCAACGTATGACTTCCAAAAGGACTGCCAGGGCCAGATGTACTGTGCTCAGCTTAGTGTTGAGCGAATCAAACTGTCCGAAGTTTACTTTGATCCGAATTTCAGGGAAAATTAGATTTTCTGCAAAGCTGAATTTCCTCGTGCTTTGTGGTAACAAATCAATTTTCCCTAAAATGGGGTAAAATTTTTTTAATAAATCATACTGACCCCACCCTTTTCAGCACAAAAAGCCTTCTGCCGCCTTCTTGGATGAAGATCCAGCGCAAAATCTCGTGCGCAATGATTTATAATGTCACCACGCCGGCCTACATGATGAGATCATCATGCGCCGTGCAAGATTTCGAGCGGGATATTCAATCAAGATGGCGGTAGCGGGCTCTTCACAATCAAATGCATGAGATATTATTTTTTTTATTTTTTATTATAGACCTTAATATTAATGTCAGATGCTGCAATCAGTGATGAACTCGGCAACTAAGGGATACAATGACAGGCAGCCGCACAATCGCTGTTCCATGTCATCGCACACACTACTTACAAAGAAATGTGCTTTGTGATGAAGAAATTAGTCACAAAGCAAATTCATTTTTTTTTTTATTCAGCGAAGCTGCCAAATCAAATTTTCAAGAACTTCGCTCATCACTAATTTTGGCTACAGGCTCAAAACGTCCCAGAGCTAGGTCAAGCTCATCTCCTTCCATCTCAGTGCAATGAACTCATATCTATGTTTTTTTTCACACGGCGAGCACCTGAAACCACAGCCTCGTGCAAGATCTGCCTGATGAAAATAAGTCATGGGCCTTCAAACATGAGAAAAAGTACCAGGGCTCTATTTCAGCACATGAGGCGGCATCACCAGATCCTGTAGGAAAATAGAAAAGGACCGGCTATTGCTGACTGTGGCTATGGATTGTCAGCCCCATAATGCCACTGCCACTGTCTGCCCGCCTATTATAATGCTCTGTACTGTATGGCTGCTGCTGCCCCCACTACCACAGCTGCTACTCCCTACTGCTAATCCCCCTGATGCAACTACCATTACCCCTACACAGCAGCCACTATTAAGAATACTACCCCAACACAGTCACATACACACATACTTGCTGTCCTGTTTGTTCCATGTTGTGAGACTACTGCTATTTTTGCTGCCACTATTACCACAGCACACCATACCCTTTCCACATTCACACTGTACTGATACTGCTCCCAAATAAAAGGGAGAATTTTTCCTGGCCTGTTCAACTTCTGAACAAGTCACTGTTTCTTCTCACAATTTAAACTTGTGTGTATAAATTCAGGCATAATTTTTGGATGCTTGTGCAGAACAAGCTACTCATTCTTCTGACAATAACGTGTGTACAGTACAAACAGTTGCAGGAATCTGGCCCAGCTAAGACATAATTTTTAGAGGCTGGGTCCCAACATGCCACGTTTTTTTCTGATAACAGCATGTGTGTTTAAACACCATCTGGCCATGATAAGGAACTATTTTTGAATGCTTTGCAATATAAAAAAGCATAACACTTGTGATGGTGCAATGTGTTTTTAAACAAGCTGTCAACACCATCAATCATGATTTTACCCATAGCTATGCTGTCAGTGTCACTCTGACTATAAAGACTTAATAAAGTGCTTAATTCGGGGGAGAAGTGGGGGGGGGGGGGTCAGTGGCGTACCAAGGGGGGGGGGGTGGCCCACCCCGGGTGCCACTCACAAGGGGGGTGCCATGACGGAGTCACCCCTCCATCCACTGCTGCACCGCGACGCGACTCCGCCAGGCGCCGGCTTCTGTGAAAGGATTATTGCGGCGGCGCGCAACATGACGTCACGGCGCTGACGCCGCGCCGCCTTCACCGAAGCGGAAGGATCCATTACCAGCGGTCGGACGGAGCCTGAAGCATCATCAAAATGTGAGTAAATAATTGTGTAATTAAGGGGTGTGTGTGTGCGTAATTAAGTGGGGGTTTGTAATTAAGGGGGGGTGTAATTAAGGGATGTGTGTGTGTAATTAAGGGAGGGGTAAGGTGGGGAGGGAGGGGGTGTAATTAAGGGGGGAGTGTGTAATTAAGGGGGGGTGTAATTAAGGGAGGGGGTGTAATTAAGGTGGGGAGGGAGGGGGTGTAATTAAGGGGGGGTATAATTAAGGGAGGGGGTGTAATTAAGGGGAGAAGAGAGGGGGTGTAATTAAGCGGGGGTGTGTGTAATTAAGGGGGGTGTAATTAAGGTGGGGAGGGGAGGGGGGGTGCCAAACAAAGGGTTCGCCCCGGGTGCCAAATGCTCTAGGTACGCCCCTGGGTGGGGTAAAGGGCTAAACATTAAAAAAAAGATATAATGTTAAGATATAAAAAAAATCTCACAGACCTCAGAGTGTCATATACTAATTGTGAATTTCAAGAAGTTTGCTCATCTCTAGTACAGAGACATAAATGCAAAGAAAAGTTGGGTAGACAGGCTGGGTCAGAAACAGAATAATACTCACTAAATGCACAGAGAGCTAACAAAAAAAAACAAGAGCGAAGTAGTGCGCATGTGCAATAACTGCCAAAAAGCAGTCCTAGAGCCAATCTCTAACTGCTGGGAAGTCCACTGCACTACCCACCCATTCCCCTGCTTCTGCATTCTGGTGGCTTGGAGACACCCCAATCTTCTCCCCAGCAACCCCAGGTTTCAGAGACACTCCCTTCTTCCTCTTGCAGCCTTCCTTCTATCGGCACTGCTCTTGCTGCCTGCAGGGTGCATGCTGCCCCTGAAGGGGCACTTCAGGCATCTACCCCCTGTGGGAAGTTGCCTACAGAATAAGCTCCTTTGCTAGTTCCTTCAGAGGTATGCTGTTTACATTAATTTGCTCATCTGCTGACTCTTTCCCGTTTCCTGGATTTTGACCCTTTACTGACTGCCCTGATTTCGGAGGAGCAGTTTTGAGAGGAGCGCCAGGACTGGTTCCCACTGAGACCTACAATGGACAGGCCACTTACCTGGGGCTGATGTTCATTTTATCAATAACATATCAAAGTTTATCCTATCATTGATCATATATGGATGCGGTGGACACCATTATCTGTATAGTGACGGATAGTTGGGAAGGCTTGCCTTATAGGACAAACTTGTCTATTTTACGCACGTTCCTTGGACACAATACCTACCTCTAAATCATCCTAGGTGGGACCTGGACCCACATGCCAGTGATTGCGATATTAAATCGTCCTCTCTCCCCTCCTATGAGCACCAACTGATCCAATTTTTATCTTTTTGATCTGGGATTTGACACCACTGATAGTTGAACGGTTCCAATATCTAATTTATGGATACCCTAGTGTGTCTTGGGGCTCCATCCGTTCCACTTTTCTCAGTCTTGATTATTTCTCATCTATCGATACTATTTATAAAATTATTTACCCCCTGATGATCCCACACCGTGGGGGAAACGCGTTGGGGTTGTGCCAATCTATTTTTTCTGTGATAACAGTTAATATCAAAATAGGGTGTCATTTTAACAAGTTAGTCTCATGTACGCTGTACCTCTTGGTGAACTTTACCACTAGGGCTGTATACAGTGTGCATTTTTCATTGTGTGTTTGGTCCATTTTGTCTGGATGTGCATGGATCCACCGTTAGTCTGATAACTATTAACCTATTTTTAATAGGGCATTATAGGAGTCGCTAGCCTAGGATCGAGGGCAGGGGGTCCCCACCACTAGGGGTCGCCTCTGGGCAGAGGGTCTAGTCTTAGGGCATGCATTCAGGGATAGTTCCCCTATCAAGGTGATTAGTATGTCCTTTTTTGGTGGATCCGTGCACATCGGGACATCAGTGGATCTTTTTTTTGTGGCATTTATTATTAAAAGTGTAATCTTTCCATAAAGGGTTATTGCCTAGCTGGACTTAATAACTGCCCTGATTTCGGCCTGATTTCTGAACTGATCCTGACCTTGGAATGTTTACTGGATTGCACATAATTTACTTGCCCTGACCTGGGCCTATCTGTAACTATGGTTTTGCCTGATCCCTTGGTGCTCCACACTAGTGTCTATTGACCCCATGGGTCAGTATTTACTTGTACAGAGACTACTCAGAGAGGTATTGGCTTGCTGGTTCCCTTGCAGCGAAGTCCACATGCCTGTACATGTTAAAGGGGGAATACTGAGGGAGAAATTAGACAACCCCCTTGGGAGTAGCACTAAGCCAAATTTATTCAAGTGACACAGTGAGTCCACACCTGTTGTGTAACTTAACCAACTTTCCAACACAATTCCATGACATTGTGCTGTGAGATGTCTATCCTATATATGTCTATTTGCAGCCACCCAGTGTTCATGTTGTGTATTGCGGCCTCTCAAGTTATTGGAGTCCTTAAAGGGGTTTCTGGAAGTAGAAAATTGATGATGTGGTCACAGGATTGGTCCTCAATATCGGATTGGTAAGGGTTGGTGCTGTGACCTCTTCCTATGCCTGCCCCTTCACATTCATCAGTCACATGGTTTAGGTGCAACTCAATCCTTTTCAAGTGAATAGAACTGGGCTGCAAATACTCAGCATAGCCACTCTATACTGTTTGACGCTGTGTTTTGTATGCTGTGAGGAAGCCACAGCGCTCAACAGAGCTCTTCAAACAGCTGATCAGTGGTGGTGCCAGAAGTCGGATCCCCATAGATTAGATCAGAGGCGTACATAGGAATCACTGGGCCCCATAGCAAAAATCTGAATTGGGCCCCTTAACCCCGCCCACTACCCACCATGGCCCCTCCCACTTCCTGACTTTGCTCCTCCCATGCCACACCCCCATTAAATACATTTATACATGACCTACAGAAACTGTTAGGGGTTTCCTGGGGGTGACCTGTCACATGGGATATCTGCTGCAGCCTGCAGGTCTCCTTATTTGGGGTGCCATGTTAGGCTACCTTCACACTTGCGTTCGGGTCTCCGCTTGTGAGTTCCGTTTGAAGGCTCTCACAAGCGGCACCGAACGGATCCGTCCAGCCCTAATGCATTCTGAGTGGATGCGGATCCGCTCAGAATGCATCAGTATGGCTCCGTCTGTCCTCCGCTCAGCAGGCGGACACTTGAACGCTGCTTGCAGCGTTCGGGTGTCCGCCTGGCCGTGCGGAGGCAAACGGATCCGTCCAGAGTTACAATGGACGTCAATGGGGGCGGATCAGTTTGAAGTTGACACAGTAAGGCTCAATTTTCAAACGGATCCGTCCCCCATTGACTTTCAATGTAAAGTCAAAACGGATCCGTTTGCACTATCATGAACAAAAAAAAAAAATGTTAGTTTTTTTTGTTCATGTTAATGCAAACGGATCCGTTCTGAACGCAAGTGTGAAAGTTGCCTTAAAGGGAATCTGTCACTAGCAATTTACCCCCAATTTTTTTTTCATGAATCCATGTTTAACAGAGAACCTGTTTTCCATCTGTCTTGTTCTTTTGATTGTGAGTCTTGTCATTTCTTCAAAAAATCGATTCTTATGATATGTAAATGAAGCTGTAAGGAGCCCAGAGGGGCGTTATTCTTTCTCCACGGTGCCCAGGAACGCCCCTCTGAAGTGCCGTGCCCGGCTAAATTTGAAAACTAATAACGCCTCCAAGTTCATCTAAATCGCCTCCCAAATCCGATCCTCCTCTCGCCGGCATCCCAAATCCCACGCAGGCGCAGTGCCGTCAGTCATCTTATCATAGCGCAGGCAATCGCCGGCACTGCGCCTGCGCGGGATTTGGGATGCCAGCGAGAGGAGGATCGGATTTGGGAGGCGATTTAGATGAACTTGGAGGCGTTATTAGTTTTCAAATTTAGCCGGGCACGGCACTTCAGAGGGGCGTTCCTGGGCACCGTGGAGAAAGAATAACGCCCCTCTGGGCTCCTTACAGCGTCATTTACATATCATAACAATCGATTTTTTGAAGAAATGACAAGACTCACAATCAAAAGAACAAGACAGATGGAAAAAAGGTACTCATGGATCCATGTTTAATAAAGTACCTTTTTTCCATCTGTGTTCTTCTTTTCCATGTCAGTCTTGTCCTTTCTTCTAAAAATCGATTCTTAGGATATGCAAATGCAGGAACGGTGCCCCTCTGAAGTGCCGTGCCCGCCTAAATATGAAAACTCTAACATCTCCATGTTTAGCTGAATCGCCTCCCAGAGGCGCGGCTAAGTCCTCAACACCCGCCCCCCTCCTCAGCGCTGCGCTCTGCAAACACCCGATCCTCCTCTCGTCGGCGTCCCAAATCCCGCGCAGGCGCAGTGCCGGCGATTGCCTGCGCCTGCGCTCTGATAATACGGCTGAGGGCAACAGCTTCAACATCGTCACTGGGCTCGGCGCATGCCCAGTGACGATGTTGAAGCTGTTGCCCTCAGCCGTATTATCAGAGCGCAGGCGCAGGCAATCGCCGGCACTGCGCCTGCGCGGGATTTGGGACGCCGACGAGAGGAAGATCGGGTATTTGCAGTCAGAGCGCGGCGCTGAGGAGGGGGGCGGGTGTCTAGGGCCTTAGCCGCGCCTCTGGGAGGCGATTCAGCTAAACATGGGGGGGGCCCTGGGGAGAAAAGCAGCCGCATAGCCGGCTGCAGGTCATGAGTGGGCGGGGCCTTATCTGCGCTACGGGCCCCCCAGTGCCGCGGGCCCCATAGCAGTGGCGTGGTCTGCCTCTATGGGCGGTACGCCACTGGATTAGATAATGATGATCAATCCTGAGGATAGGTCATCAATATTGTAGTCATAGAAAACCCAAGAAAAGGTTAATGCATCTGTAAATGAAGAAAGGAATCAGCTGGAAACTGTGGTCTTTAAAACAATTGAAGGGGAAATCACATAAAGCCGCAAGTACTGTGAAAGGGGAAGTATTATGTTGTGGAACAGGTCTGTGTTATATATATTCTACTGAAGATGGACATTTTCACTTTTCTGGCCTGACTCAAACACCACAGATGGCGAACCACAATATACAGTGCCTTGCAAAAGTATTCACCCCCCACTTGACTTTTTTCGTATTTTGGTGTCTCACAACCTGGAACTAACATGGATTATTTGAGGATTTGCATAATTTAATTTACAGAACTTGCCCACAACTTTGAAGATGTTTTTTTTTTTGTTTTGTTTTTTTATTGTGAAGCAAACAACAAATAGGACAAAATAACAGAAAAAGTCAATGTGCATAACTATTCACCCCCTAAAGTCAATACTTTGTAGAGCCACCTTTTGTGGCAATCACAGCTCCAAGTCGCTTTGGATAAGTCTCTATGAGCTCGCCACATATTACCACTGGGATTTTTGCCCATTCCTCCTTGCAAAACTGTTCCAGCTCTTTCAAGTTGGATGGTTTGCGCTTGTGAACAGCAATCTTTAAGTCTGACCACAGATTTTCGATTGGATTGAGATCTGGGCTTTGACTAGGCCATTCCAATACATTTACATGTTTCCCCTTAAACCAGTCAAGTGTTGCTTTAGCAGTGTGTTTGGGGTCATTGTCCTGCTGGAAGGTAAACCTCCGTCATAGCCTCAAATCACGCACAGTGTGGTACAGGTTTTGCTCAAGAATATCCGTGTTTTTAGCACCATCCATCTTTCCCTCAACTCTGACCAGTTTCCCAGTCCCAGCTGCTGAACACCATCCCCCCAGCATGATGCTGCCACCACCATGTCTCACCGTGGGGATGGTGTTCTTTGGGTGATGTGATGTTTTGGGTTTGCGCCAGACATAGCGTTTTCTTTGATGGCCGAAAAGGTCAATTTTTGTCTAATCAGACCAGAGCACCTTCCTCCATACATTTTGGGAGTCTCCCACATGCCTTTTCTTAAACTCACACCGTGCCTTATTGTTTTTAACTGAAAGTAATGGCTTACTTTTGGCCACTCTGCCATAAAGCCTAACTCTATGGAGCATACGGCTTATTGTTGTCCTATGTACAGTACAGACCAAAAGTTTGGACACACCTTCTCATTCAAAGAGTTTTCTTTATTTTCATGACTATGAAGGCATCAAAACTATGAATTAACACATGTGGAATTATATACATAACAAACAAGTGTGAAACAACTGAAAATATGTCATATTCTAGGTTCTTCAAAGTAGCCACCTTTTGATTTGATTACTGCTTTGCACACTTTTGGCATTCTCTTGAGAAGCTTCAAGAGGTAGTCACCTGAAATGGTCTTCCAACAGTCTTGAAGGAGTTCCCAGAGATGCTTAGCACTTGTTGGCCCTTTTGCCTTCACTCTGCGGTCCAGCTCACCCCAAACCATCTCGATTGGGTTCAGGTCCGGTGACTGTGGAGGCCAGGTCATCTGGCGCAGCACCCCATCACTCTCCTTCATGGTCAAATAGCCCTTACTTTCAAAGTTTTCCCAATTTTTCGGCTGACTTACTGACCTTCATTTCTTAAAGTAATGATGGCCACTCGTTTTTCTTTACTCAGCTGCTTTTTTCTTGCCATAATACAAATTCTAACAGTCTATTCAGTAGGACTATCAGCTGTGTATCCACCTGACTTCTCCTCAACGCAACTGATGGTCCCAACCCCATTTAAAAGGCAAGAAATCCCACTTATTAAACCTGACAGGGCACACCTGTGAAGTGAAAACCATTTCAGGGGACTACCTCTTGAAGCTCATCAAGAGAATGCCAAAAGTGTGCAAAGCAGTAATAAAAGCAAAAGGTGGCTACTTTGAAGAAACTAGAATATGACATATTTTCAGTTGTTTCACACTTGTGTGTTATGTATATAATTCCACATGTGTTAATTCCTAGTTTTGATGCCTTCATAGTCATGAAAATAAAGAAAACTCTGTGAATGAGAAGGTGTGTCCAAACTTTTGGTCTGTACTGTACATATACTCCAGTCTCTCTTGTTGAACTCTGCAGCTCCTCCAGGGTTACCTTAGGTCTCTGTGCTGCCTCTCGAATTAATGCCCTCCTTGCCTGGTCCATGAATTTTGGTGGGTGGCCGTCTCTTGGCAGGTTTGCTGTTGTGCCATGTTCTCTCAATTTGGTTATGATAGATTTGATGGTGCTCCTGGGGATCATCAAAGATTTGGATATTTTTTTATAACCTAACCCTGACTTGTACTTCTCGACAACATTGTCCCTTACTTGTTTGGAGAGTTCCTTGGTCTTCATGGCAGTGTGACGGTGTGATGACAGATCATGTGACAGATTGCACACAGGTGGACATCATTTCACTAATTATGTGACTCCTGAAGGTAATTAGTTGCACCAGAGCTTTTTATGGGTTTCCTAATAAAGGGGGTGAATACATATGCAGATGCTATTTTTCTGTTTTCTATTTCTAAACAATAGTTTTATTTATATAATTTTTTCATTTCACTTCACCAACTTAGACTATTGCGTTTTGGTCCATCACATAAAATTCAGATTAACAAAACATTGAACTTAAGTCTGTAATGTAACAAAATACAAAAAAAGTCAAGGGGGTGAATACTTTTGCAAGGCACTGTAGAATGGAAAACCTTATAAAAGATTTAAACATGAGCATCTGTTGAAGATCCGCTGGACTACTGGACAGCCAAACTGGATTTGTGGTCACAACTGGCAGAGATTGCCCCAGAAAAGCTGTCCTGCCCAGCCAGTAGTGTGGGATCAGAGTGGGTGTTTAGTACAGTGGGGCCCATAGTTACCCCAAGGAGAACTTGCCTGTCCACCCTAAATGCGGAGAGACTGACCTTTGTCAAGATGAATCAGGCGTGGATCAGCCAGGATTTCCACGAACCAATGTCTGATGCATAAGACTAGATCATCCATGGTGCCACACCAACACTTTGAAAAAAAGTGACCAGTTTCTTCTGGCTACCTTCCTCAGCTACTATTCTTATTCTGCCATCCGCCTAATGCTACACATCTGATGCCAAGTGCTCCTCACCCACCATCGTCAGAGGGTACTGTTATTGCCACCCACCTCCACACTCTTTCACTGGGTCACTCTGTGGTCTCCTGATGCCCCTGCTACCTCCACAATATGTCACCTTGATACTCTGTGGTGTCCTGATGCTGCTGTTTTTCCAACTCTACTTCACCTTTCCACTCTGTGTCCTCCTCATGCTGCTGCTGCCGCCACCTCTACACTGTCACCTTGCCACTCTGTGGCCTCCTGATGCTGCTGCCACCTCCACACTATGTCATTGCGTCACTCTGTGGCCTCCTGATTCTGCTGCCACCTACAGACTCTGTCATGGGGCCACTTTGTGGTCTCCTCATGCTGCTTCCACCTTACCACTATGTCATAAGGCCACTCTGTGGACTTCTCATGCTGTTTCCACACTCCCCACTTCATGACTGGCCACTATTTAGCCTTTTTTGCTTGGCTGACATCATAATTTATTTGACCACTTTTCAGATCTGTCAGAAGGAAGGTAAAATGAGACACACAACGGATCCTGTCTGTGGAGCAGCTGTATGGTCCAATAATAATTGGCTTATGATTTGGTAGCCAAAAGCAGGAGTGGGTACAAAACACAGAAGACATGCAAATATTCCATTCACATGTCATCTCTGTTTTGGATCCACTCCTGTTTTTTTAGGCATTAGCAATACTGATGGATTACTGACCAAATGCTGACCGACTGAAGGCGAATGCACCACAGACAGGATCCGTATTTTGGGGGCTATTGTTTTGACAGATCAGAGAAAGTATTTAGTGACATCAACACAAACTTACTGCTGACACCCTCTTCACTCTGTCGGGGGGGGGGGACTCTACTTGTATAAGCGTTTTATAGAACAGGTTCTGTAGAAATCTATGTGGAATCAGCTGACGACTGTGTAAAAGGAGTGCGCTTCTTCTTGGCGCTAACATCGACCTGTATGGCTGAGTTCATATTTAAGTTATTCAGTAGGGACACGGCTATCAGTGACTTCCAAACCCCTGCAGCTGATTTGGCGGGCGCAGCTCCTGCACCTACCCGATCAGCGAGCCGTAGCTGTACAGTTCGGCGCTGGGATTTAAGGCACAGTCCATTTATGGCTCTGGTGTCCTATGGGTAAAAGGTTTTTTTTGAGACTGAGGGGGTCATTTATCAAACAGAAATACGCATAAATTAGGCATATTTCTGGTGCAGATTGCAGTGCAAAGGTCCTTTTCGCAGCAATCCGTGACTTATCCCTGCTCAAAGCAGGTAAAAAAATATGGGCATGACACAGGCGGGGAAGGGGATGGCCCGGCTGGGCGTCTCATTTACCATTTTCTATGCCTGTTTTAGGCATAGAAAATGGTCTGAATGTAAGACAGCTAGGAGGCTATTTTACATTTAGACTGGTGCTGGATGCGCCAAAGTTATGTAGAGGCCCGGCGCCTCTTCATAACTCTGGCCGATCTACCACCAGATATAGAGCTTATTAAGACCGACCTCTAAAACTCCAGTCTTAATAAATGTGCCCTTTAGTTACTGTTGGCTTGTCCCCAGGATAGTTCAGATAAGTGGATGTCTGACACACCTCATACCAACCAATCAGATGTTTCAGCCAGCCACCAACTATGGAAACTGTACAATGGATGGAGCTGGAAGAACAAGGTTCAGTCCACGGTATAGTGAAGCTTCCTCCACTGTACAGTTTCTGGTGCCAGTGGCTGCCTGAAGCAACAGATAAGTGGAGGGTGTGGCGTGTCGGAACTACACAATCTGATATTTATGTAAGTCTTGGAAAACTTGTTAAAGAAGTTAAAATAGATCATACAACTTGTTAGAAGAAAATAAATAAAATCTTTTTGTGACAGATAAAAATGCATTTGAAGGTCAAGTCAGAAGAGAGTCATACGTCAAATTATTTTCTCTTCTTCTTTTTTAATGCATTCTCCATGATGACAATAGAGATATCCTACAAGATAAGGAGTCTTATTGGAAATGCGGACTTTATGCTGGGGGACTTCCATGTAAGACGGCACCCATACAGAAAAACTCTCCAAAGACTACTTTTTTGAGAAGACCACCGCCTTAGCCACCTCACGACAGATTTTCAGTTCCACTGTACAATATGCATACTGGCCAACATCTTTGAGAAGTCCACCCACTAAGGGTGCTACCCCATGTTTAGGCCAGAATTAGGTAGTAAAAGTATTAAGGGCAGACAGTACTTCCTCTTTTTTTGAATCCACTCCTTAAAAAACTGCATAACAATTCTGAATGTGTAGCAGTGTCTGTAGAAGACCAATTTAAGTGCAATCATGGGTGGTCATCTCAAACAGGTTTTACTTTATCTACAGTATGGTATAATAGAATAATGAGTAAACATAAAGCACATTATACAATTAAACTCTATAAAACCGAATGTAGTCCAGGGCTCTTGCTCATTTAGAGCTTCAGACAGATGTTCCAAGATGCCAGATTAGTGGGCGTTACTGAAAATACACATTCTGATGAAAGACGTTTATTGAAAGTTCAGTAGATGCGTTCATGATTATCATTAATTTGAGGAAAATCTGACATTGTGACAAGAGGCTTTCATAACATTGTGGCAGTCTATGGAGGCTTTCATAGAAAAGGTTCATACTAGGTTGTAAAAGCTAATGGACAACTACATTCAAGAGAGAGCCATCATGAGCAAATAAGGAAGTGGAAAATTGCCACAAAGTTCATAGAAAAAGCATAAATAAGGATACAAATGCCAGGCGTCTCTGTCTTCGATAGCACAACCACACTCATTTAACAGGGAGTAGACCTGATTTTTGCTATGAAGCCATTTAGCAATATCAGATAAAAAATTCAGTTGGAAAAACTCCACTTTATAATGGCAAAAAAAAAAAAAAAACACAGCCCGTACATTATATTCTCTCATCCAATACATAATAGAATTACAGCAGTTTACTTGAAACAGTCACAACTCATTGGTGCCAATAGTGGCAATGGTGTCTCTCCTTCCAGTGCTTATCTGCATATGGTTCTTCCCTGATATTGACATGTCCTGCACAATCACTTGGCCCTGGGTCTCCTACCCCACCTTCTGCTCCAACATTTCCCATCTGTGGTTGTCTCCACCAGCTTCCACTCTCACATGGAAGCCACTTTTTCCTGTGTCACCTCATCAGACCTAAGGCACAGGGGTACTGTCATCTCCTGTCAGACAGCCCATTTTAATAACTAGTCACCGTATACACATGGAGCAATGTAACATCCTCGTGCCTACATGCTCTTTCGTTTCTAGGGCATAACCACTTTGTTGTTCTAAACCAATCATGGTGCCCGGGGTGATACATTTCGGCCACCATTTCACACTTGGCATGGATAAAGCAACATTTCTCATAAGGAGAGCCATCAGGGCAAAAACAGTAAGGAATATGAGAAAAGTAATTGCAGTAGCTGGCCTTGTGAATTAAACCTGTGGTTAGGCACACTTTTACATGCAATGAACCATGCAAACTCTGTCTCAGCAGGAACAGTTAAACAAAAGGCAATAGTCAGGAACCACCTTACAAGGACAGAGGAAAAACAGAGGAAACAATGCAACACCTACCCCATATCAAGGCTAGAAGCAGAGCACAGGACATAGTGACAATGGCTTAAAAATGTCTTCTGTGAGAGTAACCTGAAAAAGGAAGATCTAAAAATGAGCTAAAATGTAAAACAACCCAGAAAATGTTCACATATGTACACTTCCTCTTTTCACAAACTTGATATAAAGGAAATACCCACTAGATGATTTTGTAGAATCTGTATGCCTGGTGTTAGTTTCTACATTTAGTTTTGGCCCTGGAGTCTTTATGTATGAGTTTATGGACAACGCGGTTCCCCTTCCTCCTCTTTGTCTCTGGCCCTTGCCAGCCACTCTCTTGTTCTCGGCTGCAGTTCTCCTGTTCTATCTTGCATTTCATTGCCACAGTGACCAGCTTTGCGCAATGACATCAGGCCAGGGGTGTATTTAGGTGGCCTCCAGCCGTTGTACATCAACTCACTGGGTCTCGTTAGATACTGATTTTTATGTTTTTTCTGAACTTGATCCTTACCTTGGCTTTCTTTGACTACTTTTCAGATTTTTGCCTTGGCTTGTGTCTAACCATTCACAGCCACCAATTCCAATTCTCCTGCAGAGAAGCCCACGTCTCCATATAGAAGACCTGGGAAATCTCCTGCAGAAAATCCCCCCATCTCCACATCGAGGACCTGGGAATTCTCTTGCAGAGATGCAACTTCTCCATGTAAAGGACATGGGAATTCTCCTGCATAGACGCCCACATCTCCATATAGAGGCTAAAGGGGGAATACCAGGGAATAGTTTAGACTTTGCACCCTGGTATAGCCAGCTCTAATTGGATTGTGGCTTTGTAGGACCATTATCCCTGCGTACAAATCAAAGTATGAGGAACTACCACTACTGGAATCCTGGAGATACTGTACCAGTAGACTTATCAACTGCAAATACAGCAGCTGCTAAAGTTAACACCTCTACAGTTAACATGATAAAGAACCTTTCAGAACATACTACCCCAGCTAAGACTGATTGAAAATCATTTAGACAAAAAACATATATAATTAGTGACGCGTGGCAATATTCATATTCGCAAATTTTGGGCCGAATAATCGCCATAAATTAGCAGATTTTCAGAATTTGTGATCTCCAGTCATTATTTACTCGATTGCAAAAATCGTCAATGTAATATATTTGCGATAAAAATTTGCGATAAGAATATTCGCAATCAACACTAAGGGGTAGGCAACTTTCCTATTTGTTGCTAGGGAATGTTGCTAAGTGCCGATATTCGCGATAAATTTGCGATAAATAACAGCCCTTGACTGGAACCAGGCACATCTTTGAATTGAGTGTGGTTCCTCACTTTACTACAGAGTAAAAAAAGTGGGCATGGCTTGGGCGGGAAAGGACTGTCTCATTTAGTATTTTCTACGCCTGTTTTAGGCATAGAAAAAGGTCTAAAAATAAGACAAAAAGGAAGCTGTCTTACATTTAGAATTGGTGGAGCATCCGCCAAAGTTAACAGTAAAACCTCAAAAAACAATTCAATGGGGCCAATAATATGTACAACTTGCCCCACAACAAAAAATTTTTATCAAATAAATAAAAAATAAGCCGAAAATTAGGAGAAAAGTAAAATAGTTGTGACTCTTGGAAGGTGGCAAGTAAAACAAAAAAATTGCCCTGGTTAAAGGGTTAATGCTGTAGACAACGCTTGTTACTTGTCATTTATCAAAAGATTTCCACCAACTAAACTTAAACATATCTCTTACCGTTCACCGACTTCCTATTACAGAGAACACACGATGCTGAAATGTGTTACTACAGAAATTTATTTCGGCCACCATTGTCTTATGAAAGAGAAATGTGTCACAGTGGTGTACCAAGCAGATGTTTTGGGGCCCCAAAGATTAGAGGGGGCCCCTGCTGGGCAGTAGCAGTTGGCTGAAATAAAGGACTAATTGAGTGGCCAGGTTCAGCTCCACAGAGGCCCAGGGAGAGGGGGACCCTTCTCGAATGTAGACCAGGAGCAGAAGTGCCCAGGCTACACTGCTAAGCTGAGAGAGGAGATTTGCAGGCCAAAGAGGTGGAGCTTAATGAGATAATTGGGCAGAAAGCAGGTTGATATGGGGGCAGAGCTGAGAGGTGCAATAAGGGGTTTCCAGACAGAAATCAAATCCACCCCTAGTTACAAAGATTAACATGCAGTTTTCTCATCTTGAAAGGCTAATGAAAGAACGGTGGAGAACCTAGAGGGTAAGACATGTTCTTAGGCTACATGGACACAACAGTGAAAAACAGCCGATTTTGTTGGAATGGGCGTCTTGTTAAAAGCACAACCCGGGGCTAATATTTATACTGGTCAAGACTTGGGGGCAGTTATAACTAATGGGGGAATTAAGGGGCACTTATCTAAACTGGGGGCACAACTGGTGGACACTATAACTGCCGAGGGCACAAAGTGGTGCACTATTTATATACTACCCTGTCTTTTTAGCTTGTATATATAGATTCCTGGAGGTGTATAAACTCCAATTTAAATGTGCCTGTTTTCCATCTACAGGCCACGTTTAGGTGCACCTGTGAGGCCTGGGCCATATCAGCCAGTCTTGAGTGGGACTTGCAGACTCCTCCCTCCTCCCATTGCTAGCATGGTTACATGCTGGAGGTAACTGGTGAGCCTAGAGGGTAAGACATGTTCTTAGGCTACATGGACACAACAGTGAAAAACAGCAGTGAAAAACAGTGAAAAACAGGCTAATGAAAGAACGGTGGAGAACCTAGAGGGTAAGACATGTTCTTAGGCTACATGGACACAACAGTGAAAAACAGCCGATTTTGTTGGAATGGGCGTCTTGTTAAAAGCACAACCCGGGGCTAATATTTATACTGGTCAAGACTTGGGGGCAGTTATAACTAATGGGGGAATTAAGGGGCACTTATCTAAACTGGGGGCACAACTGGGGGACACTATAACTGCCGAGGGCACAAAGTGGTGCACTATTTATATACTACCCTGTCTTTTTAGCTTGTATATATAGATTCCTGGAGGTGTATAAACTCCAATTTAAATGTGCCTGTTTTCCATCTACAGGCCACGTTTAGGTGCACCTGTGAGGCCTGGGCCATATCAGCCAGTCTTGAGTGGGACTTGCAGACTCCTCCCTCCTCCCATTGCTAGCATGGTTACATGCTGGAGGTAACTGGTGAGCTGTTTGTGAGTCGGCCTCATGCTCCTGCAATTTGCCCACTGGCTCCTGGTATTGCCCATACGGCTCAGGTAGGAGAATGCTAGGTCCCGGGCTACTTGAGAAACCTTGGCATGGTGCCCGGGCTTAGACATGTTCTACACCATAGGACATGTTGACTAATCTCTCAATTTTAAAATCAGTTTGAGGGTTTAGTGAGACTGCAGAGTGCACCTGTCTTTGCTATTGTTTTGTTATATTGTTATATTGATTATGACATCCGCACTTGTTACCTTGTGTGAGATGTCTATTGTGGTACTTGTGGTTCACCGCAGGCATCCTCCACCGTATGCATTTTGCTGGGGGTCGCCATTAGCAACGGGGCCACAAGTGCAGGATTTGCTCCCCTATATATATGCACGACTGCATGTGGGTTTGAGCACCTCCTGCTAATGCCACCCTGTCTTTTTAGTTTGTATATCACTATTTATATTGGGAGCACTATGGAGGGGCATAATATAAATACTGAGGGCCCTGCAGGGGTGGGGTTTTACGTAAAAACCCAATGAATTAAAATTAAATATTAAAAATGCTAAATAGATGCAGAATGGCCATTAAAGGAGTTGTTCTATCTAGCAATTTCATACTCTCCTGCTGCGAGCTGCGCTGTTCACTTCCTGTTTTCCAGCTTGTGAGGCTGGGCGGGCAAAGTGAGCTTGATTGAAGGCTTGTGCAGGCCGGGCTGCGCATTGCTGTCTTGAACATGCACACTGCTGCGCATGCGCCATGGTGACTTCTTCTTGGCCAGTATAGTACAGAGCAACGAACGCATGTCCAATGGTGAGTTCTTCCTGGCCGAGTATAGTACAGAGCTGCGCTGCATGCAGAGCATGCGCATCTCTGGACTATACTTGGCCAGGAAGAACTTACCATTGTGCGAGCGCGGCGGCATGCTAGTTCGTGGCTCTGTACTATACTGGCCAGGAAGAAGTCACCATGGCGCATGCACGGCGGCGTGCTTGTTCAAAACAGCGATATGCGCGTTCAAGACATCGATGTGCGGCCCGGCCTGGGGGAAGAAAATGTGTTCTACGCAGGCGCAGCCCACTGATACGGCACAAAAGCGGTGGCCGTATCTAGTAGATGCCAGAAGAAAACTGTGGGGTAGGATTGAAAGATTTTTTCCAAGATAGGTAGGGATTTGCTAAAGGAACATAATTACAAAAATGTTCACGGGCACTTCTATAACAAATTAAAATAGGATCAATGAGATGGGAATACTCCTTTAAAAACAGATACATGGCCAGGAAATGGATGCACACACTGATGCAAAATCTTCATGAAAAACTGACAGATTCCATTTTAACAGCAATTTTTTTCACTGTCATGTGCAGGTTTGAAAGAACCCTCGGGTTTGGAGACAAACTTGAAGAGCCTAGTTTCCAATGAAATATCTGTAACATTGTTCACCTCCCACCCCATCCCTTGTGCCATTTATAATACTGGTGCATTTTAGCTGCTCCATCAGGCACCAGGGCCTGAATTCAACGGCTACCTCTATACCACTGAAAACCCCACCCCTGCTCAAGATCAGCACCAATAGTCATGCAGATACTGCTGATGATACTAATTATAATATGTACATATTCAAAGACCTGGGTCTCAGTATTTTTATATTACTGGACCTACATAGGTTAGTGGTCATCCATGGAGACACCACAAGTATTTTGGTTCCTCATGCAGTCGAACACAAATATCAGATCATCAGGATGTGTAAAGGTCATACAGGTCCTTCTAAAAAAATTAGCATATTGTGATAAAGTGCATTATTTTCGGTAATGTACTGATAAACATTAGACTTTCATATATTTTAGATTCATTACACACAACTGAAGTAGTTCAAGCCTTATATTGTTTTAATATTGATGATTTTGGCCACAGCTCATGAAAACCCCAAATTCCTATCTAAAAAATT
The DNA here is from genome assembly GCF_014858855.1 of Bufo gargarizans. Classification (NCBI taxonomy): domain Eukaryota; kingdom Metazoa; phylum Chordata; class Amphibia; order Anura; family Bufonidae; genus Bufo; species Bufo gargarizans. Next base: position 19,421,655 of record NC_058081.1, read on the forward strand.
AGCATATCATGAAAAGGTTCTCTAAACAAGCTATTAACCTAATCATCTGAATCAACTAATTAACTCTAAACACCTGCAAAAGATTCCTGAGGCTTTTAAAAACTCCCAGCCTGGTTCATTACTCCAAACCGCAATCATGGGTAAGACTGCCGACCTGACTGCTGTCCAGAAGGCCATCATTGACACCCTCAAGCAAGAGGGTAAGACACAGAAAGAAATTTCTGAACGAATAGGCTGTTCCCAGAGTGCTGTATCAAGGCACCTCAGTGGGAAGTCTGTGGGAAGGAAAAAGTGTGGCAGAAAACGCTGCACAACGAGAAGAGGTGACCGGACCCTGAGGAAGATTGTGGAGAAGGACCAATTCCAGACCTTGGGGGACCTGCGGAAGCAGTGGACTGAGTCTGGAGTAGAAACATCCAGAGCCACCGTGTACAGGCGTGTGCAGGAAATAGGCTACAGGTGCCGCATTCCCCAGGTCAAGCCACTTTTGAACCAGAAACAGCGTCAGAAGCGCCTGACCTGGGCTACAGAGAAGCAGCACTGGACTGTTGCTCAGTGGTCCAAAGTACTTTTTTCGGATGAAAGCAAATTTTGCATGTCATTCGGAAATCAAGGTGCCAGAGTCTGGAGGAAGACTGGGGAGAGGGAAATGCCAAAATGCCTGAAGTCCAGTGTCAAGTACCCACAGTCAGTGATGGTCTGGGGTGCCATGTCAGCTGCTGGTGTTGGTCCACTGTGTTTTATCAAGGGCAGGGTCAATGCAGCTAGCTATCAGGAGATTTTGGAGCACTTCATGCTTCCATCTGCTGAAAAGCTTTATGGAGATGAAGATTTCATTTTTCAGCACGACCTGGCACCTGCTCACAGTGCCAAAACCACTGGTAAATGGTTTACTGACCATGGTATTACTGTGCTCAATTGGCCTTCCAACTCTCCTGACCTGAACCCCATAGAGAATCTGTGGGATATTGGGAAGAGAAAGTTGAGAGACGCAAGACCCAACTCTCTGGATGAGCTTAAGGCCGCTATCGAAGCATCCTGGGCCTCCATAACACCTCAGCAGTGCCACAGGCTGATTGCCTCCATGCCTCGCCGCATTGAAGCCTCCTGGGCCTCCATAACACCTCAGCAGTGCCACAGGCTGATTGCCTCCATGCCACGCCGCATTGAAGCAGTCATTTCTGCAAAAGGATTCCCGACCAAGTATTGAGTGCAGAACTGAACATAATTATTTGAAGGCTGACTTTTTTTGTATTAAAAACACTTTTCTTTTATTGGTCGGATGAAATATGCAAATTTTTTTAGATAGGCATTTTGGGTTTTCATGAGCTGTAGCCAAAATCATCAATATTAAAACAATAAAAGGCTTGAACTACTTCAGTTGTGTGTAATGAATCTAAAATATATGAAAGTCTAATGTTTATCAGTACATTACAGAAAATAATGAACTTTATCACAATATGCTATTTTTTTTTAGAAGGACCTGTACAGTCATTATAACCATAAGCATGTGTTGGAATCAGCTGTGATCTGTCTTTTCTACATGATTATGTCTCCTGTGTAATTAATAGGACCCATGGGGGTACATAGACGACACACAAACCTGGTGGAGATGTGAAGCCCCTTATGTTTTACCACTGCTTCTATAATGTGCCCAGTGGGAAATGTCCCTATGGTGAAATACGGTGGGAATGACACCGCATCCTGATGAGTGCTGAGAATAGGATGTGTTACCATCTAGACATACGGTATATATAGAGGAGAGCATTTATAGCTTAAGTGCAATGTGTCACCTATAGAGTACAATGAGGTAAGTGACAGGTATGTCCACTGTCTGTATGACCAATAGTGTACCTCTATGGTCCTCTTTTCCATAATTAGTCATGCCAGTTTATTAATCACCACTATCACTTGGGAAAATATGCATTACTAATACCATCCCATTGACTTCTTTGGGGGATGTTTTAATTCAGTATGTAGCTCTTTGGAGATATTGGTTGTCCTTATGGAGATCCAGCAGGTGTAGATAACCTTGCAGGCAATGGCTTCCTGGGATATGTATTCAAATGAGCTCTCCATTTTATTTCCATTGATACAAATTCAATACATTTTCAAAATTGCAAGCAAAACCCTTGACAGGCTGCAATTCACAGGACAACCACCGGGTGTGCCGCCTATTGACACATATAATATGAACACCTCCCGACAGATCATCAAAAAATCATGATTGTTTTTTTTTTTTCAAAGCCGATCATCTCACACCCCTCATCTTGGGATATACCCAAGAAAAAAGGTAGGGAAGAACACATCCATAATTTGCGTACTTTTCTCCAGGGAGCATTGTCTTTAAGAATCCCTCCTCCAGCTGGATCTTTGTAAGGAGAACCTGTAGCCTGCAAGAGGTGTATCTAAAACATCTCACCCAGCCAGCTAGTAGCCTTCTCTGTGCAGAAAAGGAACAAAAGCAGTAAAACAGCTGTCCACAGATGGCTGCCTCTGGTTTGGCTGATATCTTTGACATTGATTTACAAGGTAGCTACTTCTAGGTGGCACTGGAAAGGCAACTTTCTTCCTTCTGGAAGAGATCTGACTGGCATAATTGTGTATGTAGTAAGCCTCTAAGTTCCTTCTATAGCTGGATTTGAGCAGTCAATAATTTTTAGCACTTGAGTTGATGTGAAGAATGGCAGGGGGTTTGGCGCTCTTTGTCGGATCCACAGTAGTATGTAAATGAATCAGCATTTTACCAACTTTAATGTCCTAGATCACAACAGATAGTACGGCAATGCTATGCTGTCATAGTTGTGTTTGGTGGTTATCAGGGGGTGTTTATAGGGAGCACTCTGCTGGTGCTATAATTTATGGGGTGTGTTCTGCTGAAGTTGATGATACTGTTTATGGTGCCCCTCTGATGTCAGCCTACAGATGTGCTGTTATTATACCCTGTGGAATATTGCAATTAATACACTATGTCAGTGTTCTTTATGGGCACTATTTGGTGGCATTAGGAATGTGTCAAATACGAGAGTCCAATGCCAAATGTAAAAAATTAGAAAAGAGCACCCAAAGGTGCTGTTTGTGCTGAGTGTAATGTTCTTAGACCTGGTGGAGTTTTGCCAGTAGACACAATACTTTTAAGCTTCTTAAGAGGGTCTTTGAGGGACTGCTAAATTGAGCCTTCCTGGTAAAGCTGCCTGGGATCGGTGTCATCAGCCATGCAGAAAAGATACATCTCTTTTTCACGAAGCTGTCCCAAAGTATTCTCATGATGACCTTTTAGTATAAAAAGGGATATTTTATTGTGTTAGTGTTATGTTCTTAAATGGTCAAAAGAAAAAAAAAGTCTGGTATGGTGTTAGCCCGTAGACGTCTTGTAGGTCTGACACCTTTCAATGTCTAGACCTAGAAGAAATGATGTTCCATAGTGAGCTTTCCAGACAACTCTGGTCTCTTCCTTAAACATAATAAACTATTATTATTTTTATACCTGAGGAAGAGACCGGAGCTGTCTGGAAAACTCGCTATGTAACATCGTTGCTTCTAGATTTGTTAGCCATTAAAAGGTGTCAGACCTACACGACTTTATTTTATTTCTCTTAATGAGTTCTTACCTGGTCAGATGGATTCACTAAGACCCTTGCCTGGAACAGCAGATCTTGAGTCACACGGACAGGTGGCACTGGTGCAGCAGGACAGGAAGGCTGGTGTAGCCGAGTGAAGCTGTGGAGGTGATGCAGCTAAACTGGACATTGGATGCAGCCTAACTGAACAGGAAAGTGATGTAGTGGAGTTGATGCAGCATGCTGCAGATCAGAAAAGCTAAGTGATTTTATTTTCTTTTTAATTGAGGTAGCAGCTACTGGAGACTGGTGTGGCCAAGTTGAGGAAGTAGCATGATGGAGGCTGGTATTGTGATGAAGCAGAGCTGTAGAACAAGAGAGGTAGAGTTAATAATAATAATCCTTATACAGTGGCTATAAAAAGTCTACACACCCCTGTTAAAATGTCAGGTTTCTGTGATGTAAAAAAATGAGACAAAAATAAATCATTTCAGAACTTTTTCCACCTTTAATGTGACCTATAAACTGTACAACTCAATTGAAAAACAAACTGAAATCTTTTAGGTGGAGGGAAGAAAACAAAAAAAAACTAAAATAATTTGGTTGCATAAGTGTGCACACCTTCTTATAGCTGGGGATGTAGCTGTGTTCAGAATTAAGGAATCACATTCAAAATCAAGTTAAATAGGATTTAAAGTGCCTCTGATTAACCCCAAATAAAGTTCAGCTGCTTTAGTTGGTCTTTCCTGAAATTTTCTTAGTCACATCCCACAGCAAAAGCCATGGACCACAGAGAGCTTCCAAAGCATCAGAGGGATCTCATTGTTAAAAGGTATCAGTCAGGAGAAGGGTGAAGACATCATCATCAAGTGGAGAAAATATGGCACAACAGTGACATTACCAAGAAATTATAGAAGGAAGAAACTCCCACGGAGCAAAAGGACCAATCTTTTGTGACGACACAAACTTGATTTAATAGCTTAGCAGGTGGTACAACGCGCTTCAGGGCAGAAGACACCCCTTCATCAGGTACAGACTTCTCATTACCAAGAACTGGACATCCCTCCAAAATTGATGAAAAGAGAAGAGAAGAAAACTGGTCTGGGAGGCTACCAAGATGCCTACAGCAACATTAAAGGAGCTGCAGGAATATCTGGCAAGTGTGGTACATGTGAAAACAATCTCCCGTATTCTTCATATGTCTGGGCTATGGGGTAGAGTGGCAAGACAAAAGCCTTTTCTTACGAAGAAAAGCATCCAAGCCAGGCTACATTTTGCAAAAACACATCCAAAGTCTCCCAAAAGCATGTGTGAAAAGGGTTATGGTCTGATGAAACCAAGGTTGAACTTTTTGGCCATAATTCCATAATTCCAAAAGATATGTTTGGCCCAAAAACAACACTGTACATCACCAAAAGAACCCCATCCCCACAGTGAAGCATGGTGGTGGCAGCATCATGCCAAGGGGCTGTTCTTCTTCAGCTGGAACTGGGGCCTTAGTTAAGCTAGAGGGAATTATGAACCGTTTCAAATACCAGTCAATATTGTCACAAAACCTTCAGGCTTCTGCTAGAAAGCTGAACATGAAGAGGAACTTCATCTTTAAGCATGACAACGACCCAAAGCATACATCCAAATCAGCAAAGGAATGGCTTCACCAGAAGAAGATAAACATTTTGGAATGACCCAGCCAGAGCCCAGACCTGAATCTGATTGAAAATCTGTGAGGTGATCTGAAGAGGGCTGTGCACAGGAGATGGCCTCGCAATCTTACAGATTTGGAATGTTTTTGCAAAGAAGAGTGGCCAAATCTTGCCAAGTCAAAATGTGCCCTGATGATAGACTCATGCCCAAAAAGACTAAGTGCTTTAATAAAATCAAAAGGTGCTTTAACAAAGTATTAGTTGCACACTTATGCAACCATATTATTTTATTTTGATATTTTTTCTTCCCTCCACCTAAAAGATTTCAGTTTTTTTTCAATTGAGTTGTACAGTTTATAGGTCACAATAAAAGGTGGAAAAAGTTCTGAAATGATTTATCTTTGTCTCATTTTTTTACATCAGAGAAACCTGACATTTTAACAGGGGTGTGTAGACTTTTTATATCCACTGTATATATAGCGCCAACATATTCCGCAGCGCTTTACAATCAAGTACAAAGTACAAACAGTACAAACAGAGTCATAAATAACATAGCAGATAATAGAGCAACAATTAAAACAACAGTAGTGAGCGCCCTGTTCGCAAGTAGTTACAATTAGAGAATTTAACAAAAAAAATAATATTTGTGACAAATTACTTTGTCACGAAGCGCATTTTTTTGGAAGTAGCGGGTGCAATGACAGGGAACTGCGATAGCGCCGCCCCCCATCATTGTACCCCTCAGATGCCTCGTTCAAACATGATCGTTGCATCTGAGTGTAAAAACGGTGTAAAATTAACATAAAAAAAAATGCAATCAAACTTACCGCCTCGATTTTCTCCCGACGGGCCGGCCACCGCTATCTTGCTTGAAGATCTGGCGAAAAATCTCACACGGCGCGAGATTACGTCATCATGCCTGCCGGTGTGGTGACGTCATATGTCACGACTCTTGGTATTTCAGCCAAGATCTTCAATCAAGATGGCGGTTGATGTCCCGTCGCAAGCAAATAGAGGAGGTAAGTAAATTTTTTTTAGTTTTTTACACTATTTCAGGTTGAATCAACTCGCTAACACGAAGCACGAGGAAATTCGGCTTCGAGGCGAATCAAATTTATCCTGAAATTCGGATTGAATTCCACTTCGTGGGATTAGATTCGCTTATTTCTATTGGTGAGGCATAAGGTAAGAAGTGCTCGTTTTGTACAGTGGTCTGACCATGTTAACACAATAGGGGAGTAGATAGAAATCTACATGAACCATTACCAGCTGATATCTCTAGTGTTTCTGAGTTCATGAGGTGTGGTGGATACTGATGGATCAGGTTCAGAAAAATTATTCTGAAGGAGGGAGAGGTGAATGCAAGAGTGATGGATGAGGGAATGAGATAGGCTAACCTAAAAAAGATGTGTTTTTAGTGAGCGCCTAAACCTGTGGGTGATGTTGCAGCTCCAGAAAAGTCTTGGAGATGGGAGTGAGCGGTTTGGATTATGGTCAATGTTAGTTGTATGTCATTAGCTGTCAGAGCATGGGTAGAGTGGAAGACAAAAATGAGGGAGGTGAGGTGGGGGGGGGGGGTGCAGCACTTTGGAGAGCTTTGTGGGTGAGAGTGAGGAGTTTAAATTGAATCCTGTACTGTATGGACAACCAGTGCAATGACTGGAACAGGGCTGAGACTTTGGAGTAGTGACTAGTACAGGGCTGAGACATTGGAGTAGTGACTAGTACAGGGCAGAGACAATGGAGTAGTGACTAGTACAGAGCTGAGGCATCGGAGTAGTGACTAGCACAGGGCAGAGGCATCGGAGTAGTGACTAGCACAGGGCAGAGGCATCGGAGTAGTGACTAGCACAGGGCTGAGGCATCGGAGTAGTGACTAGCACAGGGCAGAGGCATCGGAGTAGTGACTAGCACAGGGCAGAGGCATCGGAGTAGTGACTAGCACAGGGCTGAGACATCGGAGTAGTGACTAGCACAGGGCAGAGGCATCGGAGTAGTGACTAGCACAGGGCAGAGGCATCGGAGTAGTGACTAGCACAGGGCAGAGGCATCGGAGTAGTGACTAGCACAGGGCTGAGACATTGGAGTAGTGACTAGCACAGGGCAGAAGCACAGGGCTGAGACATTGGAGTAGTGACTAGCACAGGGCTGAGACATTGGAGTAGTGACTAGCACAGGGCTGAGACATTGAAGTAGTGACTAGTACAGGGCTGAGACATTGGAGTAGTGACTAGCACAGGGCTGAGACATTGGAGTAGTGACTAGCACAGGGCAGAGGCATCGGAGTAGTGATTAGCACAGGGCAGAGGCATCAGAGTAGTGACTAGTACAGGGCTGAGACATTGGAGTAGTGACTAGCACAGGGCAGAGGCATCGGAGTAATGACTAGCACAGGGCTGAGACATTGGAGTAGTGACTAGCACAGGGCTGAGACATTGGAGTAGTGACTAGCACAGGGCAGAGGCATCGGAGTAGTGATTAGCACAGGGCAGAGGCATCGGAGTAGTGACTAGTACAGGGCTGAGACATTGGAGTAGTGACTAGCACAGGGCAGAGACATTGGAGTAGTGACTAGTACAGGGCTGAGACATCGAAGTAGTGACTAGCACAGGGCAGAGGCATCGGAGTAGTCACTAGCGCAGGGCAGAGGCATCGGAGTAGTGACTAGCACAGGGCAGAGGCATCGGAGTAGTGACTGGCACAGGGCAGAGGCATCGGAGTAGTGATTGGCACAGGGCAGAGCCATCGGAGTAGTGACTAGCAGAGGGCTGAGACATTGGAGTAGTGACTAGCACAGGGCTGAGACATTGGAGTAGTGACTAGCACAGGGCTGAGACATTGGAGTAGTGACTAGCACAGGGCAGAGGCATCGGAGTAGTGACTAGCACAGGGCAGAGGCATCGGAGTAGTGACTAGCACAGGGCTGAGACATCGGAGTAGTGACTAGCACAGGGCAGAGGCATCGGAGTAGTGACTAGCACAGGGCAGAGGCATCGGAGTAGTGACTAGCACAGGGCAGAGGCATCGGAGTAGTGACTAGCACAGGGCTGAGACATTGGAGTAGTGACTAGCACAGGGCAGAAGCACAGGGCTGAGACATTGGAGTAGTGACTAGCACAGGGCTGAGACATTGGAGTAGTGACTAGCACAGGGCTGAGACATTGGAGTAGTGACTAGTACAGGGCTGAGACATTGGAGTAGTGACTAGCACAGGGCTGAGACATTGGAGTAGTGACTAGCACAGGGCAGAGGCATCGGAGTAGTGATTAGCACAGGGCAGAGGCATCGGAGTAGTGACTAGCACAGGGCAGAGGCATCGGAGTAGTGACTAGCACAGGGCAGAGGCATCGGAGTAGTGACTAGTACAGGGCTGAGACATTGGAGTAGTGACTAGCACAGGGCAGAGGCATCGGAGTAATGACTAGCACAGGGCTGAGACATTGGAGTAGTGACTAGCACAGGGCTGAGACATTGGAGTAGTGACTAGCACAGGGCAGAGGCATCGGAGTAGTGATTAGCACAGGGCAGAAGCATCGGAGTAGTGACTAGTACAGGGCTGAGACATTGGAGTAGTGACTAGCACAGGGCAGAGACATTGGAGTAGTGACTAGTACAGGGCTGAGACATCGAAGTAGTGACTAGCACAGGGCAGAGGCATCGGAGTAGTCACTAGCGCAGGGCAGAGGCATCGGAGTAGTGACTAGCACAGGGCAGAGGCATCGGAGTAGTGACTGGCACAGGGCAGAGGCATCGGAGTAGTGATTGGCACAGGGCAGAGCCATCGGAGTAGTGACTAGCAGAGGGCTGAGACATTGGAGTAGTGACTAGCACAGGGCTGAGACATTGGAGTAGTGACTAGCACAGGGCTGAGACATTGGAGTAGTGACTAGCACAGGGCAGAGGCATCGGAGTAGTGACTAGCACAGGGCTGAGACATTGGAGTAGTGACTGGCACAGGGCTTAGACATTCGAGTAGTGACTGGCACAGGGCTGAGACATCGGAGTAGTGACTAGCACAGGGCTAAGGCATCGGAGTAGTGACTAGTACAGGGCAGAGGCATCGGAGTAGTGACTAGCACAGGGCTGAGGCATCGGAGTAGTGACTAGCACAGGGCTGAGGCATCGGAGTAGTGACTAGCACAGGGCTGAGACATTGGAGTAGTGACTAGCACAGGGCTGAGGCATCGGAGTAGTGACTAGTACAGGGCTGAGACATTGGAGTAGTGACTAGCACAGGGCAGAGGCATCGGAGTAGTGACTAGCACAGGGCAGAGGCATCGGAGTAGTGACTAGCACAGGGCAGAGGCATCGGAGTAGTGACTAGCACAGGGCTGAGACATTGGAGTAGTGACTAGCACAGGGCTGAGACATCGGAGTAGTGACTAGCACAGGGCAGTGGCATCGGAGTAGTGACTAGCACAGGGCAGAGGCATCGGAGTAGTGACTAGCACAGGGCTGAGACATTGGAGTAGTGACTAGCACAGGGCAGAGGCATCGGAGTAGTGACTAGCACAGGGCAGAGGCATCGGAGTAGTGACTAGCACAGGGCAGAGGCATTGGAGTAATTTGTCCCACATTTGCGCCTTACTAATTTGGACAACATTTGCGCTTCAATAACTTTTCCCATATTTCCGCTCGATCCCCAAACATTTTTATAAATTTATCTCCCTTTAAATGTGGTCTCTTTCTCACGCTCCATCTCCGGCGTGGAACCCTAATTTGCCGATAACCGTGATCAACATGGTAGGCTCAGAAAAAAATTGATAGAAGAAGATATCCAAATGGATGGTGGATGTCACTGGGGCACCTCTACATAGGTGACAGGAACATACATTTAAAAAAATCGTCAATTACATTGTCAGGTGACATTTTTCAAATATTGCCAGATAGAAACCCCTGCTTTGCATAGTTGACAGGGAATAAAATGTAAGAAATTCTTCATTAATTGATGCGCCCCACATCCTTTCATTCAATACTTAAACTTTAAAAAGTTGTCCCACATTTACACTTTAATAATTTGTCACATAATTCCGCTCTATAATTTTAAATTTGAAAAAATTAATCCTCCCATGGATGTGGTCTCTCTTTCTCATGCTCTTTCTCCGGCGTGGAACCCTGATTCCCTACCACCCGTGATCACCATGGTAGGCGCAGAAAAGAACATTGAAAGTTGATAGAGCAGATATCAAATTGGATCGCGAACATCACAGAGATGTGCGACATGGTGGGGCAGTAAGTGTGCACACACCTACACAAACTGACTGACAGGGGTCAGCCCCTGCAACTTCTGGGTCTCCAAATTGGGCACATGGCCTGAGCTTGCCCTTTACGCCTTGGAGGTGCTGGCCTGCCCTGCAGCCAGTGTATTATCTGAACGTGTGTTTAGCACGACTGCGGGGGGTTATCACAGGTTATATTTCCCAATGTTTTGGGGTGTACCCTAATTTAAAAAAAATAAAAATAAATTTAAAACCAAAAAAGCAGTGTAGGCTACCTCCTCCTCCTCTACTGCCGCTTCCACCTACACTGCCACATCCACCACCTCCTCAACCTCCTACTCCATATGGACCTCATCCTTCTAGATCAAGATGATAATTTTTTATTTTTATGTATTTTTATGTTATTTAAAGTCATTTCCCTATCCACATTTGTTTGCAGAGCACTTGCCATGCTCTTAACCACATTGTGATGCCATTTGCAGCCCTCTAGCCCTTTCCATTACATTTTTACAGCCATTTTAGTGCTCAAAAGTTCGGGTCCCCATTGACTTCAATGGGGTTCGGGGTCAAGTTCAGGTCCCAAACTCAAATTTTTTTGTGAAGTTCGGCCGAACCCGAACATCCAGGTGTCCACTCAACTCTAATCACGGGAAGATGTATATATTTGGGTATCATTGGCATGGATATGGTACTGAAAACCAAATCTTCTGATCGTACGTCCAATAGGAGTTATGTAGACATAAAAGAGGAGAGGACCTAGAACCGAACCCTGAGGAACCTCAACAGCAAGATGCATAAGAGGGGAAAGAGAGCCAGCAAATGATGCACTGAAAGAGTGGCCAGAGAGATAGGAAGAACAGTGTCCATAAGGCTGAGTGAGGAGGAGATGGTGGTCTACAGTGTCAAATGCTGCAGATAGATCAAGAAGAATTCACAAAGAGAAGTCACCTTTCCATTTAGCTGTCAGGAGGTCATTTGTCACTTTGGTGAGGACAATTTCTGTAGAATGTAGGGTGCGAAAAACAGATTGTAATGGATCAAGGAGAGAGTTAGCAAAGAGATAACAGATGAGGCGAGAGTAGACCAGACGCTCCAGGAGTTTAGAAATGAAGGAGAAATTAGAGACAGGTCTTTAGTTAGAGTTAACTGCGACAGACAAGTTGGCACATGTAACAGGGTTAGTTAGGTCAATAGACAGATGTAACAGAGTAGACTGAACAGAGGGAAAGGGGACTACCTGAATAATAAGGTGGCGAGATGTGGAAGAGTTAGAAGTAGGAGACGGTGGACTAGCCAAAAGAGGGGAGAAAGATAGTCAGCAGCTTTGGCGGGATGTGAGGGGTGCAAAGGAGAATAAGGTGGACTAGCCAAAGGAGGGGAGCAATGAAACTCCAAGCGCTGGATCTAACACTGGTAAATGATATCTACAGGCAAACTGCACATTTTGAATTATTGTCTTTTTAAACTTGAAGGACTTGGTCTGTGTGCTTTCTCATAATCTGGAGAATACTTTGAGATAAGAAAAAAAGATCCATCTGCTCTGTTCTGCCTGGTAATAAAGTTCATTGAGGCAGCTGTATCTACTTACATTGTAATGTAATGTCTATTTGTACAGTATGACAGCGTGATTTAACTGTACTCTATGGCAACAGATGAACCTTCTAATCTTCTCATGACTGACTCTGTCTTCAGGCTGGTGGAACACCTCTACAAAACATTGTGGCAATTCATCCTCTATTACCTGGTTCCCATGTCTTATTCCATTGGACAACGCTGCTTTCTAGATACTCCTGACTTGTTGGGAATATCTGCAAGTGGAGACATCTTATTCGGAGCAGTTTTACCTCTCCATATGGAGAAAGAATACCCCAAGCTCTTTTATACTGAAAAACCAAAGCAAGCCATCTGCAGAAAGTAAGTACCGCTGAATATTGTATTCACTGTAGCCTTGACTTGTTGATGGACGTTTCATTGTCATAATAGTTTACAGTACATTTTATGCTTTCTTTCTTTAGGTTATCCTTGGAAACTTACCTTCAGCTACATATGGTGAAATATGCCACCACAGAGATAAACCACAATCCTGACCTTCTCCCAAACATCACCCTGGGCTATCGATTATATGACTCCTGCTCTGTACTTCAGAGGGAGTTGGAGGGGACGATGTGGATGATGACGGGGGACACAAAAGCCATTCCCAACTTTCAGTGCCGAAGAAATGAGAAACTAGCGGCTATCATTGGCCATTCCACTTCCACCTACTCCATTCTTATGGCTCATATTCTTGGGCTGACCAGGTATCCACAAGTAAGATGAAAGGCCCATCCTGTTTTTCCAAAAGACCAGTAAATACAGGCATAGCAGACATTAACTTGACTCATATACAGTGTTAAATACACAAATAATGCAAAGCTTAATTGTTTTTTTTTTATTGTTAAGGGTCAATTTAGGCTAGTGGCAACTGCGTATTTAACGCCATAAGTGTATGTGCACCTCTGCGGCAGCATATCCGGCAGCTGTTTCGGCAGAGAACAGTCTGGTGGATTTCACATGATCCTGCATTGCTGGATTCTACACTTCACCGCCAGATTCCCATGGACTATAAGGGTGTCCGGTGGTGATCTGGCCACTTTTCGGCAGATCAGGAATACCGCAGATGTGAATGTACCCTTAGTATCAAGTTCAGGATACCAACATCTGTATTGTGATATTTTAAGTATTTCTGGAATGACAATTTTGAATGTAGTTCACATATCTAAAGCATTTATTTATAAACTGTGATCTAAAACAATTGAACTTTCTTAAAGGAGTTGTCCAGGATTTAACAACATAAAAAAGACCTCTCTGGTGGTCCCAATAGTCTTTGTTATTCTTAGCCTCAGTCATTTCTCTGCAAAGATATGACCATTGCGACCAATCACTGGCCTCAGTAGTAATACCACGAGACCACTGAGACCAGTGATTGGCAGCAGTGTTCACATGAATGTCATCACTCTAAGAAAGTAGGCAGAGACTTTTTGGTACCACTAGAGCGGCACTGCAGTGGTGAGGGATTGAACAGGTATTTTATTTTTATTTTTTGCAACTTTCCTGAATTTTTTCTTTAGATCAACCCAATTAAAGCAATTTTACATATTAAGTCATAATTCGGACATCTTTATCTTGACACTTCTTGAGTTAATAAACTTTTACTTGACTTTTTAAATGGCTTTCAATCGTGTTAGAAACTGCATCTATATGTAGGCAAAAACAATGAAAAACTCAATTTGTGTCCAGATGACCTTAAAGGGGTTGTCTCAGTTTAGCAAGTGGCATTTATCACGTATGGAAAGTTAATACAAGGCACTTACTAATGTATTGTGATTGTCCATATTGCTTCCTTTTCTGGCTTGATTCATTTTTCCATTACATTATACATGGCTCATTTCCAGGGGTTATGACCACCGCTGAAATCCCACAACTACACTACTTGTCACTCAGCCTAAGCAAAGCTCTGAGCAGGCCGTGGTGCTACTGCAAGTGCCGGTGACTTCTTGAAAAGCTGATCGGTAGGAGTCCTGGGAATTAGAACCCAACCAATCAGATACTGATGACCTATCCAGAGGACAGATCATCAGTTGAAATATCTTTAAGCCCCTCCCTGGGCCAGGGGCCAGGACATAAATTTACTGGTTCTGTTTGAAAACTAGTGGAAGCCACCGTAGCAGTCATAGACCTGTGATGGCAACTGGACCCATGCTGGGAACAGCCAACTTGGCTAGCGCAGCATGCGATGAATCAAAATAATGGAGGATACATGGCATTGCTTATATGGTTTGCATCCTCCAAATTCCCCATATTACTGCATTAATACGACCATCGGCCCTCACTTCCTTCATTTGTCTGGTCAGAGAGGGAGGGGAGGACTTACAGCACAGCAGTCTATAATTAAAATTAGGACAGCCATATCTGATTAGTGGGGGTCTGACTCCCAGCATCTCTGCAGATCAGCTGTTTGAAGAGGTCTTCCTAGGCCAGTGATATCACGTTCATCTGTCACTTGGCCTAGGAGCAGCTAGGCCCCATTCAAGTGAATCGGGCTGAGCTGCTATACCAAGCACAGTCTCTAGCCAATGGACGGCGCTGTGTTTGGTAAGCTGCAAGGAGGTGGCGGGCAGGAGTCCTGGCTGTCAGACAGCAACCAATCTGATATTGATGACCTATCCAAACAATAGATAAACAATATTAGAATTTTGAAAAACCTTTTTAACAGGTGGGCAATGGCTAGTTTTTATTTTTTTATCACATTCAGTGCTGTTTTGATAATTTTTAAAACTCCCTGAAAACCTCTTTCAGGGGTACATTCAGTGTTGCTATATTGGTACCATTTTTGTCTCCTGACAAAAATGAAAAATAAAAATAAAATAAAATAAAAATTTGTAGTGGCAATGTAATATAAATGAAGTGCTTGTTGGTGGACCTGTAAGTCTTATATTCACCCTTACCTAGGTGGTGCCACGCCTTATAGGTCAAGAGTGTGTGAATGTGAAGTATGAAGAAAAAAAATTAAACAAAAAACAAATTCTGAAAAAGAGCTGAAATTTAGATAAAGACATTAATTATTATTTTTGATATTAGCATCTAATGCTTTATTTATTTAACCTACAGATAAGTCACTTGTCAACCAGTTCCCTCTTGAGTGATAGAACCCAGTTTCCTTCTTTCTTTCGGACTGTACCAAGTGATGCCTTCCAATCCAAAGGACTCTCTCAGCTCGCTTTACATTTTGGCTGGACATGGGTGGGATTAGTGGCTCTGGCTAATGATTATGGTCAACAGGGAATTCAAGTTATTAAACAAGAAATCCTTAAATCTGGGGCTTGTGTGGAGTTCACAGAGTATATTCAGATTAATAGACCCAGCAGCAACATTCCTCATATTGGTCAAGTCATAAAAGCTTCTACAGCTCAAGCTGTGGTCATCTTTTCTACTGATGTCCACTTCCTGCCCCTACTGAATGAGCTTTTCAGACAAAATGTTACTGAAAAGATATGGTTGGCCAGTGAAGGTTGGTCAACCACTTCATTATTTTCTTTAGAAAAATATTCCAAGCTTCTTGCAGGAACCGTGGGGTTTGCCTTCTACAGTAGAAATATTCCTGGATTCCAGGAATATGTAGACCATCTCAGCCCCAGCAAACTACCAGAAAAGCCTTGGAATTGGATGTTCTGGGAAGAAAATGTTGGTTGTGAATTTTTAAACTTTGAAAACTTTGAGTTCTCCCGACAGAGACCGTCAAGGAACTGCACAAATAATGATAAAATTGCAGATTTTCAAACATACCTAAAAAACATATCCAGCATTCGCATTTCATACAATCTTTACAGTGCCATTTATGTGATTGCCCAAGCTTTGCATGACCTGCAAACGTGCAGACCAGGAAACAGTCCTTTTATCAACAGAAGCTGTTCAGAAATTTGGAACTTTAAACCTTGGCAGGTAAAGATTCACATGATGAAGACGCTGATGATATCATTCTGCTGTGCAAAGTGTTTAGATGGTTCTTAACTCAATAAGAAGAAAATAATGGTACAGAGTGTATTTAGTTTATAAAACTCATCTTACAATTCACTATTAGTGAATTTGCAGTTAATAGAGGGATTGGTATGCTACAGTGGCATGCCTAAGGTGTTTGGCACTCGGGGCAGGTCCTTTCTCTGGCACCCCCAAATACTTAAAAAATATGGTACCCCCTCACAGTAGTTTTACCCTCATTGTACAATCATTACAGTAGATTTGTCCAAAAGATAGGTCATCAATACTTGTAGCCCAGAGACCCCTTCAATGAAATTTGGTTTAGTTGACTTTACTCCATACAGTCCCATAACTATTTATTTTACAGAGTACCATTTTACTCAATATCTACCTTGACTTTACCCCCTCTATAAGTCAGAATACCTTCAGAGCTGAGCCCTACCTGGCATATTGATTACATCAACAGTTATTTAATCTAAATGGGCATCATATATTGCTATATTTTCCCTGAATTTTGAAAGGTTTGGTCAGAGAAGCTTTCTCCTGACAAAATCAGCTGTATACAAGGGGTTCTGGGAACTGGTGGCTGCAATATGAAAGGGTTGTCGTTGATACGATACCACTTAAAGGCTAAATTAAAATCTGCTTCAAAGGTTCCTTCAGAAGCCTTCATCACAGATTCTATCACTAACAGAAGTCAACATAGCACAACATGCACAACATGCAATAGTGTCTCTTAGGCTCACTAGTGTCAGTTATGTAAATGGTGAATTTTTGCTTGTATTTCATTTTTCTGTTCCCATGTCAGAACTGAATGCCTAACGGAGTTGTGAACAAAGTAGAGATGAGCAAATTAGAATTCATCCCAAATTTTTGACACAGAAACCCAGAGGGGTGTTGACAAGGCCTCTCAGGCAGTCAAAGAAATTTTCTTTGCTCAGCCTTGTTAAAGGGTACTTATCCAAAAAGAGTTGGGCTCCTGCTTGCTGATATGAGACACTCAGTTTTCCTTTTCTTTTGGAAAGAGAGCGACAGCACCTATTATGCTACTGGCCAATATATATGCATTATCTGGGGCTCTTTCTCATTACGGAGAGCATCTAGTATGTGTGCCAAGTATTTGAGGCCAGGCAATGCTTCTCTGAGTTTCTAGGAAATATATTCAAATTAGTGCTCCTTCAAAAAGCTAAGCCTATCTGATACCAGCAGATGTGAGATGTGCTAATTTTCATATATCTTTTCCGGAAACCAGAGTAGTGTTGACTGGCTTACAATGCTCCTCATACATATTCTCCCTATGGAGAAATAGTTTCCCAACCAAGACCTCTTAGACAGCCAAGCTGGTGTTTCTGCTGTGAGACATTTAATTTTCATTCTTTTTGGAAAGTAGACAGTCTTGCATTACTCTTTTCCAGAGAAGCATTATACGAGCATGGAAATAGATAAAAAAATGTTATTATTAAAAAGCAGTGATTGAACAGTTTGAGGCTGTCACGACAGGGGGAAAATCTTACTATGAAAAAAACATGGATTTTGAACAGTTTGAGGGTAGAATCAATAGCAAAGTGGATTAAAAATAGAGGAAAATGAATAAGGATATACGTATAAATATACATACTAGAGAAGAGCAAATCATTTATATAAATTTGGAATTTGTCCTGGATTTAATGCAATTTTTTTCAGGATGAATCAATAGAGAGATCAGTGTGTGAAAAACCTGTGCAATTCAGCTTTCTTTCAAAAAGGATTAAAAAAGTTAAGTGATTCCCACCTGCAGATACAGCATTGCCATCCAGCCATTGCTCAACCTATTAAACAGACTTCCTAACATAACTAGGATAACCGCTAAGCCCTCCTCACACCTACAACTAGCTCTAGCAGAACAAAAAACCTTTATCAGAGCAAAACAGACAGAATTGGTTTTCCCAGCTGAGGGGCCTCGGGGAGACCGAGTAGTGACTGGATACCTATGCCGTAGGTGTGAAACACTCAGCTTTTTAAAACATTTTTAGAAAGAAATTCGGATTGTGTATGTTTTTCACGTGCAAATCTCTCCCTTGATTTACTTGAAATGAATTACAAAAAATTTAGGTTTGCTAGAATCTGATTTTTTGGGGGAAAATTTTGAACAAATTCCAAATTGATTTGGTTATCTCTTATATATTTATACATACCTCCTTGTGGCTCATAGATCAAATTTCCTTTATTTTTTGTCCAGTAAGTTATTGCTGGTAGCCTCAAACTGTTCAATCAGTGCTATTTTTTTTATAATATGATTTTTTAACTATTGCCATGCTTGTGTCCCCACATAATGCTTCTCTGGAAAAGAGACATGCAAGCCAGTCTTCTTTCCAAGAGGAAATTAAAACTGGGTGCCTTTAACATCGCTGAGCAAAGATAATTACCTTGGCTGCCAGACAGGCCTGGGATAGGGTATTATTTCTCCTTTTGGAGAACGCATGAGGAGTATTGTAAGCCAGTCAACACTCCTCTGGGATCCTCTCTCCTCTTTCTCTCTCTACTAAATTTCAAGACTGTGAAAGCAAATTTGATTCAGGTACAAATCATTTTTTTTACTTTGGGGAATTGGACCGAAGATGAATTTTCAAAAAATTAGCTCATCTCTACAACAAGGCTTGATGTTGAATTTTTAACAAATGAAGGCTTTATTTTTAAAAACAATATCCCTGCAGATTCTCACTCATATGAAGACCACTAGAGTGAAGCTGAGCAGTGGACAAGACATGTTTTTTGATAGTAATGGAAATCCTCCTCCTGTCTACAATGTAGTCAACTGGCAACTGGGCTCAGATGGAGGATTGAAACAAGTCAACATAGGACAATACAACTCATCAGCCTTAATTATCAACACTAGTTCTTTAAGATGGAATATGGGTCACACCAAGGTATACATTAGTTATAATGATCGAAAAAATTATCAAAATGTTATCTAGTATTTCCCAGCAACAAAAATATGCAAAAAGCATTGATGTAGACATTAAAATACATCTATTCCTGACTATTCCTATCTGCCACCATCAAACAACTGGTTAAAACAGTGATGGCTAACCAGACACTGATGCAGCAGTAGAAGTGGAACCACTGTGTCACCAGCAAATTTGACTTTGGGCTAATCCTAAGGGAGTTATCCCTGCAGTCCACTGGTATTCACGTTTTAACTACTATACAGAAATATAGACCTCACTTTATGGGGACCATCAGGCTGGTACCTCCTGAAGTAGTCTCTGTGTGGTTAACAGATAACTACTTGTAGTCAGAGACACTGGTGCAGGACACCTAGGGGTCAGGTACAACCATAGTCAGGGGCGGACCAAGGTCAGATGAGACAGCAAAGCTAATTGAAAGGACAGGCAGCAAAGGGTCAAAACAGAGCTCAGGTTCAGGTCAGGTAAGTCAGCTCAGGGTCAGAGTCCAGTAAACATGCAGAGGTCAATACATAGGCAGACAACCAGAACACGTTCGCAGGCACCAGCAAGTGAAGAAACCGATTGCTTAGGCACCTTCCCACAGGGGAAGTTACCTAAAGTAATCCAGGGTTGCCAGTCATTGGCTGGTAAAGATGAGGGTGCGTACGCACTAACCTTTTAAGAGCTGGAGGCAGTATGAATGCCCTATGAGCAGGAGAGGTGAGGCCTTGCCAGCAAGCAGGCTGCATCCTGCATAGAAGTATAGAGCAGAATTGAAGGCCAGACCCACCAGGGAAGAAGACAGCGGGTGGTGGGTCCAGGATGCCACTGTAACAGACAGTAGAGTCCTTTAAAGGGTTGTACAACATATTGAATAAGCTCGAGGACAAGGAGTAGTAGAATTGGCATGAAGAGACAGCTCCTCTATTCTTCATGGTTGCTCAGAGTTTTCTATGTATAGGACTTCAAGTGAATATGGTTGTGAGTGATCTGTCCAACTACTGAGTGGGGCTGAAATGTTTTCTGTGCTGCTCACGTTGGTTTTGAGGGTCATCTCCTTTGGTCTTCCCTGCCAAAAGCAACCCCTAGCCAAAAAAATAATAATTTCTGTATGTAAGACTGGATGCTATGTTTCTAGCTAGAATATTATATGTATTAATATGTCTGAGAAATGTCCAAACTGTGATGGTGTATATTTTTGTTTTCCCCTTCAGATTCCCATCTCAGTTTGTAGTGAAATATGTCCTCTGGGTTTCAGAAAAGCACCTCTTAGTAGAAAACCTACCTGCTGCTATCAGTGTATCCCCTGCGCTCTTGGAGAAATCACTAATAAAACTGGTAATAAGTCATATGCTTTTTTTTTTTTTTTTTAGAAGAATCTTCTGAAAATAGGATGACCATAGGGTGTCCCATAAATGGGAATTTGCAACAGTCAAGTTATTATTTCTAGTGCAGCGCCACCACAGGGCAAATAAAGCATTACATGGTATATAATGACTATTTCGAAATTGTGGAAATTTAATTTGGATTTTGGTGCTCATTCCACACTAAAATCCCTATTAATAATGCATCAAATCAGAGTCAGATTGTTTCATATGTTGGGCTGTGGATTTTTTCAGTTTATCACAAAGAACCCATACAAAATTCTCCTAGAAACCTCATCTGTGTAGCTGAATATGGATTAGTCCAACTGAATAGGGGCATAAGGCTGGAGGTCAGCCTGAGATTTCTACTGCTGATTTTATGTAAGATGTTTTCCACAAGACTGTACAGTAACTTTAAGCCAGAAAGTCTGTTCAATGAAAACATAGGGGAACATTTATTAAGACCGGCGTTTTAGATGCCGGTCTTATTAAAGGCAAATAGTGCCTATCCATAACTTTGGCGCATCCAATTCTAAATATAAGGCAGCTTACCAGAAAACGCCTGCTGTCCAGTCCCCACCCACACTACACCCACAATTTTAGACTTGGCATGAGTGAGGAAAAGTCGCAGATAGCAGAGCAATTAAGGCTATGTCTACACGACAACATTTGTCGCACGACAATAAGTCGCGCGACAGATAGTGCACAACTACACTGCAACATTTGTAGCGCAACATTTTGTTGCACCAATGTCACGCAACAATTTTTATAATGGCAGTCTATGGTGTTGCACTGCAACATGCAACATGCTGCGACTGCGACGCAACAGTCGCAGAAAAATCCATCTCGAATGGATTTTCTGCGACTGTTGCGTCGCAGTCGCAGCATGTTGCATGTTGCAGTGCGACACCAAAGACTGCCATTATAAAAATTGTCGCGCGACATTAGTGCTACAAAATGTTGTCGTGTAGACGTAGCCTAACTGTTGCGCCGCCATCTATGCCTGAAATACGCCTAATTTAGGCGTATTTCAGATGAGTAAATGACCTATAGTACCGAGAGCCATTATGTAGATGTAAGTAAATGTTCTTTTCTCCTTCTTACTTTCAGATGCAAATGAATGCCTTAAATGTCCATGGGACCAATGGCCAAACGAACAAAAAGATAAATGTCTACCAAAGCTTACCGAGTTCCTCTCCCATGAAGAGACCTTAGGCGTCATTTTGATGTCCACCAGTATCACATCCTCCTTAATTCCTTTAGGTGTCCTCGGCCTTTTGATTCATTACAAGGCCACTCCCATAGTAAAAGCCAACAATTATACCGTAAGCTGTCTGCTTCTGGCCTCCATGTCCCTCTGCTTTCTCTCTTCTTTAGCATTTATTGGATATCCAAACAACATCAAGTGTCTTCTTCGCCAAGTGACTTTTGGGATGGCTTTTGCTCTATGCGTCTCATGTGTCTTGGCCAAAACTGTTATGGTATTGATTGCATTTAAGGCCACAAAACCAAACAGTTGTTTGACCAAATGGGCTAGACCTCAAGTATCATATCTGATGATTGTCCTAGGAACATTTCTCCAATTACTAATAAGTGTTACATGGTTGTTAATCACACCACCTTTCCCACAATACAACTTGAATGCAAAATCTGGGGTTATCATAGCAGAATGCAATGAAGGGTCCCTTGCAGGTTTTTGGTGTACGACTGGCTATTTAGGCATACTAGCCTTGGCTAGCTTTCTTGTGGCTTTCTTAACCAGACAGCTTCCTAGCAGGTACAATGAAGCTAGGTTCATCACCTTCAGCATGCTGGCTTTCCTAAGCGTCTGGGTGTCTTATATCCCAGCTTCACTCAGCACCAGCGGTAAATACACTGTAGCTATGGAGATATTTGCAATCCTTTCCTCAAACTGGGCCATGCTTTGCTGTATGTTTGCACCAAAATGTTATATTATTATGTTTCAACCCAGTATGAACTCAAGAAAACATCTCTTGGGCAACAAATAAAACAAGTTTCTATAATTAAGTGGAGATATCAGTGTTAAAATAAAATTGAACAAAAAAATACAGATTTTCCAAATTCATTTGTTTTATGATGTTTATCAATTTTATGTATCTTGTACATTGTATTAAAAAAGTGTGATTTTTTTTGTTGTTGCCAAAAACAGCTACATTCTTGTCCAGGGGTGGGGGTCTGATATTGCAATCTAGCCCCATTTAAAGGGGTTTTTCAGGATTTTGATATTGATGGCCTATCCTCAGTAGTGATGAGCGAGAGGTGCCATATTCGATTTTGCGATATATCGCGAATATTCGAGTGAATATTCGTGTTATATTCGTCAAAATCGAATATTCGTAATTATTTCAATTTTCGCGAATAATATGCGATTATTTTAATCGCATGTTTCGATTTTTCTAGTATATTAGTATAAGGCAATGGTATTTTACGAAATTTCGTACTATTGCTCTAACTTCGTCTTTTAGAATATTACGAATATTCTAAAAGACGAAGTTAGAGCAATATTACGAAATTTCGTAAAATACACATTTATATTGTAATTTAGCTAATATAGTGCTATAATCATTTTTTTTTTCTTTCATTTTTTTTCCCTCTTCTGAACTTAAGCTTTGTAAAATATGTACACTGTTAAAAAAAGTTAATATAGCAGTATATTAGCTAAATTACAATATATATGTGTATTTTACGAAATTTCGTAATATTGCTCTAACTTCGTCTTTTAGAATATTCGTATTATTCTAAAAGACGAAGTTAGAGCAATAGTACGAAATTTCGTAAAATACACATATATGGAATATAGCAGTGCGAAGCTGAAATTGCGATGCGATTAATATAACACAAAATAATCGCATGGTGATTTCTACTTAGTACTGCTATAGTCCATATTTGGCGAATATGGAATATAGCAGTACTATTCTTCGAGTTATATTCATCGCATGGCGATTTCAACTGATGGACTATAGCAGTAATAAGTAGAAATCACCATGCGATTATTTCGTGTTATATTAATCGCATCGCAATTTCAGCTTCGCACTGCTATATTCCATATATGTGTATTTTACGAAATTTCGTTCTATTGCTCTAACTTCGTCTTTTAGAATATTACGAATATTCTAAAAGACGAAGTTAGAGCAATATTACGAAATTTCGTAAAATACACATATATATTGTAATTTAGCTAATATACTGCTATATTAATTTTTTTTAACAGTGTACATATTTTACAAAGCTTAAGTTCAGAAGAGGGAAAAAAATGAAAGAAAAAAAAAATGATTATAGCAGTATATTAGCTAAATTACAATATATATGTGTATTTTACAAAATTTCGTAATATTGCTCTAACTTCGTCTTTTAGAATATTCGTAATATTCTAAAAGACGAAGTTAGAGCAATAGTACGAAATTTCGTAAAATACACATGTATGGAATATAGCAGTGCGAAGCTGAAATTGCGATGCGATTAATATAACACGAAAAAATCGCATGGTGATTTCAACGTAATTCTCTAATCCGACAGTACATTCTAGTATATGGAGCGTCCCCATGGTGATGGGGACGCTCCATGAGCACGGCAACGGGCCCTGAATGGAGCATTAAAAAAAAAAAAAAAAAAAAAAAAAAGAATATTCGATTTCGCGAATATATAGCACTATATTCTAAATATTCGCGAAATCTCGAAATCGTGATATTCGAGAAAAATATTCGCAATTCGAATATTCGCGCTCAAGACTAATCCTCAGGCCATTTGATCAATTAGCATGCCATCCCTGCCTAAGAAGAGAAGGCAAAACCCACCGGAGTGTGTCTGCCTCTTCAAAAAGCTGCTAGCCGTGCATGCTGGGAGTCGGACCCCACCGATCAGATATTGATGACCCTTTTTGAGTTTACAAGGCCGTATATAGTTGATATGATGATCAAGCGCGGCATATTTCCTTATAATACAGTGCCCTGATAAAGTATTCATACTCCTTGAACTTTTCCACATTTTTTCACATTACATCCACAAATAGAGATGGCCTTGCGGTTCGCCTGGCGGTCGTATATAGAGGGACAAGCATTATTGGAACAACTATTTGCAACGGGTGTGATATACCTGTTCCCCCCAAAAAAAAACTGATTGAGGGGTGCGATATACCTGCTTCCACAAAATACTGATTAAGGGGTTTGATATACCTGTTTACACAAAATACTGATTAAGGGGTTTGATATACCTGCTTCCACAAGATACTGATAGAGGGGTGCGATATACCTACTTCCACCAAATATTGATTCAAGGGTTCTATATACCTGTTTCCACAAAATACTGATTGAGGG
Source organism: Bufo gargarizans (assembly GCF_014858855.1). NCBI lineage: Eukaryota > Metazoa > Chordata > Amphibia > Anura > Bufonidae > Bufo > Bufo gargarizans. The sequence continues at coordinate 19,446,216 of NC_058081.1, forward strand.
GTGCGATATACCTGCTTCTAAAAAATACTGATTAAGGGGTTCTATATACCTGCTTCCACAAAATACTGATTGAGGAATGCGATATACCGGCTTCAACCAAATATTGATTGAGGCCTGCGATACATCGGTTTCCACCAGATACTGATTGAGACCTGCGATATACCTGCTTCCACAAATACTGCTCTATTCTAGGGACTTTGGCACAGGGTCATTTTGAAAATGTCAGGCAAAGGAAGAGGCAGGCTGTTCTGCAGGGAAGGTAGGGGTTGGGCAGGTACACCAGGCCGGAGCCTAAGTGGGAAGTTGGAAAAGGTGCGTGCGATTACGTCAAAGGACGAACTAGAGTTGGTTGTTGAGTTGCTCACTCAGCCTTCCACTTCTGCACCCTCCTCATCCTCTCTATCTGCACCCTCCTCACTTTCTGCTGTGTGCACACCCAAAGACACCACCACCACCATAGCCCTTTCACTCGAGTCAGAGGAGTTATTTTCCTATCCATTCCCAGACCTTACCAATGCGCAGCTATTCTTGACATCGGATGAGGAAATGCAGGTAGCAAGGGCCACCACCCAGTGGTCTGACGACAGTACCCTGATCTTCCCAAGGAGGGTGGTCCCTGCTGTTGCTGCCTACTCCAAGATCTCAAATGTTATTGGGGGTGAAAGTGACGGTGATGGAGTGTCGATGGACGTCACGTGGGTGCCTACAAGAGAGGAAGAGGAGGCTTGTTCAGAGGGAGAGACGGAGCAGCAGATAGGGAGGAGAAGCAGGCAGAACTCGCAGTGCACAAGAGGCAAAAAGCAGACTGCAAATGTATCTGGAGCGAGCCATCCACCATTCACGGTCACTAGGGATGAGCGAACTCGAACTGTATAGTTCGGGTTCGTACCGAATTTTGGGGTGTCCGTGACACGGACCCGAACCCGGACATTTTCGTAAAAGTCCGGGTTCGGGTTCGGTGTTCGTCGCTTTCTTGGCGCTTTTTGAAAGGCTGCAAAGCAGCCAATCAACAAGCGTCATACTACTTGCCCCAAGAGGCCGTCACAGCCATGCCTACTATTGGCATGGCTGTGATTGGCCAGAGCACCATGTGACCCAGCCTCTATTTAAGCTGGAGTCACATAGCGCCGCCCGTCACTCTGCTCTGATTAGCATAGGGAGAGGTTGCGGCTGCGACAGTAGGGCGAAATTAGGCTGATTAACTCCTCCAAAAGATAATTGATCGATCTGCAGCTGTGGATCATTGAGCTGCTGATACTCAATTGCTCACTGTTTTTAGGCTGCCCAGACCGTTTGTCAGTCACTTTTTTCTGGGGTGATCTGCGGCCATTTTGTGTCTTGTGGTGCGCCAGCACAAGCTGCGACCAAGTGCATTTAACCCTCAATGGTGTGGTTGTTTTTTGGCTAAAGCCTACATCAGGGTGAAGCTGTCACACTAAGTGCATTTAACCAGCAATAGTCTGTTTATTTTTTGGCCATATACTACATCAGGGGCAAGCTGCGCCTGTCACCAAGTGCATTAAACCCTCAATGGTGTGGTTGTTTTTGGGCTAAATCCTACATCAGGGTGAAGCTGTCACACCAAGTGCATTTAACCAGCAATAGTCTGTTTATTTTTTGGCCATATACTACATCAGGGGCAAGCTGCGCCCGTCACCAAGTGCATTTAACCCTCAATGGTGTGGTTGTTTTTTGGCTAAAGCCTACATCAGGGTGAAGCTGTCACACCAAGTGCATTTAACCAGCAATAGTCTGTTTATTTTTTGGCCATATACTACATCAGGGGCAAGCTGCGCCTGTCACCAAGTGCATTTAACCCTCAATGGTGTGGTTGTTTTTTGGCTAAAGCCTACATCAGGGTGAAGCTGTTACACCAAGTGCATTTAACCAGCAATAGTCTGTTTATTTTTTGGCCATATACTACATCAGGGGCAAGCTGCGCCTGTCACCAAGTGCATTTAACCCTCAATGGTGTGGTTGTTTTTGGGCTAAATCCTACATCAGGGTGAAGCTGTCACACCAAGTGCATTTAACCAGCAATAGTCTGTTTATTTTTTGGCCATATACTACATCAGGGGCAAGCTGCGCCCGTCACCAAGTGCATTTAACCCTCAGTAGTGTGGTTGGTCAAGCTGTCACACCAAGTGCATTTAACCAGCAATAGTGTGGTTATTTTTTGGCCATATCCCAGTCTAATTCTGTCAGTAAACGTATACCTGTCACCCAGCGCCTAAATACTAGACCTCAAGTTTATATCCAGCTAAATCTGTCGTTACTGGTGTGGCTGGGCAAGTTATTTAGTGTCCGTCAAAGCACAGTTTTTGTTCTGGGTTAAAATACAATTCCCAATTTAGCAATTTCCTCATTTAGTGGTTTCTGCTGTATCAGAGCTATTTGAAATCTATCCCTAAAAGGGTATATAATATTCAAGGTGCACATAAGGTCATTCTGAATAACTTCACACACACGCTACTGTGCATTTCCAAGTCTAATTCTGTCAGTAAACCTAAACCTGTCACTCAGCGCCTAAATAATAGGCCTCAAATTTATAGTCAGCTAAATCTGTGGTTACTGCTGTGCCTGTATTAGTGTAATACGGTACCTAAATACTGTAGATAGCCAGATAGTGTTAGTTGTCTTTAAAAAAAGGCCTGAATTTGAATTCAATACATTGGGTCAAATAATATTTTTGTTGTTGTGGTGAACGATAACAATGAGGAAAACATCTAGTAAGGGACGCGGACGCGGACATGGTCGTGGTGGTGTTAGTGGACCCTCTGGTGCTGGGAGAGGACGTGGCCGTTCTGCCACAGCCACAGGTCCTAGTGTACCAACTACCTCAGGTCCCAGTAGCCGCCATAATTTACAGCGATATTTGGTGGGGCCCAATGCCGTTCTAAGGATGGTAAGGCCTGAGCAGGTACAGGCATTAGTCAATTGGGTGGCCGACAGTGGATCCAGCACGTTCACATTATCTCCCACCCAGTCTTCTGCAGAAAGCGCACAGATGGCGCCTGAAAACCAAGCCCATCAGTCTGTCACATCACCCCCATGCATACCAGGGAAACTGTCTGAGCCTCAAGTCATGCAGCAGTCTCTTATGCTGTTTGAAGACTCCGCTGGCAGGGTTTCCCAAGGGCATCCACCCAGCCCTTCCTCAGCGGTGGAAGACATAGAATGCACTGACGCACAACCACTTATGTTTCCTGATGATGAGAACATGGGAATACCACCTCAGCATGTCTCTGATGATGACGAAACACAGGTGCCAACTGCTGCGTCTTTCTGCAGTGTGCAGACTGAACAGGAGGTCAGGGATCAAGACTGGGTGGAAGACGATGCAGGGGACGATGAGGTCCTAGACCCCACATGGAATGAAGGTCGTGCCACTGACTTTCACAGTTCGGAGGAAGAGGCAGTGGTGAGACCGAGCCAACAGCGTAGCAAAAGAGGGAGCAGTGGGCAAAAGCAGAACACCCGCCGCCAAGAGACTCCGCCTGCTACTGACCGCCGCCATCTGGGACCGAGCACCCCAAAGGCAGCTTCAAGGAGTTCCCTGGCATGGCACTTCTTCAAACAATGTGCTGACGACAAGACCCGAGTGGTTTGCACGCTGTGCCATCAGAGCCTGAAGCGAGGCATTAACGTTCTGAACCTTAGCACAACCTGCATGACCAGGCACCTGCATGCAAAGCATGAACTGCAGTGGAGTAAACACCTTAAAAACAAGGAAGTCGCTCAGGCTCCCCCTGCTACCTCTTCAGCTGCTGCCGCCTCGGCCTCTTCTGCTGCTGCCGCCTCGGCCTCTTCTGCTGCTGCCGCCTCGGCCTCTTCCTCTGGAGGAACGTTGGTACCTGCCGCCCAGCAAACAGGGGATGTACCACCAACACCACCACCACCTCCGTCACCAAGCGTCTCAACCATGTCACACGGCAGCGTTCAGCTCTCCATCTCACAAACATTTGAGAGAAAGCGTAAATTCCCACCTAGCCACCCTCGATCCCTGGCCCTGAATGCCAGCATTTCTAAACTACTGGCCTATGAAATGCTGTCATTTAGGCTGGTGGACACAGACAGCTTCAAACTGCTCATGTCGCTTGCTGTCCCACAGTATGTTGTTCCCAGCCGCCACTTCTTCTCCAAGAGAGCCGTGCCTTCCCTGCACAACCAAGTATCCGATAAAATCAAGTGTGCACTGCGCAACGCCATCTGTGGCAAGGTCCACCTAACCACAGATACGTGGACCAGTAAGCACGGCCAGGGATGCTATATCTCCCTAACTGAACACTGGGTAAATGTAGTGGCAGCTGGGCCCCAGGCGGAGAGCTATTTGGCGCACGTCCTTCCGCCGCCAAGGATCGCAGGGCAACATTCTTTGCCTCCTGTTGCCACCTCCTCCTTCTTGGCTTCCTCCTCCTCTTCTTCCACCTGCTCATCCAGTCAGCCACACACCTTCACCACCAACTTCAGCACAGCCCGGGGTAAACATCAGCAGGCCATTCTGAAACTCATATGTTTGGGGGACAGGCCCCACACCGCACAGGAGTTGTGGCGGGGTATAGAACAACAGACCGACGAGTGGTTGCTGCCGGTGAGCCTCAAGCCCGGCCTGGTGGTGTGCGATAATGGGCGAAATCTCGTTGCAGCTCTGGGACTAGCCGGTTTAACGCACATCCCTTGCTTGGCGCATGTGCTGAATTTGGTGGTGCAGAAGCTCATTCACAACTACCCCGACATGTCAGAGCTGCTGCATAAAGTGCGGGCCGTCTGTTCGCGCTTCCGGCGTTCACATCCTGGCGCTGCTCACCTGTCTGCGCTACAGCGTAACTTCGGCCTTCCCGCTCACCGCCTCATATGCGACGTGCCCACCAGGTGGAACTCCACCTTGCACATGCTGGACAGACTGTGCGAGCAGCAGCAGGCCATAGTGGAGTTTCAGCTGCAGCACGCACGGGTCAGTCAGTGGTGGCTGACGTGAAGCCTGATTTTCTGCTATGACATGCAGACTAATTCTCTGCTGACATGAAGACAGATTCTCTGTTACGGGACCTTTCTCCTCTGCCTGTGTGCTGGGCCTAAATATATGCCAATGGACTGTTGCAGTGATGGCTGACGTAAAGCCTGATTCTCTGCTATGACATGCAGACTGATTCTCTGCTGACATGAAGCCAGATCCTCTGTTACGGGACCTCTCTCCTCTGCCTGGGTGCTGGGCCTAAATATATGCCAATGGACTGTTGCAGTGGTGGCTGACGTGAAGCCTGATTCTCTGCTATGACATGCAGACTGATTCTCTGCTGACATGAAGCCAGATTCTCTGTTACGGGACCTCTCTCCTCTGCCTGTGTGCTGGGCCTAAATATATGCCAATGGACTGTTGCAGTGGTGGCTGACGTGAAGCCTGATTCTCTGCTATGACATGCAGACTGATTCTCTGCTGACATGAAGCCAGTGTCTCTGTTACGGGACCTCTCTCCTCTGCCTGGGTACTGGGCCTAAATATATGACAATGGACTGTTGCACTGGTGGCTGACGTGAAGCCTGATTCTCTGCTATGACATGCAGACTGATTCTCTGCTGACATGAAGCTAGATCCTCTGTTACGGGACCTCTCTCCTCTGCCTGGGTGCTGGGCCTAAATATCTGACAATGGACTGTTGCAGTGGTGGCTGACGTGAAGCCTGATTCTCTGCTATGACATGCAGACTGATTCTCTGCTGACATGAAGACAGATTCTCTGTTACGGGACCTCTCTCCTCTGCCTGTGTGCTGGGCCTAAATATATGCCAATGGACTGTTGCAGTGGTGGCTGACGTGAAGCCTGATTTTCTGCTATGACATGCAGACTGATTCTCTGCTGACATGAAGCCAGATCCTCTGTTACGGGACCTCTCTCCTCTGCCTGGGTGCTGGGCCTAAATATATGACAATGGACTGTTGCAGTGGTGGCTGACGTGAAGCCTGATTTTCTGCTATGACATGCAGACTAATTCTCTGCTGACATGAAGACAGATTCTCTGTTACGGGACCTCTCTCCTCTGCCTGTGTGCTGGGCCTAAATATATGACAATGGACTGTTGCAGTAGTGGCTGACGTGAAGCCTGATTCTCTGCTATGACATGCAGACTGATTCTCTGCTGACATGAAGCCAGAGTCTCTGTTACGGGACCTCTCTCCTCTTCCTGGGTGCTGGGCCTAAATATATGACAATGGACTGTTGCACTGGTGGCTGACGTGAAGACTGATTCTCTGCTATGACATGCAGACTGATTCTCTGCTGACATGAAGCCAGATCCTCTGTTACGGGACCTCTCTCCTCTGCCTGGGTGCTGGGCCTAAATATCTGACAATGGACTGTTGCAGTGGTGGCTGACGTGAAGCCTGATTCTCTGCTATGACATGCAGACTGATTCTCTGCTGACATGAAGACAGATTCTCTGTTACGGGACCTCTCTCCTCTGCCTGTGTGCTGGGCCTAAATATATGCCAATGGACTGTTGCAGTGGTGGCTGACGTGAAGCCTGATTCTCTGCTATGACATGCAGACTGATTCTCTGCTGACATGAAGCCAGATTCTCTGTTACGGGACCTCTCTCCTCTGCCTGGGTGCCTTGGCCTAAATATATGACAATGGACTGTTACAGTGGTGGCTGACGTGAAGCCTGATTCTCTGCTATGACATGCAGACTGATTCTCTGCTGATATGAAGCCAGAATCTCTGTCACGGGACCTCTCTCCTCTGCCTGGGTGCCGGGGCCTAAATATCTGACAATGGACTGTTCCAGTGTTGGGTGACGTGAAGCCTGATTCTCTGCTATGACATGAAGACTGATTCTCTGCTGACATGAAGCCAGATTCTCTGTTAAGGGACCTCTCTCCTCTGCCTGGGTGCTGGACCTACATATATGACAATGGATTGTTACAGTGGTGGGTGACGTGAAGCCAGATTCTCTGCTATGGGACTTCTCTCCAATTGATATTGGTTAATTTTTATTTATTTTATTTTTATTTTTATTCATTTCCCTATCCACATTTGTTTGCAGGGGATTTACCTACATGTTGCTGCCTTTTGCAGCCCTCTAGCTCTTTCCTGGGCTTTTTTAAAGCCTTTTTAGTGCCGAAAAGTTTGGGTCCCCTTTGACTTCAATGGGGTTCGGGTACGGGACGAAGTTCGGATCGGGTTCGGATCCCGAACCCGAACATTTCCGGGAAGTTCGGCCGAACTTCTCGAACCCGAACATCCAGGTGTTCGCTCAACTCTAACGGTCACTTCTTGCGCTCCCAGAACGCCGTCACATAGCTCCAGTGTGGGCTGTCAGCTGCTGATAATAGTGTTGCCATCTGCAGCCTGTGCTGTCAACGCATAAGTCGTGGTAAGCCCAACACTCACCTAGGGACAACCTCCTTAAGAAGGCACCTTGCCTCCCATCACCGAGCCCTTTGGGAGAAACGCCGTCAGAACCCAAAAAGCCACACTCCCGGCGCTCCATGTCCTTCCTTTTCTCCTTCTCCTCTCTCCTCCCATTTTTCCTCCACTCCATCTTCCACCGTGCCATTTTCGCGTTTATCTGGCAGAAGGCCCAAATGTTCGAGCATAAAAAATTGATTACGCCGGATAACCCTCTTGCCCAATGGCTGACCGCTGGCTTGTCGGAACTGCTAGTCCGCCAACTACTGCCATATAAAGTGGTGGACTCGGAGGCCTTTAGAAAATTTGTGGCCATTGACACACCGCAATAAAAGGCCCCCGGAAGGAAATATTTCTCCCAGAAGGGCATCCCAGAGCTATATGGCCACGTTCCACGGCAAGTGAATGTATCTCTGGCACACAGTGTCGTGCTAAGATACATCTGACCACAAACACGTAGTCTAGCAAACACAGTCAGGGAAGGTACATAAATTTTACTGCCCACTGAAGGGTTAAACAGAATTAGCTGTATAATCTGTATGAAGGACAGGAGGTTGGGTGACATCATATGGAAGGGTGACTATATATACATTTACCTCCTGTCTTTATAAGGAAAAGTTTCTAGTCAGCATTATTATAACAAGAGCTGCCTGTCTGTATAAGGAACTGCTCCTAGTCAGCATTATTGTAATGAGAGCTGCAGCTATTCTTGTATGTATGCATGAATGTATGTAAGGCCCTGTATGACATGGAATGAATAGAACTGTTACTGACATCATCATCATTATCACTGACAAGTTCTTCAGACGTCTGTCTTCGGGGACAAAGGAAGGAATCAAGGTGCATTGAGAAGGAAAATACTCTTTCACCCACTGGGTGAACCTTCTAACAGGCCGTCAAGCATTTAACCCGTGGCACCCGTGTGGATTTGGTGTTACCGCCACGGATTGCATGCAGGCCTGCCTCTTCTTCTCCTCCTACTCCATCCACCGTCTCCTCCTTGGCTGACTCCTCCTTTTCCACTGCTACCACCTCTTCTGCTGCACCCCCAAGCTCCCAAGAATCTATTCGACATGCCAGGTGAGACGTTGCCATGCTGTGCTGCGGCTGTTGTGCCTGGAAGCCAAGAGCCACACCGGTCCTGTACTGCTTTCAGCTCTGTGGTCACAGGCCGATCAGTGGCTAACCAAGCTCAATTTGACAGTTGGTAAAGTGGTGTGCGACAACTGGGCCAATCTGCTGAGCGCGCTGAAACAGGGCAAAATGACACACGTGCAGTGCATGCCACAAATCATGAACTTAGTCGTGCAGCAATTAGTTGCCAAATACCCCGGGGTCCAAGATGTCTTGCGGCAGGCCAGGAAAATCTATGGCCATTTTAGAAGATCTTACACGGCCATGGCTCACCTTGCTGATGCTCAGCGGTGATGCCACCTGCCCATCAGACATCTGATTTGTGACAGCCCAACATGCTGGAAATCTACCTTGTATATGCTTGATAAGCTGCTCCAGCAGCAAAGTGCCGATAACGACTACCTGTACGAACTCTGCAGCAGGACAGGTTCTGAGGAGCTTGGTTTCTTTTCACCATGCCAGTGGCTGCTTATGCGCAACGCATGCAGACTTCTGCAGCCATTTGATGAGATCACAAAACTGGTCAGTCACAGCCAGGGCGCCAACAGTGACATTGCACCTTACACCTTCTTTCTGGAGCTTGAATTGCGTTGTGTCATTGATCAAGCCGTCGAGGAGTTTGAAGATGTGTTGGTCACTTCAGATATGAGATCATTCTTGCAGCCAACCCATCGACAGCCACCCTCCGGATCCAGCCTCAGGGAACTCCTAGACTGACATGTGTCCGACTACATTGGGTTAATGGCTGATGTGGACGCTCTGAGAAGCGAGGAACCCCTGTACTACTGGGTGTGCAGGCTTGACCTGTGGTCAGAGCTGGCACAATTTGCCATAGAACTCTTGGCTTGCCCCTCGTCGAGTGTCCTGTCCAAAAGGACGTTCAGCGCAACAGGGGTGATCGTGACCGATAAGCGCAGTCGACTAGCTCTCGACAGTGTGGACTAACTCACAATTCTAAAAATGAATGAGGCATGGATCTTGGAGGAATTCAACACCTGTGACGACCACGTGTAATTGAATTTCCTCATGCCAGCCCACACATATCCGATACCACACAGAACAAAGAAATGTCCTTGTCTTATGTATATACAGCGGCATAAAAGGCCTTTTCTGTCAGATGAATGCCTAATTTTTGGGGCCTGTACTGGCCTACATTAAAATAGTTATACAGTGACCGTCTAATATACCTCCAGCCACATAATCACTTGTTCTTTTCTGTCCGGTTAATGCCTAATGTTTGGGACCTGTACTCCACTGGCCTGCAGTAAAATTGGTATCCACTGACCGCCTAATATACCTCCAGCCACATAATCACTAATATAATTAATATACCTAATATACCTCCAGCCACATTCCGTAGCCCTGTAAAATAGATAGAACAGGTCCTATTCTTGTCCATTTGTGGACGAGTATAAGCATTGTTACAATGTATCCGACAAAAAAAAAGGATGCAATACAAATGTCACACGGACGTCATCCATATTTTTTGCAGATCCGTGTTTTGCGAATCGCAAAACACATACGGCCGTGTGCATGAGCCCTTAGGAGTTGGAAAATGCCTCCAGCAAAAAACTAATCCACTGTGTTGTGCCCAGTGCAGAGCGAAAATGGCTGGTAAATTACGTCTTATTAGTGTTGAGCGAATTTCAGGGAAAACTTGATCCGCCATGAAGCCGAATTTACTTTTGCATGATGGTAACAAATCCATTTATCCAAATCCAAAACCTCATCCGTTTGAGCTAAAGAGGGGGCCACCGTCTTGATCCTGCATAAAATCCGTGCATGACGTATGTGTCACGGCTGCGGATGGGGGAAACCCTCAGCCGTGTGGTACCCGTAGATGTTTGGTCGCTGCTTGGCCAGGACCACAGGATCAGGGAGCAGGTCACCTCCTAAAGCCTCCCTGATCTGCCGCTAACTCCTAGCGGCATGAGTCGACCTTAAAGGTAGGAGGACTCATGCTCTGGAACCTCAGGTCCCTACTATCCCTCCGCAGGTCCCTAAGCTAGGAGCTGGATAGACTACCTGTTCCTCCTGAACATGGAGGAACAGGAGCCTAGAATGGCCAAGCTGTAATTAAGGGGAATCCAATACAACTTATGGCAGTGGCAGGTACGTGGAAACTACAACCTCACCTACCTGCCACAGACACACAGCCTGGAACCCATGTAAAAGTGCTGTTTGTCCACAACAACAGAAATGACAACAGCACACACCATACATCACACGGGAAACCAGGAAACCATAAGGTGCAATAAACAAGCAACCACATACACATAAACATAACATCAGACAAGGTAACAATTTTTATGACCAGAAGGGTGGCCCCCACTGGCAGATGGTAAAGTAACCAGGAGGATGTCTCCAGCAAGCATGGCTGAAGCACCCTCTCTGACTACTGCCTTCCACTGAGGCTATATAGGGCCAAGTAGCCACACCCACAGTCAGACACACCCAGTGCACACACACACTAGGAAGGAAGTTAACCCTTCCAACACCAGGGAAGGGAAAACATCAACTTAAAGGGGAAGTGCACACAACACATACAACACCCCGTGCACACTGATAAAAGGCACACCTATAGGAGAGGTTGCCAGGTGCAACCGCATGCCTACTGCAGCAAGCTGCCTAGCACCGCTCAGGCTGCTCTGCTGCCACATACCCAATGTGAGGCAACACACTATAGCCCTCACCTGTGATTGACAACAACACCAAGACCTCAGGCAACTGCATGCGGCCACAAGAGTCACGACCGTGACCAAGGGTCGTGACACTCCCACCCCTCAAAGCCCCCCCCAACCCGAAAAGGGAAGCTGGTGGGGCCAAACAACAGGGAGGGGGGGGAGGGGCAATGCCTGATAACCACCAGTGTCTCCCTCCAGAACTGATGCCAACAAACCTGGACCGACACAACGGTCCCAGGTCGTCAGCCACCAAAGCAGACTGGAGGAAAGAACAACTGGAGGCACTGCCAGACAGGTACCCGTATCCTCCTCCAGATCTGCCGCCAACATACCTGGACCGTTACCTTGGTCCCAGGCAGCCAGCCACCAAAGCAGTCTGGAGGAGAGACACTGGACACCGCGTCCAACTCAGGAAAACGTTCCTACTCCAGGTCGCTGCCAGCAGCCACTCCCCAACCAGCACACCGCCGGAACACCAAAGGAATGCTGCCAGCAGACGACCAGAGATAGGAACCCTGAGAGGGATGAGGGGTCACCAACACCGACACGGTTAGCAAGGTGGCGGGGAAAAGCCACCAACCGTGCCGTTAACGGTGAACCCCATAATGCTCTCCCTCCGGAGAACGCGCATGCACCCCATCAGCCTATGGCGATGCATGCTTCACCCTCTTTCGAGGGAAACCAGGTGAGGAGCCATTCTGGTCATACTGTCACGGCTGCGGATGGGGGAAACCCTCAGCCGTGCGGTACCCGTAGATGTTTTGATAACCACCAGTGTCTCCCTCCAGAACTGCCGCCAACAAACCTGGACCGACACACCCAGTGCACACACACACTAGGAAGGAAGTTAACCCTTCCAACACCAGGGAAGGGACAACATCAACTTAAAGGGGAAGTGCACACAACACATACAACACCCCGTGCACACTGATAAAAGGCACACCTATAGGAGAAGTTGCCAGGTGCAACCGCATGCCTACTGCAGCAAGCTGCCTAGCACCGCTCAGGCTGCTCTGCTGCCACATACCCAATGTTGCCAGCGGCAACCACAGGTGAGGCAACACACTATAGCCCTCACCTGTGATTGACAACAACACCAAGACCGCAGGCAACTGCATGCGGCCACAAGAGTCACGACCATGACCAAGGGTCGTGACAGTATGACGTCACCATGCCAGCCGACGTGGTCCGCGCAGGATTTCTCGGTGGCCAGTTCTTCGTGATCAAACGGATGAGGTATGTAGGATTTTATTAATTTATTTTATTTTACACTGCAATATTAAAGTAAGATGTCGAGATCAGCTATGAACGCGGCATCTGAGGGGTACAATAAAAGGGGGCAGCACAATCTTCATTGCTCCCACTACTTACAAAGAAATGCGCTTCATGACGAGATAATTCTTCACAAAGCTAATTTTTTTGCAAAATTCGGAGAAGCAGACGAATCAAATTTTTCAATACTTTGCTCGTCTCCACTTATAAGTCATGTATAATGTGAGCAAAATTGCTTAATTACGACAACATGAATCAGCCGCGTTTATCTCAGGTCTTTCTCTCCAAGGACCTGAAATCTCCACTAATAAATGCAGGCAGCAAATAATACGATGTCCAGAAACAGTGTACCTTGCTTGTTCTATAAATGGAAGAATAATTTGCAAATCCCCACAGAGGGGAAGTCAATTAGTGATCCCATGTTCAGCTGGGATAAAGAATCCCCACGTATTGAAGGTATATATAGACGGTATACTAAGGTGGCTGTCCTACTCAGTGAACGTACAGGCCTGAGTCTCAGCACAATGAGGTATGTCATTTACTGGAATTATTATCACTATCATTACTATTATCTTACTCCACAATTTACCTGACACTTGACTACTGAAGTCTAAAAATGATCAAAAACTAATATTTTATGTGTAATGATACAAATGCACACAAACACATAAAAAACACATACAAAAACATTTATAATATATAATAAAATAGAGTGAAATAAAAATGACTAAATATGATGCAGATACAATTGTCAATTGTTAAGAAAATACAAAAATATTTAGATTTACCCCTGTAATCTGCAATTATCTTTAGTTCATGCCCTAAGGTACTAGACTTGAATCCTTATATTTTATGTTATTTCTTTCTTTCTTTATTTTATTTTATTTATTTTTAGCAATTAGTGATGGGCAAAGGTCTGAAAAATTTGATTCGCTGCTTTGTTGAATTTCACTAAGTAATTTGATTTGTGATGAATTGCTTAGTCACAAATCACATTTCTGTAGCGGTGATTGTGCTGCTTCCTGTCATTGAACCCCTCTGATCCCATAATTGAACCCCTTAAAGTTTTGGCAAATCTATTTTACATATGAAATTCAGTCCACTAGTAAGGCAAGCAGGGCAGGGAAGATAAAGATATAGTATCACATGACCCTCGGCAGATGGACTTGACCATAGTTCCTTGCAGTCAGCCACACAGCCATTCAGGAGGGACAATATTGGTGTGTATTAGGCACTATGTAAGGTCTCAAGCACAGATGCCATTTTGAGGTCAACCACGGGTTTGATAGGACGTGTCTGTCACAGATACAGCAATTAGACACACAAGACAGTCAGGTTAGGATCTGGGACAGGGTTTACAATTGGGAAGGTATATTCAGTTATGTAGATTGAATTACTTGATAGAAAGACAGGGTGTAGCACCAAGGATAGGATAAGGTGAGTTAGTGTTATGTGTCTTGAGCTGGCACACCAGAATATAAAGACACACTACTCAATGTTTATGCACAGGAGTGATCTAGTAGCCCAATTAATATAAAAAACTAATTCTAATAGCTGATGATATTTTAAGCATCATAGTCTCACTGGACACTGTGTAATTGCCCCTGTTTTCTCTCCAAAAACCTGTTGCAAATATTCTACAGTTGCTAAGAGTACAAGATTATTTTCCAGCATCACCAGCAGTGTATGTTTTTGCCACAGGCGTGCAATTGCACCTTTTTTTTTACCAAAACCCTGTTGCACTTGCAAAATGTCCTTAATTAATCTTAACAAATGTACAAAAAGCCTTTTACAATGCGTGTATAAAAAGGGGCAGGTCTCTGACCCTAATTAAGCATAATTTAGAACTACTGGTTCAGAACAAGCCACCGTTTTTTTTTAGATACCACAGTTTGTGTCTGTATAAACACTGTCAGGCATCTGCCCCCGAGAAGTTTTTTTTCCATTTTTATTTTCAAAAGCATAACAAGTCCGACAGCACAGTGTGTTATTAAACAGGCTGTAGATGTCAATGTCACTCTGACATTATTCTCTATTGTTTTTTCCTTTAACAAGCTTCAAGAGAGAGAGAAATTTATAAAATAATTTACAAAAAGAAAAGAAAGAAAGACAAGAGAGAGGAAATAACGTATAAGTTCCAGGAGATCTGAGAAGTTCATACACAAATTTTTAGACCAATTGGAGCCCATTTAATTCTAGGCAGATTTATTTGTACCCAAATTGAATCTTCTGATATATTCTTTATTCATCTCCAGTTAGTATTAGGGATGAGCGAATCGACTTTGGATGAAACATCCAAAGTCAATTTGCATAAAACTTTGTATCAATACTGTACAGAGCGAGAGCTCCATACAGTATTAGAATGTATTAGCGCACATGACCCGAGGTTATTACTTGGAACCGAACCCAAGTTCGGGAAATGTTTTTTTACAGTATAAATCAATTTCTGAAGTTATTATGTGAAGTCTCTTGACACTTTGCGAAGTAATAACTTCGGCTCATCGGAGCCAATACATTCTAATACTGTACTGTATGGACTGAATGTTTTATCCTAAGTCAATTCGCTCATCCCTAGTTATCAGTATTCGTATTTTAATATAATTTATTTTTATGTTTTATTATAATTTATCTTAGAATTTATATTTTATTTATTTGAATTTATAGCAGTAATAATGAATAGTCAGGTTGGGTATTTTATGTACCGTTTTGTCTTTACAATACCAGGCTGGAGATGTTTTTCTATAAGATATTATGGAACCTCGCTCAGTATTACCTCACAGCGGCTTCATATTCCAATGGACAGAGCTGTACTCTGAATGCTCCGGAACAGACGGGCATATTGTGGAGTGGAGACATCATGGTTGGAGCAGTATTAACTTTACATATGGACAAAGTAAATAATAAGATAACGTACCAAGAGAAGCCGCCAGAAGTCATCTGTAGGAGGTAAAGAATTTCTGTTTTGTTCCCATAGTGTGAAATATGATATTTTTTATCTTTTATATTGATGGCTTTGACCAGGGATGGCCAACCTGAGGCTCTCCAGCTGTTGCAAAACTACAACTCCCAGCATGCCCAGACTGCCTACAGCCTACAGCATTGCATGGTGGGAGTTGTAATTTTACTACAGCAGAAGAGCAGCAGGTTGGCCATGCCTGGCCTAGACAATCAACATCTGATCGGTGAGATCCAGCTCCTGGTCCAACTGATTCATTGATCCCTGCAGTCTCTTCACTGTTTTCCTGGAACAGCTCCATTCATTTGGCTGTGGCAGTGCCTGGTACTGTAAGTCACTGCAGCTTGGTCCTGTTCAAGTGCATGGGACTAAGTTGCAGAACACAACAAAACCACAGCCAAATGTAATATGCTGTGCCTAGTAAACAAAGAATGGAACGTAGCACATAGCACTAACAGGAGCCACTCATTCAACTGATCATCAGAGGTCCTTGGAGTCAAACTCCCATGATCAGATACTGGGTGCAAATATTACAGCCCTGGAATTACCAGTAGTACCTTAACTGCCATAATCAAATCTCATTAATGCACTAGAGTAGGGAGTACTTTTGCTATTATGACCACCATCTCTGGCATCACTATGGAAGCAGCTCGGGACCTGATAAAGCCTGCTAAGGCTGTCCTTTGGACCTGTCCAGAAGGGGAATTATATGGATTTGGTGTATGGCTGAACCAGAAAGTTTAGTCCAAGGGATTTTGTGTTCTCTACCATCAGCACTTACATGTCGAGTACAAGTCAAAATAAGTAATTTCCCCCAAAAAACATGTGAAACTGCTTGAATTCTTTAGCACATAAAGCTCCAGGGGCGGCGCAGCGAGGAAGGAGTGGTGGTTGTGGCCTTAGTAATACATTTCATGGCGGTAATCCCCACTCTAACCCTCCCTAGGGCAGTGCAGTGAGTGGATGGCGCCCTCTGTTCTTGAGGCGCCTGTTAGTTGGGGTCATCTTGGTGCTGGATAGTTTGGCATGGTGCAAAGCTGGAGGGCAGATGTTGGCAGACGGATCTCCAGGTTTCAATAAATAAAATCTTTCTTTACTGAATTGAAGATGGGTGCAGTAGTACATAGGACTATAAAAAAAACACAGTTCCAAAGTGTATATCACAGGGTAATCTTCTACAAATAGCAGTGTATATGCAGCAACAGTGATGGTAGTTGTAGTACTGCCCAGCTGTCTTTCTAAGGTCACTTTGCAGTCTCTCCAAAGTAACTACAGGCATGCAATTAGGTTCTTGTTAACCCTTTCTGCAATTGCCAGTCCTTCTCAAAGTCTTGTAGGTGCTACAGGCAATAATTCTTTCCATATCAGCAATAATTCTTTCCACATCATGCCATAAATGAATACCTTGCTGTCTAAGCTTGCATGACCAGTTAGGTTCTAGACCTTGTAAGATGTCCGGTCCCTTTCTCTCAGGGGTACTATGGTAGTGAAGTTGGTTCTTTGGCAGTTGAAGCCTCAGAGACTGAGGTCCACCAATCTTTGGCCTGGTCTGCAGAACTTCCTCACAAGCGTCCTTCCTGTAGCTTTTCTTAGGCTAGACTCCTCAACCTAACTGGGGTGGCAGACTCGGTCAATCTCCACGTTAACCTAAATGATCTCCTCCGTACCCCGCAAATCCTGCGCCTGCGCCATCCATTTTAGCATTAGTCTCAGGCGCAGTAAGTGAAGGATGCTCGCCTGCTGCTGTCCTTCACTCACTGCGCCTGTGCCTAATACTAATACTACTCATTCGTTTGACCCATACCGCCATGATAAATTCTTTCAGCCGCATCTCATCTCTACAGAGTTTGTAACACAGACACGTTCTAAATTTTTCCATCAACCTCCCCATCCTGGTATCTCCACAGTCATTTATCAAACTGGTGTAAAGTAGAACTGGATTTCCAAAAGAGCTGTCAAAAATGAAAGGTGGAATCTGATTGGTTTCTATGGGCAACTAAGCCAGTTCTACTTTACACCAGTTTTATAAATTACCCTAAATGTCCCTATAGTGTCCACAGCAGCTATAATGTCCCCTACAGTGCCCCCAGTAATAATAATAACACCCTATATTGTGCTACATGTAATAATCCCTGCATAGTTTCCTTAAAATTAATAGAATTGCCCCTACAGTGCCTCCCCAATAGCAACACGATGCCTCATATTGTAATATTACCCCACACTGCCCCCACATAGTAATCCCCCATAGTAATTTGCCCACCATACAATAATTTCCCCCACACTGCCCCCATATAGTAGTTTGCCCCCCACAGAGTATTTTTCCCCACATAGTAATTTGCCCACACAGTAATTTCCCCCACACTGCCCCCACACAGTAATTTCCCCCACACTGCCCCATATAGTATTTTTCCCCCCACAGAGTATTTTTCCCCACATAGTAATTTGCCCCACACAGTAATTTCTCCCACACTGCCCCACGCAGTAATTTCCCCCACACTGCCCCCACACAGTAATTTCCCCCACACTGCCCCCATATTGTAGTTTGCCCCCCACAGAGTATTTTTCCCCACATAGTAATTTGCCCCACACAGTAATTTCTCCCACACTGCCCCCACACAGTAATTTCTCCCACACTGCCCCCACACAGTAGTTTCCTCCACACTGCCCCACATAGTAATTTCCCCCACACTGTAAGTTCCCCCACACTGCCCCCACACAGTAATTTCCCCCACACTGTCCCATATAGTAATTTGCCCCCACATAGTATTCCCCATAATAATTCCCCCCCACAGTAATCTCCCATAATAATTTCCCCCCACATAGTAATTTGCCCCAATACAGCCAGCTCCAATATTATAATAATCCCCCCCCCCCCGATGTACTGTCTCTTCACATGTCCCCCAAAGTTGGCACACAAAAAAACTAAAAAAACTTAATACGCACCTACGTCCAGGCGCACAATGGCAGGCGCAGACACGTTACTGTGATGCGTCCCTGCACGGGCACGCAATGACATCATCGCTCCCTCCTGTGCTGGGATTTTACTACCGCATAGGCCTCAGACCTACTAGACGTGAAGCCTGCGGAGGTGATTGGCGGCGGGTTAGGGAACTATACGCCCCAATTACAAGCCTCAGCTCCTGGAAACACTTGACTAAAAGGGCTATGTAGACTATGGCGATTCCTTGCCAGATCAAAGGATATACAGTAGAATTGAGGCCTTGAAGCATGCAACATCCCCCCTGGATAAGGGAGTTCCCCCTTGGGTCTGAAGGTGTATGTCATGTACACACAATCCCACAATGTAACAAAGGAGCAATTGCAAGGGGTTAATCTATCATGCAATATTGTATACACCCATCACGCAGGGTTCAAACTTAGCTCAACACAGTCTATGCCCCCCTAAAACATGCTGCAACCACCTACACAATTTTTGCCCCAGTAGAAAACTTAGATCGACAACTGCTGTTTCATTCACCTGTCCCAGGTTTCTGTATTCCTGTGGACCCGTCTCCTGCTCTTCACACAGGTTTCAGCCTACTTGTCGGTTAGGCCTATGTTCCTGTGCCCATAGTGTGCCCACTCCGGCTCTTAATGGGCCTGCATGCTCACACCCTAATCTACTCTGTTCTGTGACTGGCTACTTTGGGGTTCTTAAGGTACCTTTCCTCAGTGGAGAGTCCCTGAGCAAAAGATTTTCTAGCATGTTATTATCCTGCAAAAATGTCTGTTTGGTTATCTGCCCATGCACTGACTTCCTGCTTGTTTTCTGGATTGTGACCATCTGCTGCCTGACCTCTGTATTGAACCTTTGCTGCCTACTCTGACCTCAGAAATTTTCCGTGCTGATTCTACTCTGTCTGCCCTCACCTCAGTCTGTCCCTGACTATGATTTTGCTTCACTTCTCCATGCGACCCACGCCGGTCAACTATCAATCATACAGAGTGTACTCCAGGAGGGAGTGGCCTGGTTTGCCCATGCAGCAATGTCTAGGTGAATATACAAGGTTTTAAGGGTGAAAACCAGGGGACTGTTGGGACACTGACCCTAGGAGTAGCCCAAATTCAAATTTGTTGGTTGACACAGTGGTTCCACATTCACTGCCATAGCAGAGACCCAACACATATAGCACACTCGATTCGCAGTCAAACAGTTGATTTCTTTCAGGGCATAAAATTGCTAAACTTTTTAATGTTTACATTTTGATCCATCATAATAGAAGTCTATGGGCAAGCATAAAGGATCTGTGTCACGAGGGTGTCCTGACCTATCGCTGACCCCGTGGTGCCTGGGGTCAGAAGGTCACAGCGGGTGGCTACTCGCTCCATGACCTAGTTGTTGGAATGGATTCCGATCCAGGTTTTGCTGTTTTGGTTTGCGATCCTTTTTGTCCTATCTAGGTATCAGTAGTTTTCCTTTCAGCTGTTCTTGGTCTGCCACTCCCAGCTACTACAGTATATATTCTCTCTTCTTACTTCCCTTGTTGCCAGATATAGACATTCCTTTCAGGTTATCTATTCGACCTCAGGTGGTGTTGCTGTGGAGCCTGCTGGAGCTGTTGGACCCAGAGCGGTTGGATCTCTGGTTCTCTCTAGTTTGTTTCCTACTGTTTGTTGTCTCCCTTCGGGGATTGTATGTGGTGTTAGTGTTGTTTGCCCTTTCCCTGTTATTGCCTAGATGTCAGTGGTGAGGACCAGTGCTCCCACCTCCCTACTCACTACCTAGGGCTTCTTTCAGGGTTAGCAACCCGTCTAGGGACGTCACGACCAGGTGCCAGTGCCATGTGCTAGGTGAGTTAGGGGGTCACCACTTCTCCCTCTCCCTTGTGTTAGGGCACCCGGTCTCCCTTCCCTCTGCGCCACACGTCTGGTACCTGCCATATCAGACAAGATAATCTGTCTGGTTTTCGTTATACAGGAGGGAAAACAAAGTCCTCTTAAAGGCTTCTGTTTTACAATCCATCTAAGAATTCTGTTATATTCTAATATAAATGGAACCTATAATGGAATACCCTAACATAAGTGCGAACCCGCCCTAGAAAAGACAAAACTATTTAGGAAGACTTACCATAAACAGGAGCCTCTTCTGCTTCCTTGGGGGTAGGAGAATAAAGAAGCACACTAAGTCTTGGTTTCCCTCCAAAGACATACTCTCAAATAATAAATAACTGTCTTCCATTAAAGGGTTTGTCTCACTTCAGCAAATATCACGTATCATGTAGAGAAAGTTAATACAAAGCACTTACTAATTTATGGCGATTGTCCATATTGCTTCCTTTGCCGGCTGAATTAATTTTTCCATCACATTATACACGGCTTGTTTCCATGGTTACGACCACCCTGCAATCCATCAGTGGTGGTCGCGTTTGCACACTATAGCAAAAAGCACACGCCTATTTGGTGGCTGGGACCGTGGGAGTGCACATCCACTAGTGTTTGTTCCTATAGTGTGCAAGCACGACCACCACTGATGGATTGCACGGTGGTCGTAACCATTGAAACAAGCAGTGTATAATGTGATATAATAAAGGAAGCAATATGGACAATCTCTCTATGTGATAAGTGATATTTGCTGAAGTGAGACTACCCCTTTAAGCTCCGCTTTATTGTTTTAAACATGTTCTGGTTTTGGAACTGCCCAGTACATTATAAGGCAAAAATTGTGGTTGATTTCTGGACAGAAGATAATAAGGGGGAAGAGAATGAAATAGGTCTTTTTCCTGTAATTCTTGCCATTTGTCAGCCGATTTGAACCTATGACACTGGCTGACCTGTTACATATGCACTTAGAGGCTGAAGGTATCTGTGTTGGTCCCATGTTCCTATGTGCCCGCATTGCTGGCAAAAATGAACTTTAAATATATGCAAATGAGTCTCTAGGAGCAACAGGGGCGTTGCTGTTACACCTAGAGGCTCAGTTCTCTCTGCAACTGTCACGCCCTCTACACTCTGACAGGACCAGGTGTGATTACATTAACATTGCCTGTCCCTGTCCCACTCAGGGAGAGATGCACTGCTGAGCCACAATAGGATGCAATGCTCTGATTCTCCTCGCAGCGGGCGTGTGATGGGGGAGATTAGCAGTGGGCTGCTCTATTACTGTGTAGCTTGTGTTTCTGACCAATGGAGTGCTGAGGCAATGGACCTATCAGGTTCTGATCCAGGGGCTTGGGGCTCTATTTAAATAATCTCCTGACAATACACCATTGCCAGTGATAGTCTTTGGGGTCACTATCTTAGATCTTTGATTCCAGTTCCTGATAACTATTTCATATCTTGTGTTTATGACCTCGACTTGCCTCTTTGACTGTCCTTTGTCTCTCGTTTTTTGGTACCTTGCAGCCCGTCTGGTTCTGACTCGTTTACATACTACTCCGCTATTGTGTTTGTCTGTCTCTGCACTTATATTATAGTAGGGACAGTCGTCCAGTTGCGGTTCTGCCATTTAGGCCTTACAGTTGCAAGAAAAAGTATGTGAACCCTTTGGAATGATATGGATTTCTGCACAAATTGGTCATAAAATGTAATCTGATCTTCATCTAAGTCACAACAATAGACAATCACAGTCTGCTTAAACTAATAACACACAAAGAATTAAATGTTACCATGTTTTTATTCAACACACTATGTAAAAATTCACAGTGCAGGTGGAAAAAGTATGTGAACCCCTAGACTAATGATATCTCCAAGAGCTAATTGGAGTGAGGTGTCAGCCAACTGGCGTCCAATCAATGAGATGAGATTGGAGGTGTTGGTTACAGCTGCCTTTCCCTATAAAAAACACACACCAGTTCTAGGTTTGCTTTTCACAAGAAGCATTGCCTGATGTGAATGATGCCTCTCACAAAAGAGCTCTCAGAAGACCTACAATTAAGAATTGTTGACTTGGGGGTGGAGCTAGCGCCGGACGGAGATGGCAGCTTAGTTCACTGCTCTCCTAAGAGGATCGTTGTAACACCAGCTTACAGCAGCACTATCGGGTGAGAATGGTCAAGATCGGCAACCCGAAACAGGGTGATCACTCTACCTCCTCTAAAGGCCAGGGTCCGCCTGGAGAAATTCCTTAAAAAGGCAGCCACAACGGTCGCACTGAAGGAAGCAAAGATGGCGCCGACGCCTCTATCTAAAGCACAGAAGCGCGCCCCAGCAATCTCGGAGGGGGGAAGCGAAGCGGAGGAATCTCAAGCCTGCTCTGACCTCCCCCTTACCAGAAAGTACCTGGATCAAGCCCTGAATAGGGTTATGGAACCCATCTTTACAGAACTCTCGGCATTCAGACAGGAGGTGAGACACATTGGGGACCGGGTTGAGGCCTTGGAGTCGCGCCAGACAGCGTCCCTATCCCACCATACAGCGGTGTCAGATGCCCTGCGCCGATGTTCCACCTACCTGAATGGGCTTCATAATGCGATTGAGGACCAGGAAAATAGAGGGCGCCGCAATAACTTAAGGTTTCGCGGGATCCCTGAAACAGTACTGCCGGAAGACATACCAGCAACGGTCATAGCTATCTGCGGCTCACTGCTGGGCCCTGACTTTCCACAAGAAGTAACCATTGAGCGGGCGCACAGGGCCCTCCGTCCGAAACCTAAACCTTCAGATCCACCTAGGGACGTTATTTGCAAGTTCCTGAACTTTCCGATTAAGGCCGCCATCTTGGAGGCAGCCCGCAACAATAAAGACCTTTCCTATGAGGACTGCAAGCTTGAAATCTACAAGGACCTGGCCCCATCCACTTTGAAGAAGCGCAGAGCACTGAAGCCTCTGACCGACTGGCTTAAGTCCAATAAAGTTCTGTATCGCTGGTCCTACCCGTTTGGACTTTCGTTTGTTTTTGCAGGAAGAAGATTACTCATCTCGTCCTTCACGGACCTGCATGCTACCTACGAAACTTTAAATATTGACCCCTTGCCAATCGAGAACTGGGAGCTATATCAAGACCTGGGTGACCTTCCAGAACTTCCTAAAGTACTACCTTTTGAGGTCATGCGGACCCCGAAGACCTCCAGATCTAGGAAAAGAGGCCTGCAGTTCACCCCTAGAAGCCTATCACGGGATCATCAGCCCAATCCCCAGTAGTTCCCCTCTACATGATTGGGACTATTGTCTTGCTGTTTTCATTTTTCCTTCCTGAGTAGGTTATAGTCCCTATTGTCTGCTAATCTGCTGTTGCTGATTTTGACGTGAATTTGTATATTCCCGCTTCTATGATCAGATAGATCCATTCTCCCCGAGAATTCAACTTAATGGCTATATTTGAGGTGTTACACGACCTCCCTTTTGGTCACAAGACCACACTTCCCCCACATGTATGTTGCATATACGCATATGCTTTGTTCTTTTTTGTTCAATGTTTTATGTTCTATTTTCTATTCTCACCCTATTTTTTTCCCAAGGTATAAGACACTCCTAACCGCTGTACGCGATCTTTGCTGCATCTGGGCCTTACTTGTACACCTAGAGATGGACATGCACGGTATCCCTTTGCTCTCTTGGAGGAGACATCATAGGCTTGAAGGTAACTCCACTCATACTCCACCTTATGGCTGATCTTCACATTGCTTCCTATAATGTCAAGGGCTTTCACTCCCCTTCCAAAAGGAGTCAGGTCTTTGCCATTCTGAGGAAAGCCAAGGCCGAAGTGGTGTTCCTCCAAGAGACACATTATCGCTTTAACCATTACCCCAACATGCAATTTTCTTATTATTCAGATTGGTATCATTGTGGGGGCAATTCGTCTGCTTCATGTGGGGTTAGCATTGGTTTTCATAAAAAGATCCCATTTAAACTCATCGATCAAATCCTTGACCCAGAGGGAAGGTATATGCTAATTAAGGGCTCCATTGGCCAACAAGTATACACATTTATTAACGTATATGGTCCCAACTCCAACCAGTCACATTGGATTGCCAACATGGTCGAAATTGTCAGCCCTTTTAAAGAAGGAATAGTGATAATGGGAGGAGATTTAAATGTTGCCCTATTCCCACAGCTTGACATCTCTTCACATAAGTCGTCCCACTCAGGCAAATCCCTTAAATTCATCAGGAAACAACTGTGGGATCTCCACTTGGTTGACTCCTGGCGTTCCCTTCACCCCAATACCCTAGACTACACCTTCTACTCTCCTGTCCATGGCACGTACCACCGGCTGGACTACCTTTTTATTTCCAAGGAACATCTCCACCTGTGTAGTTCGGCATCGATTGGTTCCATTCACTTGTCAGACCACTCTCCTATATTTGTCAGGCTGCTAGCCCCTGCAAAAAACCCTACCTGTTTTAACTGGCGTTTAAACGAGACCCTATTAGGCTCCCAGGACTTGGTAGATCAAATCTCCAAGCATCTAACAGATTATTTCTCTGAATAAAAGTACGGACATCTCTTTTAACACACTTTGGGACACCCATAAACCAGTTATTAGGGGCCACTTTATCAAGCTTGGGTCCTATAAAAAGAAAATGCAAGAGAAAGCCATAGATGAAATCCTCAAAAAGATACAGGGTCTTGAGTCTTGCCATAAATCATCTTCCACTGACTACCAGTTAAAAGAACTTTCTGAATATAGGGCGAAACTCAAATCTCTGCTTTCTTCCAAAGCAGCTAAATTCTACATGAGCATGCAACATAAGTTTTTTGCTCATGGTGATAAGGCTACTAAATTCCTGATGAGTAGGATCAAGGGAAGGAGGTCCTCTAATTATGTTCACCAGCTATCTTCATCTGATGGTAAACCGATCTTTTCCATCTCACAGATCGCTGCACATTTCCGAGACTTTATAGTAACCTTTATAACCTTTCCTCCCCTGAGTCTACTGATGAGAGAATGTCAGCTATAAGAGATTTCCTAGATTCATCTAAAGTGCCACATCTCTCCCCGGACCAGAAGCTACAATTGGAGGCTCCATTCTCCATTTCGGAACTCAGATCCGCTATGCTTCAAATGCCGATGGGGAAGAGCCCTGGCCCTGATGGGTTTCCACTCTCATATTATAAAACTTTTCAGGAACTCCTCCTCCCCCATCTCTTGAAGGTTTGTAACCAGTCCCTGCTGGGTTGCCCTCTTTCCAGAGATATGACTATGGCACATATTTCCCTAATAACAAAAGAGGGAAAAGACCACAAACAATGCTCTAACTATAGGCCCAAATCCCTCCTAAACATAGACCTCAAGCTCCTGGCCAAAATGTTAGCCAACAGGCTGGCTGTTCTTCTCCCCCTTCTCATACATGGAGATCAGGTTGGCTTCGTCCGAGCTAGGGAAGGCAAGGATAACACTGCCAGAGTGATCAATGTCCTTTGCCATGCCAAAAAGCTTTCTTCCCCTTTGCTTCTCCTTAGTACCGACGCGGAGAAAGCATTTGATAGGGTCAATTGGCAATACCTAAAACAAACTATGCAGAGATTCGGCCTTCCTGATCCTTTTGTAAAGGCAACTTTTGCCATGTATGAGCAGGCGTCAGCTAGGGTACAAGTCAATGGAAGCCTATCTGCCCCCCTCCCGATAAGCAATGGGACGAGACAGGGCTGCCCCTTGTCACCTCTCCTATTTGTCTTAGCACTAGAACCCCTCCTTGCTACCATAAGGCGGGATGAGGAGATTTCAGGTCTATGTTTGGGAGGCAGGGAACAGAAAGTGGCGGCCTTTGCGGATGATGTCCTTATGATGACAACTAACCCCCGAACCTCATTACCACGAATTCAAACACACCTAAATAGTTTCAGCCTAGCTTCAGATTTTAAAATTAACGCAGGTAAATCTCTGGTCCTCTGCAGGGGCATATCCCAATCTACAAAGAACCAGTTGATAGTGGACTCACCCTTCAATTGGTCGTCGCCAACTCTCACATACTTAGGGGTCAAACTCAGTCCTAACATACAAGACCTTTTTTCTCTAAACTATATCCCCCTTAGGGAATCCATTTTCGAGGCCATAGACAAGCTAGCACAATCCAATCCAACCCTCTCCTGGTTCGGCCGTAAGAATCTTCTTACTTCGTTAATCCTTCCGCGACTTACCTACCTACAACAGGTGTTGCCTGTACCGGTTCCCAAACAGTATTACGAGCAAATTTCTAAAAAGTTCAGAGCATTCATCTGGAATAATAAAAAGGCGAGACTGTCGTTCTCCCTATTAACTAGACCTAGACAGGCAGGAGGGATTGGATTGCCAGACCCCGAAACCTATGGTAGGGCTATCCTCCTTACCCGAGCGGTTGCCTGGTTGCGGCCCTCCCCGAAATCACCCATAGTGGACATTGAGGTGGACATCCTTAAGGAATCCCCCAGGGCTCTTCTGCTAGGCTCCCAAGTGTTTTTTCCGGGTAAATTCTCTGATTACCCAATAATAAAAGCCACACTAGAGGCTTGGAAATGGTTTTCGTCCTCGCACTGCTCCATCCCCTTTCCCTCTCCCCTTTTGACGGTAAAAGATATTGTTGACACGGCCCCTTCTCCCATAAGATCCGCGACCTCACAAGGGCTTAGGTCCTCACTGTTACCTGTACACGCCTTAGCACTATCCTCGGGAGTGTGGATGGACCACCAGGCGACGAACACTCTCCTAAACCCCCATCCATGTGACATCTTCACTATTGTATATCTTAGAGCATATTTGAAGCAGCACATAAATATAGGAGACTTGTGTCGCCCCTTGGGTTGGTTCAAATCGATTATCTCCACTCATCCTACCCCTAAGAATTGTTGACTTGCATGAAGCTGGAAAGGGTTATAAAAGTATCTCCAAAAGCCTTGCTGTTCATCAGTCCACGGTAAGACAAATTGTCTATAAATGGAGAAAGTTCAGCACTGCTGCTACTCTCCCTAGGAGTGGCCGTCCTGTAAAGATGACTGCAAGAGCACAGCACAGACTGCTCAATGAGGTGAAGAAGAATCCTAGAGTGTCAGCTAAAGACTTACAAAAGTCTCTGGCATATGCTAACATCCCTGTTAGCGAATCTACGATATGTAAAACACTAAACAAGAATGGATTTCATGGGAGGATACCACAGAGGAAGCCACTGCTGTCCAAAAACGTTGCTGCACGTTTACAGTTTGCACAAGAGCACCTGGATGTTCCACAGCAGTACTGGCAAAATATTCTGTGGACAGATAAAACCAAAGTTGAGTTGTTTGGAAGAAACACACAACACTATGTGTGGATAAAAAGAGGCACAGCACACCAACATCAAAACCTCATCCAAACTGTGAAGTATGGTGGTGGAGGCATCATGGTTTGGGGCTGCTTTGCTGCATCAGGGCCTAGACGGATTGCTATCATCGAAAGAAAAATGAATTCCCAAGTTTATCAAGACATTTTACAGGAGAACTTAAGGCCATCTGTCCACCAGCTGAAGCTCAACAGAAGATGAGTGTTGCAACAGGACAACGACCCAAAGCATAGAAGTAAATCAACAACAGAATGGCTTAAACAGAAGAAAATACGCCTTCTGGAGTGGACCAGTCAGAATCCTGACCTCAATCCGATTGAGATGCTGTGGCATGACCTCAAGAAAGCGATTCACACCAGACATCCCAAGAATATTGCTGAACTGAAACGGTTCTGTAAAGAGTAAAGGTCAAGAATTACTCCTGACCGTTGTGCACGTCTGATCTGGAACTACAGGAAACGTTTGGTTGAAGTTATTGCTGCTAAAGGAGGTTCAACCAGTTATTAAATCCAAGGGTTCACATACTTTTTCCACCTGCACTGTGAATGTTTACATGGTGTGTTCAATAAAAACATGGTAACATTTAACTCTTTGTGTGTTATTAGTTTAAGCAGACTGTGATTGTCTATTGTTGTGACTTAGATGAAGATCAGATCACATTTTATGACCAATTTGTGCAGAAATCCATATCATTCCAAAGGGTTCACATACTTTTTCTTGCAACTGTTTACTGCAAGGTTCTAGTTGGGACTCACTGTCCTTGTCTGTTTCTAACCTACAGGCATTACATAAATTTTACCTTTTGGATCATGAATCTCTGATTATATTAAATTTTTTGTATATAGTTTTTAATTCCTTATTTTATTTCTATGAATTTTTTAGTCAGTTTTCTGTATATAGACTGGAAATGACTCATTAACCTCTATGGGAGAGTTTTGTGGGCATGCTTAGAGACCTGTGCAAAGGCAGGGGTAGGAGTAGAGCTTCCACTATCACCTGCTGTTAATGGTGGATCCTGAGTTATCTGCCTCCAGCTTTATAATAGAAGTGTTTCGTGCTAATTAGAGATAAAAAAAAATGTATTCTAAACTATTCAGATGCATTATGGATTTTCACAAAAATGTATCTGCCAAATAAATCCAGAGATCTCTTCCAGAAAAATTGTTCAAAAACTGTTCCAGCACCATTTTACTGTAAATATTTGTGGGGCAAATGACAAGAAGGATGAAAATAAAGAATCACATGACACTTGGAGGGAGGGTCTCAGGCAGGACATATTGTTGAGAAGGTCATAGAACGCCAATATGTGTTCAAATTGCAACCTGAGAGACTGTGTCTCACAAAAAGCTATTAACAACACAAGCCAGTCATCCAGCTGTATGGGGGACACTACAAAGAGACATAATTGGGTTGATTTTAGGTTTTTATCAGGGAAAAAATAGCATAGAGAGAGAGGGACTGGTCTCTCAGAGCTGTGCGTTGTCTCATAGTTCATGCAGCTTGCTGTAAAATTCCGCATTACAGACTGAAAAAACTCATCTCGTTCTGTAAATAGATAGCCAGACACTAAGCGTGAGCGAACCAGTTAAGAGCGAACCGAGTATTGTCCGAAATGTGCAATTTTGGGGAAGACAGAGGAATCTGAATGTTTTGGGATTTGTTTTAGACAAATCCACCAAAATGGCACGTAGTTGGCAGGAAAAAAGCACTAGGGAGGAAGAAGAAGGGGTCTCACATGACCCCGAGAGGAAGTGGGGCCAAGGGCTTGCCCTGATTGACTCCCAAGCTGACAGACCGCCTGGATGAGCCAATCAATGCTGCAGCAGGCAGCATAACACAACGAGCAGAACGCCATTCTGTGCTGGACTGTGAATGAGGGAGAATGGATGAAAAATCAATCAAGCTTGTTTTCTACTGCCAGAGAAAGTAAAGGGAAAAGCTAGAATTACAAAGAAGAAGAATTGTGTGTGTAGAAGAGAGAGAAGCAGGCAGATGATAGCCTGGGAGGGGGAAGACAGGAGCTGTGGCTGCCCTGCTATCAGAGGTGAAGGTGCTGCAGTGCAGACCTCAAAGTAGCAAATACTTTTATAATTTTTTTCCTTTTTATCAGAAATTCTTTTTTGTGGGGTTCATATATATGTATATATTTATACAGTACAGACCAAAAGTTTGGACACACCTTCTCATTCAAAGAGTTTTCTTTATTTTCATGACTATGGAAATTGTAGATCCACACTGAAGGCATCAAAAATATGAATTAACACATATGGAATTATATACATAACAAAAAAGTGTGAAACAACTGAAAATATGTCATATTCTAGGTTCTTCAAAGTAGCCACCTTTTGCTCTGATTACTGCTTTGCACACTCTTGGCATTCTCTTGATGAGCTTCAAGAGGGAGGTAGTCACCTGCAATGGTTTTCACTTCACAGGGGTGCCCTGTCAGGTTTAATAAGTGGGACTTCTTGCCTTATAAATGGGGTTGGGACCATCAGTTGCGTTATGGAGAAGTCAGGTGGATACACAGCTGATAGTCCTACTGAATCGACTGTTAGAATTTGTATTATGGCAAGAAAAAAGCAGCTAAGTAAAGAAAAACGAGTGGCCATCATTACTTTAAGAAACGAAGGTCAGTCAGTCTGAAAAATTGGGACAACATTGAAAGTGTCCCCAAGTGCAGTCACAAAAACCATCAAGCGCTACAAAGAAACTGGCTCACATGCGGACCGCCCCAGGAAAGGAGGACCAAGAGTCACCTCTGCTGCGGAGGATAAGTTAATCCGAGTCACCAGCCTCTGAAATCGCAGGTTAACAGCAGCTCAGATTAGAGACCAGGTCAATGCCACACAGAGTTCTAGCAGCAGACACATCTCTAGAACAACTGTTAAGAGGAGACTGTGTGAATCAGGCCTTCATGGTAGAATATCTGCAAGGAAACCACTGCTAAGGACAGGCAACAAGCAGAAGAGACTTTTCTGGGCTAAAGAACACAAGGAATGGACATTAGACCAGTGGAAATCTGTGCTTTGGTCTGATGAGTCCAAATTTGAGATCTTTGGTTCCAACCACCGTGTCTTTGTGCAACGCAGAAAAGGTGAACGATGGACTCTACATGCCTGGTTTCCACTGTGAAGCATGGAGGAGGAGGTGTGATGGTGTGGGGGTGCTTTGCTGGTGACACTGTTAGGGATTTATTCAAAATTGAAGGCATACTGAACCACAGCATCTTGCAGCAGCATGCTATTCCATCCGGTTTGCGTTTAGTTGGACCATCATTTATTTTTCAACAGGACAATGACCCCAAACACACCTCCAGGCTGTGTAAGGGCTATTTGACCATGAAGGAGAGTGATGGGGTGCTGTGCCAGATGACCTGGCCCCCACAGTCACCGGACCTGAACCCAATCGAGATGGTTTGGGGTGAGCTGGACCGCAGAGTGAAGGCAAAAGGGCCAACAAGTGCTAAGCATCTCTGGGAACTCCTTCAAGACTGTTGGAAGACCATTTAAGGTGACTACCTTTTGAAGCTCATCAAGAGAATGCCAAGAGTGTGCAAAGCAGTAATCAAAGCAAAAGGTGGCTACTTTGAAGAACCTAGAATATGACATATTTTCAGTTGTTTCACACTTTTTTGTTATGTATATAATTCCACATGTGTTAATTCATAGTTTTGATGCCTTCAGTGTGAATCTACAATTTTCATAGTCATGAAAATAAAGAAAACTCTTTGAATGAGAAGGTGTATCCAAACTTTTGGTCTGTACTGTATATATATATATATATATATATATATATATATATACACGTGATTACTGCAGCAATACCCAAGGTGTGGCAACAATCTACCTGTGTGTATTAAAGTAAAATTGAGCATCAAGCCTCCATCTTCTGTATATATATATATATATATATATATATTCAGTTTCCACACGGTAGCAAATATATATTTTTTTTTGGGGAGGTCCCATTTTATTAAGCAGTATATATATATATATATATATATATATATATATATAAATAAAGATGGCGTGGGCAGCACCACTGTCAACAAGTACGGTCGGAGTGCCAGCGGCTGTGGGGGCGATCCACCTCCAAAGTATAGATACAAAGAATTCCGCAGCACATCCAGTTTGTAAAAAGTAGAAAAAGGCTTTATTCACCAGGCATGCGACGTTTCAATCAATGGGATTTTCCTCAAGCAGTGACATAGTGGGCAGTGCAATGTGCATATTTAAACAAATTCACATCATTATACAATCATTAAATCGAGTGCAAAAGATAAGGCCTCTAATGAATGCACTAGATTTAATGATTGTATAATGATGTGAATTTGTTTAAATATGCACATTGCACTGCCCACTATGTCACTGCTTGAGGAAAATCCCATTGATTGAAACGTCGCATGCCTGGTGAATAAAGCCTTTTTCTACTTTTTACAAACTGGATGTGCTGCGGAATTCTTTGTATCTATCTATATATATATATATATATATATATATATATATATTACTGCAGCAATACCCAAGGTTCTGGCAGCAGTGTACCTGTGTGTATAAAGGTGAAATTGAGCATCAAGTCTCAATTATCAAATTATGTATATTCAGTTTTCACACAGCTGCAATTTGAATTGTTTTGGGGTGGTTAAATTTCCTGAGGCAGCATATCTACGTGATTACTGCATCAATACCGACATTTTCTCACTTCTCAGGCTGAATCCCATGAATACACCTTGCCTCTTCGGCGGTGCCCCATTTTGCCACTGTTGATGTCTGTCTGCCTACAATCACGTTCTGTATGGCTGCTGCTGCCTTCATCATGCTGCTGCAAACATGTACCATATGGTTGCTGCTGCGTCTTGCTGTTAATCCCCTACTGCCACCACCATTAACACAAAGCATCTGTCACCACTATCACTACTACTACTGTTGCCACTACTAGCCATAGACTGCCTCGTATGTTCCATGCTATACTGCTCCTGCTGCTGCCACTATTGTGGCCGCATTCCACTATATCCGTACCCTTTCCACATCCACACTGCACTGCTTCTGCTCCCAATTAGAAGAGAGAACTTTTTTAGGCTTGTTCATAACAAGACACTTTATTTTCTGACAATCAACACTTGTGAGTGTCGTATGAGCAGGCATTGTGACCCTGTCAAGGCATAATTTTGGGATGCTTGGTCCCCCAAACCACTTTTTTTTAAAATCTCATAACACTGTATTTAAACATCATCTTCCCCCAATAAGAGAAAATGGAAGCTTTGGAATATGAAAAAGCATGAGACATGTCCCGGCACGGTGTGTTTTTAAGCACCTTTTCTGTTAACGCCGTCAAACGTGTGTTTACCCACAGCTACGGTATGTATGTTAGTGTTACTCAGACATCATTTACTATTGGTGTCATTGCATTGGGAAGGGGTAAAAAAAAATAATGAAAAATTAAATGTAGAGATAACAGGTTTTCCTAAAAAGTCATGGGAGGCTAGAGGGGGGTGCCAACTTTCAGGGCAATTAGCTCGAATCAATTCAGGGCTGAACCAATTTATTTTTGTAAAAAAAAAACATTTCAAGTTTTTACAGTTCATAGTGTCGGGTATTTATTTTACATAAGATATGAAACCATAAAAATATGATTTGATATTTTTATGAAAAATAAAAAAAATAAAAATTGAAAAATTTAATTGGCGGACATATAAACGCCAGTTCTTTTATTGATGAGATCTAAAATTAATTTGTGCAGCTAATGAAACAGGGTGCAATTAATTATACAAAATATAATTTATTATAAATACAAGCAGAAAACATGGCATACAAATGAATACAAAGATAATATCAAAATTGACCATAAGATGGTGCTCCACCGTTTACAGGCTGACTTAAGTACAATACAATACTACTTTTTCCTTTTATCAAATTATTACCGATTAATATACTGGTAATCAAAATATTATAATGTAACAACAACAAAAAAAACAATAGAAATGAATCTGTGGAAAATCCCTTATGCTCAATCAGAGAATATGGCAGTAAGAGACATCTTATAAATACGCCCGTTGACCTAACTACGGATAATAAAATCCGATCAGAGATTTCACTCTGATAGCAATATTATAGGAATTCTAATGATGTGCACGTTCATTAAAATTTCCTGTAAAATTAATGTTAACACTATTGACCCACTAATAATGGGGTCTCAACTATATGCCAATTGGAGCGATTTATAATTACTGCAAATAAAATGGATTATACATTACCCCTGGCTTTGGGATAAAGAGCTTTTAGAAGGGACCCAGCTTTCCAAGATTCAGATCTATCCCGTCCTGTGGTATGTTCCTGGTGTGTGAAGTGATGCTGATGTATCGATTCCCAAGTGTTCTCCCTGAAGAAGTTCCAGGTGATGTTTGGCTCCAGTCCTCTTTGTCTCAAGTGATTTTTCCAGTGATCTTAGTTCCTTCTTTTCCTAAAAACTGCCTTAGATATCCTCATCCTTATCTATGCCCATCCCCTCTTGGATTAGGGATTTCCAATTAGATAAGGTGGGTGTTACGTATGGTAATCATGGGGATGATGTCATTTAATTGACATTCTTTCTGCCCATCTACCACTTGATGGCACTGTTGTATCATATAGCAATTTTTAGAATTAACATATATATCCGGCTTTATTACACCTCTTAACCTTTGGTCTCTCCCAACTTAAATCAATTAGGAGGCATTCTCTCTGACACTTTAGGATCACTTTCCCAGACATCACGGATCCATTTTGACAGTCAACAGACCATCTTATTTATGGTCAGATAAGAGAACCATAAACTTTTAGTTTTTGCCCTGGTTTGTATACACCTAATTGTCACAGCTATTTGAATAATGATGTTTGAAATACCCTCAGCTCCTCTGAATAGACCCTTCTTAAGAGAAGAAAACAACAACTTGCTATATCCCCTCAATGAGATACAATACAAAAAGATACATTAATAATGTCTGGTTATAATACTTAATATTGCTTATTATATATATGAATCATTAACAAGTTCAAACGCTAAATAAATGCACACAGGAATATATATATATATATATATATATATATACGAAAAGATACCCATCCCACACCAGATGTGTTTTATGGATGTCTCTTATTAGATCATGAAGCTATATAACACCCATTGTTCCTCAGACTGATATGTTTAGAGAAACCAGTGTTTTTAAGCAATAACCTCTCATGACCCCGGTAGTTAAGACAGTTCATGTGAGACCCTTTACATTCTCTTAAGATACCACATCTGTTGGCAATAACTTTTAAAACAATATACATTATATGCCAGTGACCATTCTTTCTCTGGCTTATTCCAGCAGAGTTTTTGGCCTCTTAAAGGTAATGTGAATCTCCATTTTGGTTCTAATATTGTAAGACCTTAATGTGCAGATATGAATATGCCCGACAATAGGCTTACCTCCAGCACCCCAATAACATACATTCAGCAGCAAACAATGAGCATTTTTTTTTTCTAAAAACCTCCACTTACCATTTGTAATTGGGCATTTGCAGCGCACTGAAGTGCATTAATATACCAGTGGCTGCTGAACATTTTATATTACTTCAAGATACTGTACAGCTACAGCAAAACATTTTACTGTAAAAACTGCTTTGGTATTCCCGTGTTAATAAATGCATTGCAAAACTTCAAGCAGTGGTGTAAATAGAAATGATATTCCCCACAGAAATTTTTTGAACAGGCACCGCCCCTCCCCCAGCAACTTCTTTGCAACCCCAAGGCTCCCATGCAGCTCCCACTCCTGTGGCTTGTCAAAATCGTTCTTTCAGACCAGGAGCGGAAGCCGCTCTATCCATTTCATATACATATATAGTTTCACTGTTTATCAGTGATGAGCAGCATAGGCAATATTAGAATTTGCAATATTTCACTAATTTTTAACTGAATAGTCGCCATAAATTCGCAAATTCGAGAATTCACGATTGCAAAAACCAGTAATGTTATGTGCGAATTGCCCGCACAATTTCATTACCTATAGTATATAACTAACAAACAATCACACAAAAGCTATAAACCAAAAGCTAGGTATGTGCAATCCAACAACCTATCCATGATGACACAGATACAGTCAGCATACCCTACAATGGCCCTTGTGCACTATGAGACATACAAAACCAGCTCTCATCTGACTGAGAGCCAGTAAGCCTCAAAGTTGCTTGATCTGAGATGGATAAGCCATCTGCACCCCTAGATCATTATCATTAGGGTAACAAAAATAGTAAAAAAAACATTTTGGATCACACCCAAAAAATTGTGCATTTCACCCGAATATGTAACAGACAAAATAGTTAAATGTTATCTGTCTACTAGGTAGAGCAGGGGCATAGCACACCCAAAAATGTGTGAATTTTACCCGAATATGTAGCAGATAAATTAGTGAAATGACATCAAATAAAATAAAATACATACAAATAAAAAAAATAAACTTGATTTATGAGTTGAAGGTCTATATAGAGTAGGAGTTTGAGGAGGTGGTGGACGTAGCGTTGTAGGTGGAAGCAGCGGTGGAGGAGGACAAGGTAGCCAACACTGGTTTTTAGTTTTAATTATTTGTTATTAAATAAGGGTACACTCCAAAAGAGTGTGAAATATCCAAAATACAACAATGAGCAATTGCGCTGTAGTAAAACAATGGCTGGTTAAGGCCGGTATACATGTCTATTCTGCACAAGGTAAGGACAAGTCCTGTGGGATCCATGCCTGGTTAATTTTAATAAATGTGAGCTTGTCCACATTGGCTGTGGACAGGCGGCTGTGCTTGTCTGTGATAACGCCCCCTGACAATACACTGGCTGCAGGGCAGATCAGCACCTCCAAGGCGTAAAGGGCAAGCTCAAGCCATGTGCCCAATTTGGAGACCCAGATGTTAAAGGGGGCAGACCCGTCATTCAGTATGTGTAGGCGTGTGCACACATACTGCTCCATCATGTTGCTGGCATGCGCCTCCTGCTAAGATGTTCCATATCAGCTGGTGGTGCTGGTTGTTGTGGCGTGCTGACAATGCTTTTCCACATTTCGGCCATGCTAACCCTGCCTTCTGAGGTGCTGGTGGTGCCCCACCTGCATTGGCGACCTCTTCCTCCTCCTCTGCCTTCGCCTTGTGCTTCCATTGTGCCCTGCTGTCAGGTGGGAATGCCACCAGCAGCACGTCTACCAGCGTGTTCTTGTACTCGTGCATCTTACAATCATGCTACAGTGACGGAATTAAGGATGGTACGTTGTCCTTGTAATGGGAATCCAGTAGCGTGGCCACCCAGTAATCAGAACAAGTTAGAATGTGGGCAACTCGGCGGTCATTGCGGAGACACTGCAGCATGCAATCGCTCATGTGTGCCAGGCTGCCCAGAGGCAACTATAAGATGTCCTCTGTGGGAGGTCTATCGTCTGTGTCCTCTGCCACGTACTAGTGATGACCATGAGCTGGTTTGGGTGCCACCCTGCTGTGAACATGGTTCCTCCTCCTCCATCTCCTCCTCCTCATCCTCCACCTCATCATCCTCCAGAACTGTGCCCTGGCTGGACAATTGTGTACCTGGTGTTTGTGGGTGCAGGAACCCACCATCGGAGCCACTTGTGAATGACTGGCCGCAAACCCTATGAAATGTTCCCTCTTCCTCCACCTCCTCCTCCTGTGCCACATCCTCCTCTATCATCGCCAGAAGCGTTTTTTCAAAGAAGGCATAGAAGTGGGATAGTAACGCTGAGAACGGCGTTACCGGCACTGGCCATGTTGGTAGAGTACTTGATACATCGGAACAAAGAACACAAGGATCGCATGGAGGCCCAGTCATTGGTGGTGAAGTGGTGCTGTTCCACAGAGTGACTCACCCGTGCGTGCTGCAGCTGAAACTCCACTATCGCCTTCTGCTGCTCGCACAGTCTGGCCAGCATGTGCAAGGTTGAGTTCCACCTTGTGGGCACGTCGCATATGAGGCGGTGAGATGGAAGGCTGAAGTTACGCTGCAGCGCTGACATGCGATCAGCAGCAGGGTGAGAACGCCGTAGGGTATTGCCAAAAATTGGTGTTTTATTAAACCCAGAATATTATTGCAGTATTTCAAGCTTGTATCTCACACTGACAGATGCAGCATAGGCTGCAAAATTAAGTATTTTGCCCAAAAATGGGTGTTTTTTTTAAATAACAGAATAGAACACCAGTATCTAATGCATGTATCTCACACTGACAGATGCAGCAAAGGCTGAAAATTTTGCCCAAAATGGGTGTTTTTAAAAAATAACAGAATAGAATATCAGTATCCTATGCATGCATCGCACACTGACAGATTAAGCATAGGTCCCTGATGTAGGGTATTGCCAAAAATGGGTGTTTTATTAATCCCAGAATATTATTGCAGTATTTCAAGCTTGTATGTCACACTAACAAATGCAGCATAGGCCCCAGATGTAGGGGATTGCCAAACATGGGTGTTTTTTTTAAACCCAGGATTTTATTGCAGTATTTCTGTGTTGCAGAAAGCTGGAACTTTATAAATAAACATCCGATTGGCTTGATCCCAAACTAAGGAGCATATGGGTGAGCCCTATAAAACCCTTAGAGCTCTCCCTGACTGCTATGCCCATGCAAAGTTCTTAATAGTAGACAATTGCATGCCCTCGTATCTTATACTATGTGACACCTGAAAACCCTACAATAGTGAGGGGATACGACCAGCGGCTCCCTGCACTTAATATGGACGGAGTCAGGGTCACCTACAATCAAGCCAGCAAGAAAACACAAATAAAGGAAACAGACTTATCTGAGGAATCAGGAGCCTCCAGCAGTGAACACAATCCAGGGAGAAGTATAAACCGCAAAGTGAGGCAGTATGGGAGGGAATATAAAGGGAGACAATCAGTGCAAATAGATGACAGCTGGGAGAAGGAAAGGATAGAAAGTGAAACCAAAACAAAGAACATCATACAACAGGTAGAGAAGAACGTCTGCCAGATCTTCTCACAGAGCTGGCGGTGACAATTCTAGCTTGTATGTCACACTAACAAAAGCAGAATAGGTTGCAAAATTAAGTATTTTGCCTAAAATGGGTGTTTTTTTTAATAACAGAATAGAACACCAGTATCTAACACGTGTATCTCACAATGACAGATGCAGCAAAGGCTGCAAATTTTGTTTTTTGTCCAAAATTGGTGTTCTTTTAGCAA
This sequence comes from Bufo gargarizans, assembly GCF_014858855.1. Classification (NCBI taxonomy): domain Eukaryota; kingdom Metazoa; phylum Chordata; class Amphibia; order Anura; family Bufonidae; genus Bufo; species Bufo gargarizans. The sequence continues at coordinate 19,485,054 of NC_058081.1, forward strand.
GGATTTTCAAGTCTATGTTTAATAAAGAACTGGGACGGTAATTAGCACAAGATGTTAGGTCTTTTCCATGTTTGGGAATTGTTGTGATTAGTGCTTTGGTCATGTCTGATGACAAGAGCTGGTCTTTTAATGCTAAGCTGCAAACGGAGAGTAAGTGAGGGAGCAGAGAATTTTGGAAAGAGGAATAATATGTGGTTAGGAAGCCATCAGGGAGATTTAATAAGTCCAAAAATGTGGTGATAGCAGGGCCCCTGTCTAGTTCACATTCAACTCCTTCCTTTTGTGAAAGATTATACAGGGCTTCGTAGAACAGTCTGAATTTTTCAGCGATGGCTTCGGATGAAAAAAGTTGATGGCCCAGAGGGGATTTGATGGAAGTTACATATCTCACCAGTCGTTTACGCCTTATGCGTTGCATCAGGAATTTTGATGCTTTATTGCCATGAGCAAAATATTTTTGTTGCAAGGATAAGTAATATTTAGCTGATTTTGCATTTAAATGGTTTTTAAGTTCTGTTCTAAGGGCAGTTAGTTTAGACAGATGTTGGGCTGCTAGGGATCTTTTATGAAGGGATTCTAGGTTGTGAATATCGTCTAATAAGGAGGAAATGTGTTTATCAGATTGTTTATTTAAAAAAGAGCATTTGCTAATAAAGTGGTCCCTGATAAACACTTTGTGAGCATCCCATAGGGTTTGAGGGGAAATGTCTGGTGTATTATGAATGGCAAAATATTCATCTAAGAGGGATGAGAAATGTTTCTTATGGTCTTCGTTGCTCAGTATGGACTCGTTCAATCTCCAAGTTGGGGGCTTACAAGGTACTGATGGGGAACGTAGAACGCAAAAAATCGAGTCATGATCTGAGATTGTGATATTTCTGATTCTCGTCTCTGTACAGAGGTGTATTTGGTCTTTGGGAGTGAAAATGTAATCAATCCTACTATAAGAATTTCCTGGAGCTGAGTAAAAGGAGTAATCTATGCAGGAGGGATTGAGGCATCTCCATATATCCACAAACCCCAAATCGTAGAGTCAGGAATTTAGTCTTTTAAGGTTTCTTGCTGAGAAAGAGGATTTTTTGGAAGAGGTGTCAACTAATGGTTGTAAGGCGATATTAAAGTCGCCTGCTAAGATGAGTGTTCCCTCCTGCATAGATTCCACCAAGTTTAGAATGGAGATCAGCCAGGTGATCTGATCATTATTGGGAGCATATACATTTACAAAGGTATACATCTTATTTCTGATACTGCCTTTTAAAATGATATATCTGCCCTCAGGGTCCTGTGCATGAGTGGAGTACAGAAAAGGAACATCCTTCCTGAATCCCACACCCATTCCCCTGGAGGCCGCCCCATCAGCCCCGCAATGGTACTAGTTTGGGAATTTGGAAAATGATAGATCCGGGTATTTCCCGTGTTTATAATGGGTTTCTTGAAGAAAAACAATGGAACACTTTTCTTCCATAAGAGGGAAAAGATTTGTGATCTTTTTGAAGGGGATCTAAGTCCCTTTACATTAAATGATGATAATTTAAGGTCTGTCATAGTGAGCAGAGAAAAGAAGTTCTCACGGCAATCTGATCCAGTCTGTGGAAGGGGTGTCTGATTTTGGAATAGTGGAGCATCGTGGCAGCTTCCAGGAGAGAAAGCGTCCGGTTTACATCCTGTCCCTTGTGTGAGAAGTTATACACATATGTTCCAAAACTAAGAAAATATAAAAAAAATACATAAGACAATTAACAATACTGCAGAAAACAGGTAGCAACCAAATTAAAATTTTGAAGCTTGAGAGCTTCTTCGTAGGGCGGTACGGTGGGTTTTACCCTAAATAGGTATCTTGCCATAATTGGGACAGAGGAGAGTAAGAAGAATAGACTTCAAGAGAGGAGTAATAAAGGAGGGGGTAAGCGGGAGGATAGTGGACTACGGGAAAATTAAAGGCAGAGTATGAGTATTTTCACCAATACTTAGTTCCCTAGAGGGATAAAATTAGTGATTAGTGGTTAGTAAATGGTCCCGGTTATTCTTCTGGGAGTCAGGTTGCCGCTGCAATGTTTCAATCTTTGTCTTTTCGGAGTGGTTGACTTCTCCCATGGGGACATTTTGGGTAGAATTGGCAGCGTGGCTATATCGGATACTGCGTCCCAATCCACAATGTCCAATGGAGGTATGTCCATGATGGAGAACGCTTCCATTAGATCCGAGTATGAGGTGATCTTTATCTGTTTGCCAGAATATTTGAATGTAAGTCCGAAGGGAAAAGTCCATCTGTAGGGGACTTGTTTTGAGCGAAGGTGATCAGTGAGAGGTTTTAGGTTTCTTCTCTTTTTTAATGTGATAGGAGAGAGATCTTGGTATATAGCGATTGATGATTCACTAAAGGTGATGTCATTTGAGGCTCTGGCTGCATAGTGGATCTTTTCTTTCTCTGCAAAACTCAAGAACCGACAGATTACATCTCTGGGTGGTTCGGTGTCCAAAGGTTTTGGTCTGAGAGCTCTGTGAGCTCTTTCTGTTATCATCTGGGAGGGTTCACTATTATTCAAGAGGGAATCAGCAATCTGTATGATAGTGTCCTTAAGATCGCCATTAGGTGCCGACTCAGGTATGCCTCTAAACCAGAGATTGTTCCTCCTTCCCCGATTTCCCTGATCTTCCATTGCAGCATGAAAGAGGTTTATGTGGTGCTGACACGAGGCGAGGGAATTGGAGACTGCTGAGCTGTGTTCTAAGGCGGCCTGTTGCACAGCCTCCAGGGATTCAACCCTGTGGCCTACATATTGTATCTCTTGTGTCAGCACTGAGATCTCGTGCTTGAGGGTGACAGGGCTTCTGCTAACGCCTGTTTGATAAATTTTCTGGACACTAGTAGTGCCCGGGAGCATTCTGACTCATCCCCATCGCTGTTGCCTTCTGACCAGCCTTTATCAGAAGCCGCTGCAGCGCGATCGTCAGCCGGCACCATCTTGGGATCTTTGGTCACGGACGCTGCAGCTTGCTTTTTCAGGTACTTTGCCACCCCTGATCCTGGATTTGGATTACGGCAGGTTCAGTGGGCTTCTGTCCCACGATTTTTACCATCCTGAAGTCTAGTGGCTAACGTTAGCTTGTCCCTTTAGCAAGGAAGTGCACGGAGCTCAGCCAAGCATGTCTTCACAGTGCAGCTGTTGGCTCCGCCCCCCCAAAAAAATTGGTGTTCTTTTAAACCCAGAAAATTATTGAAGTATTTCAAGCTTGTCTTTCACACTGACAAATGCTGCAAAGGCACCAGATGTAGGATATTGCCAAAAATGGGTGTTTTTTTAAAACCCAGATTATTATTGCCGTATTTCAAGCTTGTATTTCACACAAAAAAATGCAGCATAGGCCCCAGATGTAGGCTATTGCCAAAAATGGGTGTTTTTTAAACCCAGAAAAATATTGCAGTATTTCAAGATCGGATTTCACACTCACTAATGCTGCAAAGGCACCAGATGTAGGATATTGCCAAAAATGGGTGATTTTTTAAACCCAGATTATTATTGCAGTATTTCAAGCTTGGATTTCAATGTCACAAAAGCACGTATGCTGTGCTGGTGCACTGAGCTTACATACTGTAAAATGTCCGCTGCTGCCCACCTAACTAACAGAGCTATTTTTCTGTGTCCTTGGGCTCAGCGCAGGGTAAAAAAATTGGGCACTGCACCCACAAAACTAAATCTAGGTAGATCGCTAAGTTAACAAGCACTTCTGATTAAAAATTCTGTCCTATTTTTTCCCTCACAGCAGCAGCATCCTCTCCCTACACTAGTAACAGCAGAGTGACGAGCAGCGCTATGTGATTCCAGCTTATATAAAGGCTGGGTCACATGCTGCACTGGCCAATCGCAGCCATGCCATTAGTAGACATGGTTGTGATCGCTTCTAAGGGCACAAGAGTAATCGCTTGTTAATTGGCTGCTCTGCATCCTTTCAAATAACACCAAACTCAAACCCAAACTTTTACTGAAAAGTTCGGGTTCGGGTCCGGGGTCCAAAAATCCTAAAGTTCGGTATGAACCCGAACTTTACAGTTTGGGTTCGCTCAACCATATTGGTAATGCCCCCCAAAAAAAGGATTGGATCTAAAACAGAGATGACATGTGAATGAAATATTTGCATGTCTTCTGTGTTTTATAACCACTTCTGCTTTTGGCTACTAAATCACAAGCCAATTCTGATAGGACCATACAGGCCTTACAGCTGCTACACAGACAGGATCCATTGTGCGTCTCATTTTTCCTTCCTTCTGACCAATCAGAAGAAAGGTCATATAAATGGTGATTTCAAGAAGGCCAAAAAAGGTGTCACGGAAGGTGTACAGAAAACTAAAGGACACAAAATGAAGATCCGACTGACTGGATCCAAAACTAAGGAACCAAAGGGATAGCCCTGCAACAGACCTGGCTCTCCCCTAACTGCTCAGCCTATGCAAAAATCTCAATGGTAGATGATCGCATATCCTCGTTCCCCGACTGTATAACACCTGAACACCCTATAATAGTGAGGGGACACGACCACCGGCTCCCTATACTTGATACAGAGGGAGTCAGGGTCACCTGGGATCCAGCAAACAGGAAAATACAAATGAATGAACAAAACTTATCTGTAGAAGACTCAGTAGTAGCATCCAACATGCACACACTCCAGGAAGTTGTATAAACCGCAAAGTGATGCAGTATGGGAAGGGATTTAAAGGGATGCAATCAGTGCAACTACATGACAGCTGAGATAGGCTAACGAGATGAGAAAATAATGAGACGAGTGGCCTTAATGTCCGTCACTGGGACCCACATCCTCTCCTCAGGACCATAACCCTCCCAATGAACGAGGTACTGGAGAGAACCGCGGACAACACGAGAATCCACAATCCTAGAGACCTGAAATTCAAGATTACCATCAACCACAATCGGAGGAGGAGGCAAAGACGAGGGTACAATGGGTTGGACATAAGGTTTTAATAAGGAAATATGAAAAACATTATGGATCTTCCAAGTCTGAGGAAGATCAAGACGGTAGGCAACAGGATTGATGACGGACAAGATTTTGTAAGGCCCAATAAACTTAGGAGCCAACTTCTAGGAGGGAACCTTCAATTTGATATTCTTAGTAGACAACCACACCAGATCACCAACATTCAGGTCCGGACCAGGCACACGTCTCTTATCCGCCACACACTTATATCTCTCACTCATGCTCTTTAGATTATCCTGAATCTTTCACCAAATAGATGACAAAGACGAGGAGAATCTGTCCTCATCAGGTAAACCAGAAGACCCTTCTCCAGAGAATGTCCCAAACTGCGGATAAAACCCAAATGCACCAAGAAATGGTGACTTATCAGAGGACTCCTGACGACGGTTATTTAAAGCAAACTCAGCAAGGGACAAAAACGAACACCAATCCTCCGGATTGTCCGCCACAAAACAGCGCAGATATGTCTCCAGATTCTGATTGACGCGCTCTGTCTGACCATTCGACTGCCGGTGGAAAGCAGAAGAGAATGACAACCGAACCCCCAAACGAGAACAGAAAACCTTCCAGAATCTGGAAACAAACTGTGTGCCCCTATCAGAGACTATGTCTGAGTGAATTCCATGCAATTTGACAATGTGATCAATAAATGCCTGCGCCAGCGTCTTAGCATTGGGCAAGCCAGGAGAAGAAATGAAATGCACCATTTTGCTAAAACGGCCACCACCACCAGAATCACAGTCTTCCCCGAGGACCGAGGCAGGTCCGTAATGAAGTCCATGGACAGATATGTCCAAGGACGGGAAGGAATGGGTAACAGATAGAGAGGACCTGATGGCCGTGAATGAGGGACTTTGGCACGAGCGCAGGTCTCGCAGGCTGCCACAAAACCCTCAACTGACTTACGAAGCGCCGGCCACCAGAATCTCCGAGCAATGAGATCCACTGTGGCTCTTGCCCCCGGGTGCCCAGCAAGGACAGTATCGTGGTGCTCCTTAAAAATCTTGTGTCTTAAAGCGAGAGGCATAAACAACCTCCCAGGAGGACAAAAATCAGAAGCCTCTGACTGGGCTACCTGAACCTCTGCCTCCAATTCAGGATAAAGAGCAGAGACCACCACACCTTCAGCCAAAATGGGAACCAGGTCTTCAAAATTCCCACCTCCCGGAAATCAACGTGTCAGGGCATCCGCCTTCACATTCTTAACCCCAGGGCAGAACGTGACAACAAAATCTTAAACCTTGAAAAGAACAAAGACCATCTGGCCTGTCTCGGGTTCAGACGCTTGGCTGACTCCAAGTAGGCCAGATTCTTATGGTCAGTAAACACAGTAATAGGGTGTCTGGCTCCCTCTAGCCAATGGCGCCATTCCTCAAAATCTAACTTGATGGCCTATCTCCCACATCGTAATTTCTCTCTGCGGAGGAGAGTTTCTTCGAGAAAAAGGCACACGGTCGCCATTTGGCAGGAGAGGGACCCTGAGACAAGACCGCACCCACACCCACCTCAGAAGCATCAACCTCAACTATGAAGGGTAGAGAAATATCAGGTTGTACCAAGATGGGAGCGGAAGCAAAACTCTCCTTGATATTAGAAAAGGCCTTACGCGCCTCTACCAACCAGGAGAAAAAATCTACCCCCTTTCTAGTCATAACAGTGAGTGGTTTAACAACAGAGAAATAATAAAAAATAAACTTCCTGTAATAATTGGCAAAACCCCAAAAACGCATCAGCGCCTTCTGATTCTCAGGAAGCTCCCACTCAAGCACAGCGCAGACCTTCTCGGGGTCCATGCGAAAACCAGAAGCGGAGAGAAGAAACCCCAGAAATTGAATTTCTGGAACCGCAAACACACATTTTCCCAGTTTAGCGTACAATTTATTCTCCCGCAGGATGAGCAAGACCTGACGTAAGTGTTCCTTATGACTTTTGAAATCAGGAGAAAAAATCAAAATGTCATCCAAATACACTAATACAAATTTCCCCATTAAATGATAAAAAATGCTGTTCACAAAATGCTGAAAGACGGCTGGAGCATTCATCAAACCAAAAGGCATAGCCAAATTCTCAAAATGGCCCTCAGGGGTATTGAAGGCCGTCTTCAATTCGTCTCCTTCTCTAACCCTGACCAGGTTGTATGCCCCTCTTAGATCCAACTTGGAAAAAACTTTAGCCCCAACAATCTGGTTAAACAGGTCCGGGATCAGAGGAAGCGGATAAGGGTCACAAATTGTGATACTGTTCAGCTCCCTGAAATCCAGACATGGTCTTAAAGAACCATCTTTTTTCTTAACAAAGAAAAAAACAGCGGCAACAGGTGACTTCGAGGGTCGTATGTGTCCCTTTCTCAGACTCTCAGAGATATAAGCACGCATAGCGACCCTTTCAGGTTGGGAGAGATTGTATAAACGAGATTTAGGCAGCTTGGCGTCTGGGGTGAGATTAATAGGGCAATCGTACTCCCTGTGAGGGGGCAAGTTCTGAACACCACTCTCAGAAAACACAGCCGAAAATTCAGAGAGAAAAGATGGTACAGTCTTAGTAGAAAACTCAGAAACAGATGTCGTGAGGCAATTCTCTCTGCAAAGTCACTCCAACCATTTATTTGCCTCGCTTGCCAATCAATGGTGGGGTTATGTTTAGTGAGCCAGGGTAGCCCCAACACTAGAGGAGTAGTCAACCCGCTTAGGACGAAATATGACACATCCTCAACATAAGTATCACTTACAATCAAATGGATATTGTAAACTATGCCCTTTAACGATTTCTGAGAAAGTGGAGCGGAATCAATAGCAAAAACAGGTATATCCTTTCCCAAAGTGCACACCTGGAAACCATGAGTTATAGCAAATTGACTATCAATGAGATTGACAGCTGCTCCACTATCTACAAAAATCTCACCAAAAATGTTCTTGCTCTCTTGCGCCACCCTGGCAGGTAGGACAAAACGGGAACTACAAGCAAACGGAAAACCTTCAATTTCCACATCAACCTTGCCAATAGTAACAGATGGAACGCTTTTAGAGGATTTTTTTCTTTTTGTTTCTTTATTACTCTCAAAAAACTGCATGAATCTCCTAGAGGGACAAACATTTGCCAAATTATTTATACCTCCACAAGAGAAACAAACCTTCCTATGAGAGATGAATCCTCTATTGTCAAAGGCAAGAAAACCCAGCTGCATGGGCCCCTGCTCAGAAGGGATTGAGAGCAACTGAGACCCCTGTGCACTGAATGAGACTGCCGCACTGTCCTTGAACTGAGTATGACAGGAAGGAGTGATCTCTCCTATCTCTCTAAGACGCCTGTCAATACGAACGGCCCGAGACATGGCAGAGTCTAAGGAGGTAGGTCTCTCATGAAAGGCAAATGCATCTTTCAATCCCTCTGAAAGACCATGGCAAAATTGACTTCGGAGTGCAGCATCATTCCAACCAGTATCAGCTGCCCATCTCCGAAATTCTGAGCATTATATCTCTCAGGATTGTTTACCCTGACATAAAAGACGTAGTCTAGACTCAGCCAGAGCAATACCATCCGGATCATCATATATCTGACCCAGGGCTAAAAAGAATTCATCCACTGAACGGAGGGGCTGTGCCCCCACCGGCAGCGAAAAGACCCAAGACTGAGCGTTATCCCTGAGCAGCGAGATGATGATCCCCACCCTTCGCTCCTCATCACCAGAGGAATGCGGAAGTAGGCGAAAATGGAGTTTGAAAGCCTCTCTAAAACGAACAAAATTCTCACTACCCCCGGAGAACGTATCCGGAAGCGAGATTTTAGGCTCAGAACAAATTCCATGAACGCAAGCAGAAAGGGTCACCTCAAACTGAGAGACAGTTTTTTGGAGATCTTCTACCTCCAGTGAAAGACCCTGCATGCGGTCAATCAAGGTTGAAACCGGATTCATGCTTAAGACAGTTTTGGCGGTTTATAATGTCACGGAAGGTGTACAGAAAACTAAAACACACAAAATGAAGATCCGACTGACTGGATCCAAAACTAACGAACCAAAGGGATAGCCCTGCAACAGACCTGGCTCTCTCCCTAACTGCTCAGCCTATGCAAAAATCTCAATGGTAGATGATCGCATATCCTCGTTCCTCGACTGTATAACACCTGAACACCCTATAATAGTGAGGGGACACAACCACCGGCTCCCTACACTTGATACGGAGGGAGTCAGGGTCAGTGAGTGGCACAGTGACATAGTGTGGAGATGGCAACAACAGCAGCAGCATAATACCACAGAGTGGCATGGTGACATAGTGTGGACATGGCAGCATCAGGAGGCCACAGAGTGGCAAGATGACATAGTGTGGAGATGGCAGCAGCAGCATTAGGAGTCCTGAAAGTGACCTGGTGGCAGAGTGGGGCGGGGGGTGGCAATACCAGTACCCACTGACGAAGGTGGGTGTAAGAAGGAGCACACGGCATCAAATGTGTGGCATCAGGCGGGTGGCAGGATCAGAATAGTAGCTGAAGCAGGTAGGCAGAAGAAACCGGTCTCTTTTGTCAAAGTGTTGAAGTGGCACCATGGATGATCTAGTCTGATGCATCAGGCATTGATGGCTGGAAATCCTGGCAGATCCACGCCTGATTCATCTTGACAAAGGTCAGTCTCTTCACATTTTGGGTGGCCAAGTGAGTTCTCCTTGGGGTTATTATGGCCCCCGCCACACTAAGCACCCGCTCTGATGCCGCACTACTGGCCAGGCAGGACAGCTTTTCCAGGGCAAACTCTGCTAGCTGCGACCACAAATCCAGTTTGGCTGCCCAGTAGTCCAGTGGATCTTCAATGTGGGGTGGCAGGGTGCTGTCCAAATATGCCACCACCTGCTGGTTCAGGTCCTGCTCAAGGTCTAGCTGCTGCTGCTGGAGAGTAGTTTCTTCACTACGCGGGTGAAGACAGCTACTCATCAGTGACTGTAGACTCAGGCTGATGGAGCTGATACTGCTCCTGCCACCCCACCCCTCCCCATCAGTCATGGCAGTCGAACGTGAGAGCAGAGCCCCCCCCCCCCCCCCCCGGTCAGACCTAGATGGATGGACGATGGCGCAGATAATTTAATTTTTTTAATAAAATACGCCCCTATACGCTTTCACCAGAAAAACTGCAACAGTGCAGTGTGTATATATATATAAAGATGAAACACGGACAGCACTCCAGATAAAAGATAGTGGTGTTTATTCACCCATGTAGATGGCAACGTTTCGGCTCATACAAGAGCCTTTTTCAAGGTCATACAAGAGGCTTGAAAAAGGCTGTTGTATGAGCCGAAACGTTGCCATCTACATGAGTGAATAAACACCACTATCTTTTATCTGGAGTGCTGTCCGTGTTTCATCTTTATTTGATGGGGTAAGCTGCTACATCCCTGAACCTAGCACCCTTCTTGTTTTTTCCGGTGCCGCCATTATTTTTCCTTTTATATATATATATATATATATATATATATATATTTTTTTTTTTTTTTAACCACCTCAGCCCCTCTAGCTTAAACACCCTGAATGACCAGACCACTTTTTACAATTCTGCACTACACTACTTTCAACGTTTATTGCTCGGTCATGCAACTTACCACCCAAATGAATTTTACCTCCTTTTCTTATCACTAATAGAGCTTTCATTTGGTGGTATTTCATTGCTGCTGACATTTTAACTTTTTTTGTTATTAATCGAAATTTAACAAAATGTGTGCAAAAAAATGAAATTTTTCACTTTCAGTTGTAAAATTTTTCAAAAAAAACAACATCTATATATAATTTTTTATCTTAATTTATTGTTCTACATTTCTTTGATAAAAAAAAATGTTTGTGTAAAAAAAAAATGGTTTGGGTAAAAGTTATAGCGTTTACAAACTATGGTACAAAAATGTGAATTTCCGCTTTTTGAAGTAGCTCTGACTTTCTGAGCACCTGTCATGTTTCCTGAGGTTCTACAATGCCCAGACAGTAGAAAAACCCCACAAAAAAACCCATTTCGGAAAGTAGACACCTTAAGGTATTCGCTGATGGGCATAGTGAGTTCATAGAACTTTTTATTTTTTGTCACAAGTTAGCGGAAAGTGATGATTTTTTTTTCCTTACAAAGTCTCATATTCCACTAACTTGTGACAAAAAATAAAAACTTCCATGAACTCACTATGCCCATCATGAAATACCTTGGGGTGTCTTCTTTCCAAAATGGGGTCACTTGTGGGGTAGTTATACTGCTCTGGAATTTTAGGGGCCCTAATGTGTGGGAAGTAGTTTGAAATCAAAATGTGTAAAAAATGGCCTGTGAAATCCTAAAGGTGCTCTTTGGAATGTGGGCCACTTTGCCCACCTAGGCTGCTAAAAAGTGTCACACATGTGCCATACTCAGGAGATGTTGGGCAATGTGTTTTGGGGTGTAATTTTACATATACCCATGCTGGGTGAGATAAATATCTCGGTCAAATACCAACTTTGTATAACAAAATGGGAAAAGTTGTCTTTTGCTGAGCTATTTATCTCACCCAGCATGGGTTTATGTAAAATGACACCCAAAAACACATTCCCCAACTTCTCCTGAGTACGGCGATACCACATGTGTGACACTTTTTTGCAGCCTAGGTGGGCAAAGGGGCCCACATTCCAAAGAGCACATTTAGGATTTCACAGGCCATTTTTTACAGATTTTGATTTCAAACTACTTCTCACGCATTAGGGCCCCTAAAATGCCAGGGCAGTATAACTACCCCACAAGTGACCCCATTTTGGAAAGAAGAGAAGGTATTTTGTGATGGGCATAGTGAGTTCATGGAAGTTTTTATTTTTTGTCACAAGTTAGTGGAATATGAGACTGTAAAAAAAAAAAAAAAAATCATAATTTTCTACTAACTTGTGACAAAAAATAAAAAAAATTCTAGGAACTCGCCATGCCCCTCACGGAATACCTTGGGGTGTCTTCTTTCTAAAATGGGGTCACTTGTGAGGTAGTTATACTGCCCTGGCATTTTAGGGGCCCTAATGTGTGAGAAGTAGTTTGAAATCAAAATATGTAAAAAATGCCCTGTGAAATCCGAAAGGTTGGCATTTGACCAAGATATTTATCTCACCCAGCATGGGTACATGTAAAATGACACCCCAAAACACATTCCCCAACTTCTCCGGCGATACCACATGTGTGACACTTTTTTTCAGCCTAGATGCGCAAAGGGGCCCAAATTCCTTTTAGAAGAGCATTTTTAGACATTTGGATCCCAGACTTCTTCTCACGCATTAGGGCCTCTAAAATGCCAGGGCAGTATAAATACCCAACATGTGACCCCATTTTGGAAAGAAGACACCCCAAGGTATTCAATGAGGGGCATTTTTTTGGGCACAAGTTAGCGGAAATTGATTTTTTTTTTGTTTTTACTCACAAAGTCTCCCTTTCCGCTAACTTGGGACAAAAATTTCAATCTTTCATGGACTCAATATGCCCCTCAGCGAATACCTTGGGGTGTCTTCTTTCTAAAATAGGGTCATTTGTGGGGTGTTTGTACTGCCCTGGCATTTGAGGGTCTCCGCAATCATTACATGTATGGCCAGCATTAGGAGTTTCTGCTATTCTCCTTATATTGAGCATACAGGTAATGAGATTTTTTTTTTCCGATCAGCCTCTGGGCTGAAAGAAAAAATAAACGGCACAGATTTCATCATTCGCATCGATCAATGTGGATGAAAAAATCTCTGCCAAAAAAAAAAGGAGGGGAAAGGAGTCTGCCAGGACATAGGAGCTCCACCCAACATCCATACCCACTTAGGCTACTTTCACACTTGCGTTCGGGGCTCCGCTTGTGAGTTCCGTTTGAAGGCTCTCACAAGCGTCCCCGAACGGATCCGTCCAGCCCTAATGCATTCTGAGTGGATGCGGATCCGCTCAGAATGCATCAGTATGGCTCCGTCTGTCCTCCGCTCCGCTCAGCAGGCGGACACCTGAACGTTGCAGCGTTCGGGTGTCCGCCTGGCCGTGCGGAGGCAAACGGATCCGTCCAGACTTACAATGTAAGTCAATGGGGACGGATCCGTTTGAAGTTGACACAGTATGGCTCAATTTTCAAACGGATCCGTCCCCCATTGACTTTCAATGTAGAGTCAAAACGGATCCGTTTGCACTATCATGAAAAAAAAAAAAAAATATTTTTTTTTTTTTTGTTCATGGTAATGCAAACGGATCCGTTCTGAACAGATCTAAGCGTTTGCATTATAGGAGCGGATCCGTCTGTGCAGAAACCAGACGGATCCGCTCCAAACGCAAGTGTGAAAGTAGCCTTAGCTCGTATGCCCTGGCAAACCAGATTTCTCCATTCACATCAATCGATGTGGATGAATAAATCATTGCCGGGATTTATTTATTTTTTTATATACAAAGTGTTTGCCAAAGCATATGAACCCTCAGCTCATAAGCCTCGGTAAACGTATCTTTTACTGCAGAGGAGAAATCTCGTCTTGCAGCGCCGCATACACTGACTTTTGTGTAATCTGACAGCAGCGCAATGCTTCTGTCAGAATGCACATCAGTGCTGCAGCTAGTCGATCGGTTGGTCCACCTGGAAGATAAAAGAAAAAAAAAAAAGAAAAGAAAAAACCAGGCCGCAACGCAATAAATGTATTAACTTTATAATAACATTTGAACGGAACATATAAACTTTTTGAACAGAACGTTAACTTTTTTGCTAACCGTTGATTTTTTTTTAATTTGTTTTTTTTTTACCTTTATAGGACAAACCTCTCCTTCCCAATGGGACAATGTGCAAAGCGCAAATCGACCAAACATGTGGCAAAGTACATTATGCACTTTGTCCCAGGTGAAAGGAGAGGTTTGCAGCAGCTCTTTGTGAATGGGCCCTAATAGCCCTGTGTGCCTGTCCTGTGAGATGCAATCCCTATGCTAAGTGTACCTGTGTGTGGTACTTCCGGAAACACTCCCCTAAGCATAGGCCAGGGTGGTCAGGGGAGACAGGACAGAAATAGCGGGTGTCACGCTTTATTCCACTCCTGCTACAGACACAACATTTTTTTCGGGGTGGCGGTCGGTTTGAAGTACCAGCAACGACACTGGGGAAATTTCGCTCGTGTAGACGGCTCACTACACTGGTGGATGGGGCCACAGAACCTCCTGGATACAGGCGGTTCTCGATGATGTCTTCCTGAAATTTGAGGAAGGATCCTGTTCTGCCAGCCTTACTGTAGAGAACAAAACTATTATATACAGTTCTACACATCTGTTCTAGGAACCAATGCCTGAAGAGGGGCACACTTGTGTAGAAATTGCCGACATAAAGATGGCACCCCTTGACAAATAAGGGTGACACCAAGTCCCAGACTGTCTTCCCACTGCTCCCCAGGTAGTCAGGGCAACCGACCGGCTCCAGGGTCTGATCTTTATCCTCATAGATCTGAAATTTGTGGGTATAGCCTGTAACCCTTTCACAGAGCTTATACAATTTGACCCCATACCTGGCGCGCTTGCTTGGGATGTATTGTTTGAAGCCAAGGCGCCTAGTAAAATGTATAAGGGACTCGTCTACGCAGATGTTTTGCTCAGGGGTATACAAATCTTCAAATTTGTTGTTGAAGTGGTCTATGAGGGGCCAAATTTTGTGGAGCCAGTCAAAAGCTGGGTTGCCTCTGGGACGGGAGGTGCTGTTGTCGCTAAAGTGCAGGAAACGCAGGATGGTCTCAAATCGTGTCCTGGACATGGCAGCAGAGAACATGGGCATGTGATGATTTGGGTTCGTGAACCAATATGACCGCAATTCATGCTTTTTGGTTAAGCCCATGTTGAGGAGAAGGCCCAGAATTTTTTTTAATTCAGAAACTTGGATGGGTTTCCACCGGAAAGACTGGGCAGAATAGCTTCCCAGGTTGGCGGCTATAAATTCAGTGGCATATCGGTTTGTTTCTGCCACAACTAAGTCCAAGAGCTCAGCAGTCAAGAACAGCTAAAAATAAAACAGTGCCGAACTGATCTGAGCTGTCTCAACCCGAACTCCAGACTGGACGGTGAAAGGGGGAACTACTGGTGCAGCTGAAGTTGGGGGCCTTCCAATCAGGGTTTGCCAACACCTCAGGGACTCTAGGGGCTCTACGGGCCTGTCTGTGCAGTGGCTGAACTAATCCACGTGCCACCGTACCATCTTCAACTGCCCTTCTGGTGCTCGCCACTTCATCATGTTGTGCGGCAGTGCTGGTACTAGGTCCAGGATGGGCTGCACTGCTGGTGTATGCCTCACCACGTGATCCGACAGCGCCAGCCCCACTCTGCTGCCCTTGAAGCGGATCCTGCGCAACCTGTGGTCTAGCAACACGGGGCTGGGTATGCCTGGTGGTATCAGGGACCTCAACCTCCTCGTCCGAACTTTGGGTCAGACTGCCACTGCTTTCTACAGGTTCATATTCTGACCCGCTGGATTCGTCAGATGAGGGTTCCCATTCCTCATCCAACTGGGTCAGAAGCCTGTAGACCTCTTAAGAAGAATACCCCTTGTTTGCCATTTGGTCAACTAATTTAAGGGGTATTCCCTGAGACTACCCAAGAAAAAAAGCAAGCCTGTCTTACAAATGGGAGGCTAGCGAAGTACCGGTGGCCGCTGCGATTGAAAAAGAATATCAAAACTGATTTTTTTATCGCCTAAGCGCTTGGAAAGTGATGGTGCAATGATCAAAAAAATAATAATTTTTTGTTACTGCGGCGGGGCGGGCGTGGGTGAACGCACGTGTGGGCGACCGATCAGGCCTGATCGGGCAAACACTGCGTTTTGGGTGGAGAGCGAACTAAAGTGACACTAATACTATTATAGATCTGACTGTGATCAGTTCTGATCACTTACAGATACTATAAAAGTGCAAATGCTGATTAGCGATATGCTAATCAGCGAATCAGTGACTGCGGTGCGGTGGGCTGGGCGCTAAACAATCGCTAACTACCTAACCAAGGGGCCTAAACTATCCTAAAACTATCAGTCAATACCAGTGAAAAAAAAGTGACAGTTTACAGATCACTTTTTTCCCTTTCACTAGGTGATTGACAGGGGCGATCAAGGAGTTAATTGGGGTGATGGAGGGTGATCTGGGGGCTAAGTGTAGTGTTGGGTGTACTCACTGTAAACTGTGCTCCTCTGCTGGAACCAACCGATGAAAAGGTCCAGCAGAGGAGAAGAGAAGCCATTTAACACCTTATATTTATAAATATAAAGTGTTAACTGACTTCTGATTCGATTTTTTGAAAATCATCAGCCTGCCAGCTACGATCATTGGCTGGCAGGCTGATGACGAAATTGTGCTTTAACTTTTGCCGGCCCGCGATGCGCATGAGCGGGTGGCTTTGCCCGAAATCTCGTGTCTCGCGAGATGACGCCCCGGTGCGTCCACTCGGAATAACAGGGCCGCCGCAAAGACGCAATCCTAGATGCTTTCACCAGAAATAACTGCAGAAGTGAATTGAGAAAATATTTTTCTTGTAGTACTGATATAAGATACTATATATACTAAGATATAAGCCAGTAACAGCTTTCCAATAACAAAAAGCTGGAATGACAGAGCTATGTAATAGCTATCTGGATCCCCAAATAATCTTTCCCTGCACTTGTAAATCGCTTTTCTAGCACTGTCTCTAGCACCTACTGAAGTCTCTCTCTGCACTAAGATGCTGTGAAGTGATTCCTCCCTATCCTTTACCTGCACTTATAAATAGTTTTTTCGGTCTTTTTTTTTCCACAATCGTTTTTCCAATTGCTTTCCCTATCACCTTCACACATCTGTCCTTGTACTCTGAACTCTGGAAAGTGCCTGACTCTAAGATGGCTGCCGTATTTATAGGGCTGTGACGTCACAGAGCTGGCTGGTTGCTGATTGGCTGCATGCAGGCATGTCAATCTGGGTGATCCCTCCTTCCCAGAGTTTCTTTCCCCATCTCCTCAGTCCTCACAAGTGTAGCCACCATTTTAGGAAAAATGTGATTCGTTACCACGAAGCGCAAGGAAATTCGCATTCGTATCAAATCAAATTATTCCTGAAATTCAGATCGAATTCCACTTCGATTACCTCATCTCTAGCTGCAACATTATGGCTTCTGCTGCTGTCGCTTCTACTATCTACTACTAGTCCCCTTACTACCAATTCTGTTACCCTTATTACCACTACCCTTACTCCTACACAGCCTCTATTACTATGACTTCTAACCCAATACAGCCACTACCACAACACGCCTTCCCCTTTCCACTTCCATATTGTACGCAGCTGTACCAAAATTAAATAATTTTTATAGGTCACAGTTTCTTCTGACAATTATCACTTGTGCATGTATAAATACAGACAGGCATTATGCTATGTTGACGCATAATTTATGGACACTTCTGGAGAATAAGCCACTGTTAGAGATAGCTTTGCGGTTCGCCCGGCAGTGGCTTTGCGGTGAACTTTGCACGTTCAAGATTCGCCAAACATGTGAACATATGGCGATGTCCACCGGCGCCATATTCTTTTGCATTGCGCGGAACTTTGACCCATGACACATCCATCAGGTGGGACAGGACAGCCAATTGAGACGATTCAGCAAATGGACACACTCACACCCTACAAAAGAACCTGATCTGGCAGCAATTTTACATTCTGTGTTTTGCCAGTGTAGGGAGAGGTTGCTTTCTGGAGCAGGGACAAGCTGGTAGGGACACCAAACGCTATCTAATAGGACTAATATAGGTGTGCTATCGGTGTGCTATCAATAGGTGTGATATACTGAGGGGTGTGATATACTTATAATATACTTTCTAACATAGAAAGTATATTATAGTGCATTTGTATTGTGCAGGAGTTGTGTGCAGTTCTGCTGCGATACCGCAGCTATATAGAGGGACAAACGCTATTGAAACAACTAATTGCAATGGGTGTGATATAGCTGTTTACACCAAATATTGATTGAGGGGTGTAATATACCTGCTTCCACAAAATACAAATTGAGAGCTGCAATATACCTGCTTCCACAAAATACTGATTGAGGGCTGCAATATACCTGCTTCCACAAAATACTGATTGAGGGCTGCAATATACCTGCTTCCACAAAATACTGATTAAGGGGTTTGATATACCTGCTTCCACAAAATACTGATTTAGGGCTGCGATATTCCTGCTTTCACAAAATACTGAATAAAGGGTTTGATATACCTGCTTACACAAAATACTGATTGAGGGCTACGACATACCTGCTTCTACAAAATATTGAATAAGGGGTTTGATATACCTGCTTCCACAAAATACTGATTGAGGGCTGCGATATACCTACTTCCACAAAATACTGATTATGGGGTTTGATATACCTGCTTCCACAAAATAATGATTGAGGTCTACGACATACCTGCTTCCACAAAATAATGATTAAGGGGTTTGATATACCTGCTTCCCAAAAATTCTGATTGAGGGCTGCAATATACGTATTTCCACAAAATACTGCTTATGGGGTTTGATATACCTGCTTCCACAAAATACTGATTGAGGGCTGCGATATAACTGATTCCACAAAATACTGATTGAGGGGTTTGATATACCTGCTTCCACAAAATACTGATTGAGGGCTGCGATATAACTGCTTCCACAAAATACTGATTGAGGGGTTTGATATACCTGCTTCCACAAAATACTGATTAAGGGGTTTGATATAACTGCTTCCACAAAATACTGATTGAGGGCTGCAATATAACTGCTTCCACAAAATACTGATTGAGGTGTTTGATATACCTGCTTCCACAAAATGCTGATTGAGGGGTTTGATATACCTGCTTCCACAAAATACTGATTGAGGGCTGTGATATAACTGCTTCCACAAAATACTGATTGAGGGGTTTGATATAACTGCTTCCACAAAATACTGATTGAGGGGTGAGATATCCCTGCTTCCACAAAATACTGATTAAGGGGTTTGATATACCTGCTTCCACAAAATACTGATTGAGGGCTGACATATTCCTGCTTCCAGAAATACTGCTCTAAGGACTTTCACAGTTTCATTTGTCTTTTCTGTCAGGTGAATGCCTAATTTTTGGGGTCTGTACTGGCCTACAGAAAAAAAAAAAATAAATCCAGTGACCGCCTAATGTATCTCCAGCCACATTATCACAAGTTCTTTTCTGTCAGAAGAATGCCTAATTTTGGGGCCTGTACACCAGTGGCCTACAGTAAAATGTTTATCCATTCCTCAGTACATTATACAGTCCTCACCTCTAACCACCAGGACCAGGTAGCGCTCTGTCAGTACATAGCGGCCTTATCTCTCCAGCTCATTGTTCCGTTGTGTTGTAAAAAACATACAAGTTAAAGTATGCATTTTTTTACTGGATACAAAAACGTGGAGTGCTGCACATTTGTATACATCAAACAGATAGGAAACACTTGATGTGAACCCACTGAGGGGGTGGGGGACGTAATAAAATTTTCTGTGGGGCCCAGTCATTTCTAGCTACATCACTGCACAGCTCATGACATCATGACGTGTGTCTCACTGCTGCAGCGGAGGAGAGAAGGAGTGCAGGAAGCTGCGGTTGGTAAATGACAGGACTGCCGGCTCCCCTGTACTCCAGCAATGATAGGTATGTGAGGGGGCCATTGGGGGGGTCAATACACTGTGAGGACCCCTTATGCAGTATAATGACCCCCAGTGCCCCCCATTTAGTATAATGATCCCCAATGACCCTCCATTCAGTATGATGACCTCCAGAGGCCCCATTCAATATAATGACCCCCCAGTGACCACCATACAGTATAATAACCCCCTGTGCCCCCTCCATACAGTATAACCCCCATGTGGGGGCCACTGAGGGGGCATTATTCTGAATGGGGGGCAGCTGGGGGTTATTTTTATGAATGTAGGGCCACTGGGAGTCATTATACTGTGTGGGAGCCACAGAGGGACATGTAAATGTACAAAAATGCCTCAAGGAAGCCCACTGTGATTTATCGCCCAATGGCCCACATGAACCTGGAGCCACATAATCACAAGTTCTTTTCTGTCAGGCAAATGCCTAATTTTTGGGGCCTGTACTCCCATGGCCTAAAATAAAATCTTTCTAGGCTCCAGCAGGGCACATTTTTGAAAAAATTAACCTTTAAGATGCATAAAAATGGCCCCTGATTAAAATACATCTTTTTTATGGGAATTTTTGCCAATGACCCCCCTCTGGTATGTCACTGTCTATGTTGTGGGACTATTTGTGCACTTCTAGTAAGTATTTGTGTAAGGATAGTGGCTGCAAATATGACCTAAAGGTTTTTCAGGTCAATGAGCCCCATTGCCATTTAGGTCAATGAGCCCCGTTGCAAACATTTGATCGTCCCAAAAAGCAACTGTCTTTTACCCATAAAACCTTATTTGTCACTAATTACTATGTTGAAACCCTATTTAGCCTATTAATCAATAGGACAATTTTTAGCGGCCGCTTAGAGTGAAGTGCACCCATCTAATGGCTGTTAAAATTAATTAAAATTAAAATATGCTAGTGCAATAAGCAATATTTAGGTTAAAAAAAAAACTCACCTCATCCACTTGCTCATGTCAGAAGCAGTCTTCTCTCTTGAGTCGAAAACACCTGCAGAAGGACCTGCGATGATAGTGAGCGCACTCCCTGCCTGATCATCTGGTGATCACTTCATGGAGAATTGAATTTTTCCTAAACTTTGTATTAAATTTCACTTCAGTTGCTTCGATTCGCTCAACACTTATTATGAGATCTAATGGCCAAAGCGAAAAGTGCAAAGTTTCCAGTTAATTTTTTAAGATTGATAATAACATTAGAATTTTTTTTTTTTATTAAAAATGTTTATAAAGATATTAAACATTCAAAACTAGGGTTAAACAATAGGCTGTTACCTGATGACACATTCTTTGACATTGTCTATTCATATTTAACCCTTTTCTAGTACCACTTAATTCCAGTTCTCTGAATGTTTATTATTATAGATTCCAACTGGATAAATATCTTCAGCTACAGACCATTAGGTATGCAATGAAGGAGATCAACAATAATCCTGACATTCTCCCCAACATCACTTTGGGCTTCCAGATTTATGATTCTTGTCGAGTTCTCCAGAAGGAACTTGAAGGCACCTTACGGATGATAACAGGCCAGAACAGAGCTATACCTAACTACCAGTGCCAAAAGAGGAATCGACTGGCTGCTTTCATTGGCTACAGTACATCCACGTTCTCAAGTCTCTTATCTCATATTTTGGGTGTTATCAGGTATCCACATGTAGGTTGAGATTAAACTTTTTTTTTAAACTATATTTGTTCAAAATGTCTGCCAACATTAGGTCATGCCTTATGTTTAACGATATCCTATGCTGTACCTTCTGTTGGTGCCCCCTGCAACATGGCCATAAAAGTGTGTACCATTTCCACTGGCTGCCTAGAGTATATTTTTTTTATAAAATGCTGTCACAGCCAAACAATACAAAACAATTGACTGTACATTGCCTAAGTATCAGTGCCACACAGTACTCAAATACCACCATACAATGACATAACAGCTCCATATGTAAAATTCGAATTACAGTCCTACACAATTTCTAAACAATAAGTTAATATTAATTAATACAATTACTATTACAGGGCTTTTCCAGCTTTTTCCTTTTTTTTTTTTTAAAGCTCCCTATGGTGTAAAAAGAAAATATAAGTCACTATTTACCATTCTACAGTTCCAGAGCCGGTGTCTGCTTCCTGCTCCCTCTCTACACATGTGCAATGCTTGCTAAGTCAGTCACTGGCGTCAGCGATGACCAGCCACAGCCAGAGCCTGAGTGGGCATTTCATACATGTGAAAGGGGACCAGAAACAGAGACCAGCAGAAGGCTACGAAGCATCGGAAAAGGAGTGTTGAGGCAATGATAAGGAGAGATTGATTTACTTCAATACATTGAACAATGGGAAGCATTTTTCTTTATATATCGAACAGCTAGACCACTCTTATTAAGAATTCAAGTAAGTCTCATTGTCGGGCATCTGTAGCACCCTCTTTAGCACTTTATCATTTAAAGGCAATAGACACCTGTGCAGTTATGTCTTCATTTTCTTTCTAAAGGCAAAGTGGAAATAGCACTCTACTATATTTTAAACCTATAATTATAATAATAATAATTAGAGATGAGCGAATCGAAGCTGACGAAGTGGATTTTGATCCGAATTTCAGGAAAAATTTGAGTTGCACCGAAGCCGAATTTCCTCGCGCTTCGTGGTAATAAATCTATTTTTTTTTATAAAATGGCCACTGCACGTGTGAGGACATGGAGAAAGGAACTCTGGTAAGGTGGGATCACCCAGATTGACATGCATGCAGCCAATCAGCAGCCAGCCAGCCCTGTGATGTCACAGCCCTATAAATAGCGACAGCCATCTTAGATTCTGCCGTTTTCCAGCGAACTTAGTGCAGGGAGAAAAGTCATAAAGCGCTAGGAACAGTGAGAAGAAAGACTTGATTTTGGTGAAAAAATAATTTATAAGTGCAGGAAAAGATTATTCAAGGTGCAGGGAAAGTATAAGGAGGAATCATTTCACAGCATTTATGTAGGGGAGGTTACAGCCTGGGTAATAGGAACAATCCGATTACACCTTGCTGCACTGATTTGAGATCCAAATAGCCATTATACAGCTCTGTATTTCCAGCAAACCGTTCTTGTTATTGGGGTGGAAAAAAGAAAAAAATATTCTGCGTTCAGCACTGCAGTTATCTGTTGAAAAGCCTTTAGTGGCATATGTAAGTGGAAAAAGAAAAATATATTCTGTGTTCAATGCTGCAGTTATCTGTTGAAAAGCATTTAGTGGCATATATATGTGGAAAAAGAAAAATATATTCTGCGTTCAGCGCTGCAGTTATCTGTTGAAAAGCCTTTAGTGGTGTATTTGAGTAAAAAAAGAAAAATATATTCTGCACTCAGCGCTGCAATTATCTGTTGAAAAGCCTTTAGTGGTGTATATACTGTACGTGGAAAAAAATATATATATTCTGCGTTCACTGTTCCAGTTATATGTAGTAAAGCCTTTAGTGGCGTATATCAGTAGATAAAGAAAAATATATTTGGCGTTTATTGTTCCAGTTATATGTGTTAAAGCCTTTAGTGGGGTATATCAGTAGAAAAGAAAAATATATTCGGCGTTCACTGTTCCAGTTATGTGTTAAAGCCTTTAAGTGGTGTATATCAGTAGAAAAAGAAAAATGTATTCAACATTCAGCACTGCAGTTATCTGTTGAAAAGCCTTAAGTGGCATATACACGTGGAAAAAGAAAAATATATTCTGCGTTCACTGTTTGTTATATGTAAAGCCTTTAGTAGCATACAGTATATCAGTAGAAAAATAAAAATATATTCGGCATTCACTTTTCCAGTTATATGTGGTAAAGCCTGTAGTGGCGTATATCAGTAGAAAAATAAAAATATATTCGGCGTTCAGCGCTGCAGTTATCTGGTGAAAAGCCTTTATTGGCGTCTATACATGGAAAAAGATAAATATACTCACTGTTTCAGTTATATGTTGTAAAGCCATTAGTGGCGTATATCAGTAGAAAAAGAAAATATATTTGGCGTTCATTGTTCCTGTTATATGTGGTCAATAGGGTTGAGTGAACCCGAACTGTAAAGTTTGGGTTTGTACCGAACTTTAGGATTTTTGGACCCCGAACACAAACCAAAACTATTCAGTAAAAGTTTGGGTTCAGGTTCGGTGTTCGGTGAGTTAATGGCGCTTTTTGAAAGGCTGCAGAGCAGCCAATCAACAAGCGTTTAACTCTTGTGCCCTTAGAAGCCATCACAGCCATGCCTACTAATGGCATGGCTGTGATTGGCCAGTGCAGCATGTGACCCAGCCTCTAAATAAGCCGGAGTCACGTAGCGCTGCACGTTACTCTTCTCTTACTAGTGTAGGGAGAGGATGCTGCTGCTATGAGTGAGAGAAATAGGAAAGAATGAGTTATCTGAAGTGCTTGTTAACTCAGCGATCTACATTGATTTTGTTTTGTGGGTGCAGTGCACAATATTTTTACCCTGCCCTGAGCCCAGTGACACAGAAAAATAACTCTTATCCGTCTGTTAGTTAGGTGGGTGTCGGCGGCCATTTTATGCAAGTTCAGTGCACTAGCAAAGCATATTTGCATTTCTGACAGTGAAATACAAGCTTGAAATACTGCAATTTTATTCTGGGTTTAAAAAAAAAACACCCATTTTTTGCAATACCCTACATCTGGTACCTTTGCTTCATTTGTCACAGTAAAATACAAGCGTTAGATACTGCTGTTATATTCTGGTCCAATACAAACGTGATATACCGTGTTATATTCTGGTATTCTTAAAACACCCATTTTGGGCAAGATAATACATTTGTGGCCTTTGTTGCATTTGTGACAGTGAAATACAAGCTTGAAATACTGCAATTATATTCAGGGTTTAAAAAAAACACCAATTTTGGGCAAGATAATAAATTTGCGGCCTTTGCTACATTTCTAACAGTCCAATTAAAGCGTGATATACCGTGTTATATTCTGGTATTCTTAAAACACCAATTATTGTGTTTTATATCACAGGTTATATTTCCCAATGTTTTAGGGTGTACCCTAATTTAAACAAAATAAAAAAATTATAATAATTAAAACCAAAAAAACAGTGTTGGCTACCTCCTCCTCCACCGCCGCTTCCACCTACACCGCCACATCCACTGCCTCCTCAACCTCCATATGGACCTTGACCTCCTAGATCAAGATATTTATTTTTATTTTTATGTATTTTATGTTATTTTAGGTCATTTCCCTATCCACATTTGTTTGCAGAGCTCTTGCCATGCTCTTAACCACTTTTTGCTGCCATTTTCAGCCATCTAGCCCTTCCATTACTTTTTTAGAGCCATTTTAGTGCTCAAAAGTTTGGGTTCCCATTGACTTCAATGGGGTTCGGGTTCGGGGTCAAGTTCGGGTCCCGAACACAAACTTTTTTGTGAAATTCGGCCGAACCCGTTGAACCCGAACATCCAGGTGTCTGCTCAACTCTAGTGTTAATGCCTGTAGTGGCGTATATCAGTAGAAAAAGAAAAATATGTTCGGTGTTCACTGTTCCAGTTATATGTGGTAAAGCCTTTAGTGGCGTATATCAGTAGAAAAAGAAAAATATATTCGGCGTTCAGTGCTGCAGTTATCTGTTGAAAAGCTTTTAGGGGTGTTTTAATTTGCTTTTTATTTATTTATTTCAGCTAACAGTATGTCAGGCAGAGATGTGCCAGGAACTGCACAGGGGAGTCGCAGAGGCCTAAATCCTAAATTTCTGACAGAGGCACAGGTCACAGCAGAGTAAGGGGATGTGGCAGCAGGAGTCGCAGCGAGAGGTCTGAGCTCCCGGTGTCATATAGCGGTTGTGTCTTGACCAGTAGTGTTGAGCGCGAATATTCGAATTGCGAATTTTTTTCTCGAATATCGCAATTTCGAGATTTCGCGAATATTTAGAATATCGTTCTATATATTCGCGAATTCGAATATTCTTTTTTTTTTTTTTATTATTATATTTTTTTTCTTTCCCACTTCTCTAAAGTTGTTCTTACCTGTCCTTTGGATTCCTGGCTTCCTGGCTGCTCCAGTCAGTGGCGTTTTCAACTTACTGCTATATTCCATATTAGCTAAATTACAATCTAATCTATATGTGTATTTTACGAAATTTCGCAAATTGCGATGCGAGTAATATAATACGAAATAATCGCATGAAGATTTCAATTTAGCACTGCTATATTCCATATTCTAGCCTAATATGGACTATAGCAGGGCTAAGTTAGCACTGCTATATTCCATACTAGGCTAGAATATGGAATATAGCAGTGCTAAGTTGAAATCTTCATGCGATTATTTCGTGTTATATTACTCGCATCGCAATTTCGACTTTTGCAAATGTTCTTAATATTGCTCTAACTTCGTCTTTTAGAATATTACGAATATTCTAAAAGACGAAGTTAGAGCAATATTACGAAATTTCGTAAAATACACATATAGATTGTAATTTAGCTTATATAGTGCTATAATCCCTTTTTTCTTCCTCTAATTTTTTTTGCCTCTTCTGAACTTAAGTTTTGTAAAATATGTACACTATTAAAAAATATTACTATAGCAGTATATTAGCTTAAATACAATCTATGTGTATTTTACGAAATTTCGTAATATTGCTCTAACTTCGTCTTTTAGAAATTTCATAATATTGCTCTAACTTCGTCTTTTAGAATATTCGTAATATTCTAAAAGACGAAGTTAGAGCAATATTAAGAACATTTGCAAAAGCCGAAATTGCGATGCGAGTAATATAATACGAAATAATCGCATGAAGATTTCAACTTAGCACTGCTATATTCCATATTAGGCTAGAATATGGAATATAGCAGTGCTAAGTTGAAATCTTCATGCGATTATTTCGTATTATATTACTCGCATCGCAATTTCGGCTTTTGCAAATGTTCTTAATATTGCTCTAACTTCGTCTTTTAGAATATTACGAATATTCTAAAAGACGAAGTTAGAGCAATATTACGAAATTTCGTAAAATACACATAGATTGTATTTAAGCTAATATACTGCTATAGTAATATTTTTTAATAGTGTACATATTTTACAAAACTTAAGTTCAGAAGAGGCAAAAAAAATTTAGAGGCAAAAAAAGGGATTATAGCACTATATTAGCTAAATTACAATCTATATGTGTATTTTACGAAATTTCGTAATATTGCTCTAACTTCGTCTTTTAGAATATTTGTAATATTTTAAGAGACGAAGTTAGAGCAAATCACGAAATTTCGTAAAATACACATATTAGCCTAGCCATAGTCAATTAGCATAGGAACGTTGCCTTATACTATCAAGATAAATAATCGCAATACGCGAAAAAAAAAATATATTCGTATATTATTCGCGATAATTTGAATAATTACGAATATTCGATTTCGACGAATATAACACGAATATTCATTCGAATATTCGCGAAATATCGCGAAATCGAATATGGCACCTCCCGCTCATCACTATTGACCAGCAACCCAAAGGTTCTTGATGGGTAACTCGGTTATCCACTTCATCCCAAGTGACATCAGACACCCCCAGCCAAGATTCGGTGGGTTCGTCAGACACAACCCTTAGTTGGCATGGCCCAGGAGCTGCACCTGTGCTCTCACCTGTCCTCAACCTACCTTTGTCATTTTCTGTTCCTTCAGACAGAGAAGCATAGTATGCTATGGGTTCAGCTCCACTATACATTGAGGACGAGCTACTAGAGGGCAGTCAGCAGCTACTGCCTAGCCAAGATCTGGATGAGACATCCGCTGCTTCCTCCTCTAGGCAGGCAAGTAGTGATGAGGAGAGTGGCGTGGGAGCAGGTTCTGCGAGCGGTCAGGCTCCTGACTCAGAGATGGTTGAGGAGGACATCAGTGACGTGCAGAGAGTACTCGATGATGATGATGTAGCTGATCGCACTTGGGAGCTTGGTGACAAAGGGGCTTCATCATCATCAGGAGAAGAGGGTTTCAGCTTGCGCGTGTGGCAGCAGAGGAGCCAGCAAGTCGCTAGCGTGGCTAGGAGTCAGCAAGGTGGCATCAGTGGGAGGTTGGGAGCAAAACGTGCCAGGGGTAGACCATCTGCTCCACGGGAGCCTACCTGCCAAGGAAGTAGCGGTGCACGGGTTCACAGAGGCCGCAGCAGTAGCAGTCACTGCGTAGTGTTGGGGGGAACATCACCTACTCGGCGGTGTGGCAGTTTTTTGTTAAGCCGCTGGAGGAGATGAAGATGGCCATATGTAGAATCTGTGCGCAAAAGGTGAAGCGTGGCCAGGGTGCCAATGTTGGCATCACGGCCCTGCATCAACATGTGCAGCGTCACCATAAAATGGCCTGGCAGAACCGTGGCTCCGATGTGGTGGTCCAGTCTGCCTCAGCAACCCCAGTGGCATGCACCCGGTTTCAGGCAGTCAAAGCTCCACCATCTCAGCCGAAGGGAGCTGTCTGTCCTTTCCATCATCTGCCGGTCCTGATGCTCCTGCTCCTCCTCCTACTCCTTGTCAGTTAATCTGTCAGCAATCGATCACCAAGGCGATTGCCAAGAGAGAACAGTATGTGTGCACTCATCCAAAGGCATAGAAGCTGAATGTGCTCCTTTCCAAGTTGCTGGTGCTGCAGTATCTTCCTTTTCAAGTGGTGGACTCTGCACCTTTCAGAGAACTGATGACTTGTGCCGAGGTGGAGAGTTCCAAGCCGTCATTTATTTTCCAAAAGGGCAGTACCAGCCCTGCACAAATATGTAGAACAGAAGGTGAACTAGTCCTTGAGCCTGTCGGTGACTGCCAAAGTGCATGGCAGCACCATGTGAAGCTGTAACTATGGTTAGGGACAATATATGTCCTTTACGGCCCACTAGGTGAATGTGGTTCCTGCACAGCCTCACCAGCAACTTTGCCAGGTGACGCTGCTTCTGCCTCCACTTTCTTACGCCGTTGGTCCTGCGACAATGTCCACCACTGCCTCCTCATCCCCCACTGTGTCCTCAGCCTCCAATGCAGGAACAATTCACAGTGCCGCTCCAGCATACCACATGTGTAGGGAACGGCCTTGTCATGCTGTTCTGCACCTCATTTGCCTGGGTGAAAGGAGCTACACAGGGGAGGAACTGCTCCGTGTGATTAATCAAGAAATCGAATCCTTGCTTTCTCCATGACAACTGAAAATCGGAACCATAGTAAATGACAACTCGAAGAACATGGTGTAAGCGCTGTGTCAAGGAAGGCTAAGCCATGCGCCCTGCATGGCACATGTGTTCAATCTGTCTGTTAAGCGATTTCTCAAGTCTTTCACCCATCTGCAAGACATCCTAAAAATGGCCAGGAAACTTTGCATGCACTTTGCAAGTACACAGCATAGCACACCCTCCTTGAGCTGGAGCTGCAGAACAGCATCCCACAACATAGGCTGTTGGAATTCCACCTTCCTTATGTTGGACCGACTATACGAACAGAGAAAGGTCATCAACGATTTCTTGATGATGCAAGTGGATAGGAGTACTCCCCTGTGTAATTTCGATGTCAGCCAGTGGCAGCTCATGCGTGAGGAGGAGGCCACATTATTTTTCAGTCACCAGGACTGCGGGATGAATTACATCATTCCACTGCTTCATATCCTGGAACAGATGGTGGTAACAATGGCTGGTCAGGGGACTAGAGATGTGGCGCCTATATTTCACGGCCACATGAGCCCTGTGGTGGCTGAACTGGAGGAGGAGGAGAAGTAGGAGGACATTGGTGCACAGGAAATGTGCAGCTAAATGGGTGTTTTTTCTACACAGGTGACAGGAAAGGAGGAGCAGGAGCAGCCAGAGGAGCAAGAGGGAGATGAGGAAGACAAAGCAGATGACCCAGGCACACCGTGGCAGTATGTAGTAAAGATGGAGGCAGGGAGTCCCTCTCAGTCACTTTCACAAATGGCCCGATTCATGCTCGCTTGCTTGAGTAGTGACAGTCGAATTGTCACCATTCGGCAAAGGGATGACTTCTGGCTCTCCACCTTGTTGGACCCTCACTACCGGTCCAAAATTGGGGCCTTTTTTACACCCGCTGAGAGGGAGGACAAACTGCACTACTACAGAGACATCCTATGTAGTCAGTTTGCCACTGCCTATCTGCGCCATCCTCTCACAGGTCTGACCAGGGGAGCCCTCTGCACTCACGTACCACTGCCATGGCTGCTGGGGAGGAGTGGGGTGGCAAGAGCAGTACCAGCTCCATCAGCAACAGCCTGAGTCTAGAGTTGACGATGAGCAGCTTTCTTCACCTGCCTAGTGAAGAAACTACTCACCAGCAGCTAGGCCTGGACCAGAACCTGAACCAGCAGGTGGTGACACACATGGAGTGCACCCTGCCAGCCGTCATGGAGGATCCGCTGGACTACTGGGCAGCCAAACTGGATTTGAGTTTGCCCTGGAAAATCTGTTTAGTGGGTGTTTAGTGCGGCGGTGGCCATAGTTACCCCAAGAAGAAATCACCTGTCCACCCAAAATGTGGAGAGACTGACCTTTTTCAAGACTAATCAGGCGTGGATCAGCCAGGAATTCCAACCACAAATGCCTGATGCTTCGGGCTAGATCATCCATGGTTGCCACAACAACACTTTGACAAAGGAGACCAGTTTCTTCTGGCTACCTGCTTCAGCTGCTATTCTGATGCTGCCACCCGCCTGATGCCACACATCTGATGCTAAGTGCTCCTTCTTTCACCCACCATCTTCAGCTGGTACTCGTATTGCCACGCACCTCCCCACTCTGTCACCGGATCACTCTGTGGTCTCCACATGCTGCTGCCACCTACACACTATGTCACCTTGCCACTCTGTGGTCTCCTGATGCTGCTGCTGCCATAGACACACTATGTCACCTTGCCACTCTGTGGTCTCCTGAAGCTGGTATCCTTCCCGACAGAAGCATCCTAGGAGCCACCTACTTGAGGGAACTCCTGGGTTCCCTCAAGGAAGGGTATGAGAACGATCACCTCCTCACCTACCCACCTGGAGCTGTAAACCTTACTCTCAAGGGTGGCTACTGGTTGTACCGGGATCAGCAGTTGTACGTACCAGAATCTGCACGACTTGACGTACTTAAACTCAACCACGATTCCAAACCGGCCGGCCATCTGGGTATCAGAAGGACCCAGGAGCTCCTCTCCCGTTTCTTCTGGTGGCCAACTTACAGAAAAGATACCGAGAGGTT
The DNA here is from genome assembly GCF_014858855.1 of Bufo gargarizans. Lineage (NCBI taxonomy): Eukaryota > Metazoa > Chordata > Amphibia > Anura > Bufonidae > Bufo > Bufo gargarizans. Next base: position 19,515,803 of record NC_058081.1, read on the forward strand.
TGTCTCCTCATGCACGACGTGCGCCCGCAACAAGACCCCCTGCTCCTCCCCCGTGGGCTTGCTATGTCCACTCCCGGTTCCCTCCCGCCCCTGGGGTTCAATCTCCATGGACTTTATTGTGGACCTTCCTCCCTCCAAGGGCATGAACACCGTCCTGGTCGTCGTCGACCGTCTCACCAAAATGGCCCACTTCATCCCCTGCAAGGGCCTACCTACCGCTAAACAGACGGCCGATCTTGTACTCCGAAAGGTTTTTAGGCTACATGGGGCGATGTTGTTTCGGATCGGGGAGTACAGTTCACTTCCAGGTTCTGGAGAAACTTCTGTCAAGCCCTTGGGATCTTCTGCGTTCCACCCCCAATCCAATGGGCAGACCGAGAGAACGAATCAAATCCTCGAGCAGTATTTGCGCTGTTTCGTCACCCATCTGCAGGACGACTGGCTGGACCACCTCTCTACGGCCGAGTTCGCCTATAACAATGTGGAGCACAGTTCTACCCAATACAGCCCGTTCTACGCTAACACCGGCCTACACCCAACCTTCATCCCTCACTTGCCCATTTCCACCACAGTCCCAGCTGTGGTCGAACGTCTTGCAAGTCTACAACAGGCACAGGAAAATATTCGGGACAATCTACATCGAGCCCAGAGCCGCTTCAAGCAGGCAGCGGATAAACACTGCAAACCTGCGCTGGAATTCCAGGTAGGAGACAAGGTGTGGCTCTCCACCAGAAACCTAAGCCCAAAGGTTCCCTCCCGGAAGTTGGGCCAACAATACATGGGTCCTTTCCGGATCACGGCTCGAATCAACGAAGTCACCTTCCCGACTCCATCCGAGTGCACCCGGTTTTATACTGCTCTCTCCTGAAACCACATGTTGAAAACACTTTCCCAGGCCGCCACCCCCCTCCTCCTCCTCCGGTAAGAGTACAAGACCAGGAGGAATACACTGTGGCCAAGATCCTTGACTCCAGACTCCACCGTGGAAGGCTGCAGTATCTAGTTGGGTGGAAGGGCTATTCCCCCGAGGATAACTCCTGGGAGCCAGAGGAAAATGTTCATGCCCCCAGACTGGTAAAAGCTTTCCACCAAAGACATCCCGATAAACCATCATCTGCGGTGCCTGGAGGTCACCTTGGAGGGGGGGGGGGGAAGTACTGTCAGGATTTGAACCAGTGACCAGCCATGTCCCAGGCAGTAGCTCTAGCCACTAGACTACCAACCCTTCTGGACATTTCTTTCTACTGAACTCTTTGATCTACCTTGTTCCAGCCTTGCCTTGTTAATCTCTGTGTTTCCTTGCACCTGCTACTTCCTCTTTATAGCCCAGCCTCTTACACCAGATCCCTGCTGGTTATTGTTCTTCTGTACTTGATCCTGCTGCATCTACTGCTGTTCCTCTGTTGCTACTGCTACCAACTTGACTGCTGCCGACCTCAGAATTGTCCCCAACTACTCTTCTGCTTGTCCCTACCAACTGAACTGCTACCACCGTTCCCGATCTGGATTGTCTGACCACGCTCACTGCCGCCTGCCCTGACCCACCGCCTGCCAACCGATTACGCCTCTGCCTGACTTCCTGCAACTACAACCTGCCTGCGGTCCTTGCCACTGGGCTCCCACCTCCAGCCAGCTGGTGAGCCTGTAGGATTGCAACAGTTGCTGTCATCTCCACAGTATGTCACCTTGCCACTCTGTGGTCTACTAAAGCTGCTGCTGCCATCTTCACACTATGTAGAAAAAAGAGAGGGGAAAAAATCCTGGAAAAAGAGCATTAGTCTTAGACTTTCTTTGGACGGTATATCCAAAGGTGGTCTTTCGAAAAACAACCAGGCGCCACCAGGGAGGAGACAGAAACGACTAGTGAATAGGTAGGTAGGTGGTGAGAGGCTGCCAGGAGTGGCTGAATATACAGCAATGATAGCTGTATACAGTAGTGATAAAGCAAAGGGAAAAAAAACTGAGAACCGAGCCACAATCACCTGGGTAAAGTGAAGTGCGGTATAAGGAGGCCGAATAAATATTATAATAATGTTTACAGTAGATTTTTTAAATGTATGTGGTCCGTGAGCCAAAGGACGGCCGTGTGCTATATAGAGGAACAGTCTGTATGTATTAACATTAGTTAATAGTAAGTTCAGACCTCAGTATATAGCAGCATATAAAGGTATATTAAAACCACAAACCAGTAAATTAAAATATGGATAAAATAGGTAAACATATACATATAAGTAACTCACTTCACAGGGGGAGATAGTCTAAGGGATAAGCATAGAACACCCAAAGGCTAAACTCCCCCGCCCAGGATCGCTTGTAGAATCACAGGAACAAACCGCAGTCACCACAGGAAGAGCTTCTGGAGTATTCCTTTTATTAGAATCAAGGCTCAACGCGTTTCGGGGGCTGGGCAGATACCCGCTTCCTCAGGAGCAATTAATATGTATAGGTAAAAAAATATAAACAAAAACATTGAGCCTTGATTCTAATAAAAGGAATACTCCAGAAGCTCTTCCTGTGGTGACTGCGGTTTGTTCCTGTGATTCTACAAGCGATCCTGGGCGGGGGAGTTTAGCCTTTGGGTGTTCTATGCTTATCCCTTAGACTATCTCCCCCTGTGAAGTGAGTTACTTATATGTATATGTTTACCTATTTTATCCATATTTTAATTTACTGGTTTGTGGTTTTAATATACCTTTATATGCTGCTATATACTGAGGTCTGAACTTACTATTAACTAATGTTGATACATACAGACTGTTCCTCTATATAGCACACGGCTGTCCTATGGTTCACGGACCATATACATTTTAAAAAACCTACTCTAAAGATTATTCTAATATTTATTTGGCCTCCTTATACCACACTTTACTTTAGGGTCTATTCACACGTCCGTTGTTTGTTTCCTGATCTGTTCCGTTTTTTGCTGAACAGATCTGGACCAGATCTGGACCTATTCATTTTCAATGGGTCCTGAAAAAAAACGGACAGCACAATGTCAGATTTTTTTTCAGGACCCATTGAAAATGAATGGGTCCAGATCTGGTCCAGATCTGTTCAGCAAAAAACGGAAGAGATCAGGAAAGAAACAACGGACGTGTGAATGGACCCTTACCCAGGTGATTGGCGCCCCTCATTGTGGCTGGGTTCTCAGTTTTTCCCCCCTTTGCTTTATCTTCACACTATGTCACCTTGACATCCTGTGAAAACCCTCAGCCGTGCGATGCCAGAAGATGGAGGCGCTGCAAGGCCAGGACAGAGATCAGGGAGCAGGTCACCTCCTATCATATCCCTAACTCTGACCCTGGCTCCTAACTGTATGAGCCGACCCTGATGGTAGGAGGGCTCATACTCCGGAACCTTGAAGTCCCTACTAGCCCTCAGGGTTGCCCTTAACTAGGAGCAGGGTAAGACGACCTGTTCCTCCTAGGCACGGAGGAACAGGAGTCTCACAGGCCAGGCTACAATAAAGGGGAAACATAAACAACTTATGGCAATGGCAGGTAAATGCAACAAAGATAGCACCTACCTGCCACAGACACAAAGCCTGGAACCCATGCAGACGCGCTGCTGTCCAAAGAACACACACGGACACAGCACACACCACACAACACACAGGAACAAAGGACCATAAGCTGCAATAAACAAGCATACCAAAAACACACCTTCATAACATCATGTGTGACATAACTTATGACCACAAGGGTGGCCCCCACTGGCAGATGGTGAATTACCAGGAGGATGTCTCCAGCAAAGCATGGCTGAAGAACCCCTCCGCTTCAGGTCTCCAAAGAGGCTTTATAGCCCAAAGTGGCCACACCCACACAGACACACACAGGAAAGGGAATTAACCCTTCCAACACCAACCAGGGAAGTGAAACCACTTAAAGGGGAATACACACACAAACACACTGGAGCTGTTACCGCCGGCATCGACATGCGTGGCAACCATGTCCTGGGAGTCAGCCAAAAGGCCGAGACACTGCCACCACATGTACAATATAGAACACGTTGCCACGGGCAGCCACCAGGGAAGGGAAGTGTCACAGTGCACACACCTAAACCTCGTGCACACCAAACACATAAAAGGCACACCTACAAAGACAGGTAGCCAGGTGCAACCGCATACACAAATAGCAAGCTGCCACATAAAAATGTTGCCAGCGGCAACCACAGGTGAGGCAACATACTTCAGCCCTCACCTGTGATTGAGAACACAACCAAGACCACAGGCAACTGCATGCGGTTACAGGAGTCACGACCATGACCATGGTCATGACACTGTGGTCTCCTGATGCTGCTGCTGCCATCTCCACATCCTGTCATTGTGCCACTCTGTGTCCTCCTCATACTGCTTCCACCTCCAGACTGTCATTGTGCCACTCTGTGGCCTCCTCATGCTGCTGCCACCTACAGACTCTGTCATTGTTCTACTCTGTGGCCTCCTCCTGATGCTGCTGCCACACTCTGTCATTGTGCCACTCTTTGGCCTCCTGATGCTGCAGCCACCTCCAGACTCTGTCATTGTGCCACTCTGTGGCCTCCTCATGCTGCTTCCACCTCACCACTATGTCATAGGGCCACTCTGTGGACTTATCATGCTGTTCCCACCCTCCCCACTTCATGGCTGGGCCACCATTTTGCCTTTTGGCCTTGCTGACATCATCATTTATTTGACCCTTCTTATGATCTGTCAGAAGGAAGGAAAAATGAGACGCACAACAGATCTTGTCTGTGTAGCAGCTGTAAGGCATGTATGGTCCCATCAGATCTGGCTTTTGATTTGGTAGCCAAAACCAGGAGTGGGTACAAAACACAGAAGACATGCAAATATCCCATTCACGTGTCATCTCTGTTTTGGATACACTCCTGTTTTTTTGGGCATTAGCAATATTGATGGATTACTGAGCAAATGCTGACCGAGTGAAGGCGGATGCTCCACAGACAGGATCCGTTTTTTGTGGGTTATTGTTCTGACTGATCAGAGAAAGGCCAAAATAATCAGTAACGTCAACACGAACTTACTGCTGACACCCTCTCCACTCTGTCGGGGGCTCTACTTGTATAAGTGTTTAATAGAACAGGCTCTGTAGACATCTATGTGGAATCAGCTGATGACGGTATAAAAGGAGTGCGCTTCTTCTTGAGTCTTGATGCTAACATCGACCTGTAAGGATGAGTTCATAATTAAGTTATTTGGTCAGTTTGGGCCCCGTGAAGTGTACAGTGATTCTAAGAGTGACGCCTGTCATTTGTGTCGTTACCTATGTGTGTTACTGCAAGGCACAGTGGTCTACACTAGTGATGAGCGTCAGGGGCCATATTTGAATTTGTGATATTTCACGAATAATTTGTAGAAAATTCATCATATATTCGCAAATTCGAGAATTCGCTATTATTTTCTTGATTGCAACAATCGGCAATGTAATATGCGCGTAATGCACGCGCAATACAGGCATGGGTCACTTTAGCTACATTTTTCTTAGACTGGAGAAAATGGTCGGCACGGCAGAATATTACATTACCTTTATATGCAGATAGAGTGCTTCAATATATTCGCGATGGCAAAATCTGCACTAATGATGCAAATATTTTGGTGCAATACAGGCAACTTCACATTTTAAGTATTGTTGTGAACTTGTGACATCACAGCACTATGTCTGTATGTCTGTAGCATGTATGAATGGACAGCAGAACCTATCAGCTACACTATATCAGGATATAACCTACACTGACTATCTCCCACTAACTATCTGTATTATATATATATATATATATATATATATATAAGCTAACTAACTAATGTAATGACACAGGAAAGCAGAGAGCACAGCAATAACACTGCTCTCTCTCAGATCTGCAAAATACTGCAGACAAGGGCTGCTAGGGAGGTTCCTATATACTAAAGGGGTAGGCAACTTTTCTTTTCCTGTTGGTTGCTAGGGATGCTGCTAAGCTCAGACAAAGACACTGCAGCCTTCTCATTGGCCCACAAGCAAGAAGGGAGGTTACTGATGAAAAAAAATATCTAGAATATTTTAAATTACGAATATATATCACTATATTCTAAATATTAGCAAATTCTCGAAGTGCCGATATTCGCGATTAATATTCGCGATTCGAATATTCACACCCAACACTATTCTACACCACTCTAAAGGTTCTCTGCATCCCGGAAATAGCTATTTTGAAACGCGATTCGCCACAAATAAATCCGGATCGAACCAAATTTAAAAAAGAAAAATCAACGAACTAGCCAAATTGAATTTTAAAAAAAATGTGCTCATCTCTAATAATAATAATAATGCACTAGCAATATTATATCAGCATAATTTGTTTTAACTAATCACATGTGCATTCACAATAAAGATGAGCAAATCAATTCTACCATCTAAAAATCCACCCTAAATTTCCCCAAATGCTTTGTTGCTGCCTGGCCTTCAAGGATAATCTGGAGGTTGCTCTTTCTTATTATGGAGACAAACAAATATGACTGAGGAGTACTGTAGTCCAGCCAATGCTGCACTGCCTTTCTGGGAAAAAATATATGCAAATTTTAGTATTTTACATTTGCTTGCATCAGATAGGCTTAGCATTCATTTCTCTTTGGAAACAAAGCTAATTTGCATACCTTTGTGTTTCTGGAAAAAATATTTAAAATTAGCTTTCCTTTAAAAAAAAAAAAAAGAATACATTTGACAGTTCAGACAAGGACCTGTCTGTGGGTATAATATATCAAAGGTGGCAAATAAAGCACACACTAGTCGGAGATTGCCACCCTTAAAACGTAGGCTTTAATAAATCACATTAAAACAAAAGACCCAAATAACACAAATTATGATATAAAGAAAAAATAAATCAAAAAGATAAGTATAATATAGTAAGTGAGTAGGTACTCAGCACTAAGGGGACCCAGGTAGGCAGGTGTTGGGCCTGATATATTACATTATGGGCTCTAACCCTGGATGTGGCCCTATCTGTATCCTGCCCTGCCTATAAACGGAATGGCCGCCCCGATGGGGGCGATCCCGTATCAGGAACCTCCTGAGCGCCCTAGGATGGCCCTGAATGGGGAAAACCTGCCAGCTGCCATATGCTGACCTACAAAACCGTGGTAAATAGCACAGTATGATAGCAAGAAAAAAAAACTAAAGCCAACACCAAAAAATAATAATAAAGAATATATGTACTGGTTCAGAAAAACTACTCCTATATAGCAATCCTGATTGTGGATAAGTATCAGGTTGGTCTCAAGGAAAGAGAACACCGTATTAGTTTATTACGTTCTAATCCTGATTGACGCCATTTTAATTCATGATGTCATGCTCCCGACGCGTTTCACCCATATTATACTTGTCCCATCAGGGGACATATTACGTATGACCAGGATCAGATCAAAAATGCATTCAATCAAACCCTAAAGGAGTTTCAGCTTTGAAAAGCAAGAATTGATGTATTGGATGTCACCATCAGCTCATTGAGGTAATACGGTCTCCTTATGATAAGGAGACAACAAATAATTGTCTACTTGCATGTCACCGATGTAAGCATAGGCGATGTTATCATACAGGAGTCAATGACACTCAAAAGGTGAACAGTAGTAGACAGAGATCACAGATCACCTATGGGATAACATACAGGGAGCCATCAGCCAAGATTAATTAATTTAAATCTCCCAGTCTGTCGCCCCAGTCGCCACTTAAAGTACCTATTTATCAATGAGGCGTTGTGCGCCATAAAGGCTGATAGATGCAGATCATTTGTTTGGAAGTACATCAATTAGGTATAGTTGGCGTTTTCATGCCGGGGCCCAGTATACAGGTCCTTCTAAAAAAATTAGCATATTGTGATAAAGTTCATTATTTTCTGTAATGTACTGATAAACATTAGACTTTCATATATTTTAGATTCATTACACATCAACTGAAGTAGTTCAAGCCTTTTATTGTTTTAATATTGATGATTTTGGCATAAAGCTCATGAAAACCCCAAATTCCTATCTCAAAAAATTAGCATATCATGAAAAGGTTCTCTAAACGAGCTATTAACCTAATCATCTGAATCAACTAATTAACTCTAAACACCTGCAAAAGATTCCTGAGGCTTTTAAAAACTCCCAGCCTGGTTCATTACTCAAAACCGCAATCATGGGTCAGACTGCCGACCTGACTGCTGTCCAGAAGGCCATCATTGACACCAGGGCCGGCGTCAGAACCCGGCAAACCCGGGCAAGTGCCTGGGCCCACTGTAAGTTAGGGGGCCCACTCGTCTCCGCGGCGGCCCCTTTAAAATGTTTGCCAGAAATATTTGCGCAGCGCAGCGCAGCGCAGCGCCTGCTCGCCGTCCGAGCCATAATTATTCATGTTGCGCAGCGCCCGCCCCCTCTCTCACGTGATCCTCTTCTCTTCTGACTCCGAGTCCAGGCACCGCACGCCGCACAGATCAACGAATCCAGCGATGATCCTCATTTGAGTCTGACTCACTGTAAGCCCGCCCCCAGCCAGCAGCAGGCCTGATAGCCGAGCCCAGAGGAAACCTGGCGCCCAGCCCAGAGGAAACCTGGAGGAGCTGAATGCTGCTGCTGGACTCGTTTTAAATTTAGAATTAAGGTGAACTAGTAACAGTCACATACCAAGACCAGTTCATGAATTTTTGCCAATAAACTGTATAATTGATTTCATGTGTTCTGGTATTTTCTTATAGGAGTTTATATTGTGTTTTAGGCCGAATGCACACGTCCGCGTTCCACGGCTGTGAGCGGTCCGTGGTATCCCGGCCTGGCATCCTGCTGAGAGCAGGAGCGCACGGCGTCATTGGTTTCTGCTATGACGCAGTGCGCTTCATGCCGCCGCTGCACTACAGTAATACACTCGTATAGATCATACGAGTGTATTACTGTAGTGCAGCGGCGGCATGAAGCGCACGGCGTCATAGCAGAAACCAATGACGCCGTGCGCTCCTGCTCTCAGCAGGATGCCAGGCCGGGATACCACGGACCGCTCACAGCCGTGGAACGCGGACGTGTGCATTCGGCCTAAAACACAATATAAACTCCTATAAGAAAATACCAGAACACATGAAATCAATTATACAGTTTATTGGCAAAACTTCATAAGAGGAAATTTTCCTCTTATGAATTTTTGACAATAAAGTGTATTATTGATTATCATTTTCTTATAGGAGTTTGTTTTAAGCCTCATTCACACGGCCGTTGTGTGCCCATGGCTGTATTGCGGCCCGCATACGGCAGGTCCGCAACGCAATACACGGGCACCGGCCCATGTGCACTCTGCATCACAGATCGCAATCACAGAGATGCAGAACGAACGCATGGATTGGAACCCCATGGAAGCACTATGGAGTGCTTCCGTGGTATTTCTGGCCGTGCCTCCGCACCCCAATAAAATAGAACTTATTCAATTTTTTTGCGGGGGGCGGAGGGTTAACGGACCCATTCAAGTTGAATGGGTCCGGATTCGTCCCGGCCACTGCATGGACGTTGCCCGTGCATTGGGGACCGCAACGGATGCACAACGGCCGTGTGCATGAGGCATAAGGGCTCTTTCATACGAGCGGATGCCGTGCGGGTAATCCGCTGCGTGAAAGAGTGCCAAGCCCCGTCCAGGACAGCAGAGACACGGAGCAGTAACATGATTGATAATGCTCTTTGCCTCTCTCTGACATTTTTACTACAAAATCACAGTGAGATACAGTTGTCACTGTGATTTTGTAGTAAAATTATCACAGAGAGGCAAAGAGCATTATCAATCATGTTACTGCTCCGTGTCTCTGCTGTCCTGGACGGGGCTTGGCACTCTTTCACGCAGCGGATTACCCGCACGGCATCCGCTCGTATGAAAGAGCCCTTATGCCCCTTGCAGACTAGCGTTCCTCCCGCAGCAAGTCCACATCGCAGCACCTGGCCCAACCTCCCAGCGCTGCCGGAGGTCACATAGCATTATATTGATTGATCTAACCCTTAAAGTTCTGGAATGTATTGGATAACTGGCATAATGCTGTTAGTGTCATCTAATACATTCCAGGACTATAAGGGTTACATAGCATCATAAATCAATATAATGCTATGTGAATCCCATCAGTGCTGGGAGGTCAGGCCGGGTGCTGCGATGCGGACTCGCTGCGGGAGGAACGCTTGTCTGCAAGGGGCCTTAGCACAGGGGGGCCCACTGAGGCTTTATCGCCCAAGGGCCCACATGAACCTGGAGCCGGCCCTGATTGACACCCTCAAGCAAGAGGGTAAGACACAGAAAGACATTTCTGAACAAATAGGCTGTTCCCAGAGTGCTGTATCAAGGCACCTCAGTGGTAAGGAAAAAGTGTGGCAGAAAACGCTGCACAACGAGAAGAGGTGACCGGACCCTGAGGACGATTGTGGAGAAGGACCGATTCCAGACCTTGGGGGACCTGCGGAAGCAGTGGACTGAGTCTGGAGTAGAAACATCCAGAGCCACCGTGTACAGGCGTGTGCAGGAAATGGGCTACAGGTGCCGCATTCCCCAGGTCAAGCCACTTTTGAACCAGAAACAGCGACAGAAGCGCCTGACCTGGGCTACAGAGAAGCAGCACTGGACTGATGCTCAGTGGTCCAAAGTGCTTTTTTTCGGATGAAAGCAAATTTTGCATGTCATTCGGAAATCAAGGTGCCAGAGTCTGGAGGAAGACTGGGGAGAGGGAAATGCCAAAATGCCTGAAGTCCAGTGTCAAGTACCCACAGTCAGTGATGGTCTGGGGTGCCATGTCAGCTGCTGGTGTTGGTCCACTGTGTTTTATCAAGGGCAGGGTCAATGCAGCTAGCTATCAGGAGATTTTGGAGCACTTCATGCTTCCATCTGCTGAAAAGCTTTATGGAGATGAAGATGTCATTTTTCAGCACGACCTGGCACCTGCTCACAGTGCCAAAACCACTGGTAAATGGTTTACTGACCATGGTATTACTGTGCTCAATTGGCCTGCCAACTCTCCTGACCTGAACCCCATAGAGAATCTGTGGGATATTGGGAAGAGAAAGTTGAGAGACGCAAGACCCAACACTCTGGATGAGCTTAAGGCCGCTATCGAAGCATCCTGGCCTCCATAACACCTCAGCAGTGCCACAGGCTGATTGCCTCCATGCCACGCCGCATTGAAGCAGTCATTTCTGCAAAAGGATTCCCGACCAAGTATTGAGTGCAGAACTGAACATAATTATTTGAAGGTTGACTTTTTTTTGTATTAAAAACACTTTTATTTTATTGGTCGGATGAAATATGCTAATTTTTTTAGATAGGAAATTTGGGTTTTCATGAGCTGTATGCCAAAATCATCAATATTAAAACAATAAAAGGCTTGAACTACTTCAGTTGAGTGTAATGAATCTAAAATATATGAAAGTCTAATGTTTATCAGTACATTACAGAAAATAATGAACTTTATCACAATATTCAAATTTTATGAGAAGGACCTGTATATGTTAGAACTGTATATGTGTGACACAGCGACCTATGCAGCGTGCAGAATATTTTACATAGTTTACATTTTGAGTGGCAGTTAAAATAGTATAACCAGACATGCCACTCCTAGTACCTGTATGTAGATAAATAGACATCTGTCCTGCATCACCATCAGGAGGTCTCCCGGCGTCTGTAGTGAAGAGCGCTTCACTGATTTTGGCGCGCTCTTATCACTGCCGTCGACGCAGCTCGCTGGTCACATGATCGATCATGTGGTATAGATCCGGCCATGTGACCTGTCACATGATCGGAGTGTATTGTTTGTACTAGGAGCGTTTGTTTACATGATCAGAACATTTGATGGCATAGTTGGAACTATATTCAATGACAAGCTTCACATTATATGACAGAATAGATGGGCTATATTATATGTAATTAAGAAGCTTAGGAGATCGGTGGCAATATTTTAATTGATGAGCCTTGGTGTGTAATAAATATCCCTTGGAGTTGGGGGAGTGGGCCCCCATAGATTATCACTCTTCTCCCTTCTGATAGCAGCTGCCAGATTGCTCCTACCGAATCATTGGCTGTCCCCCGAGATTCCCAATGTGGAACATTGGGTTAACAAAGTGGACCAGATCTACAGGCTAGAAGAAATTTCTCACTGGGAGCCAGATTTGGTCTCCCTGGAGGACCTACAGAAAATTCTCTTAGCACTCACCCCTTACTAGTAGTAAAACCCACAATCCAAAATTAAGATGTTCATGCACTAGAAAATCCCTACCTCATAACACATTACCTGTGCCTAGTAGGGATGAGCGAACTCGAACTGTATAGTTCGGGTTCGTACCGAATTTTGGGGTGTCCGTGACACGGACCCGAACCCGGACATTTTCGTAAAAGTCCAGGTTCGGGTTCGGTGTTCGTCGCTTCCTTGGCACTTTTTGACGCTTTCTTGGTGCTTTTTGAAAGGCTGCAAAGCAGCCAATCAACAAGCGTCATAGTACTTGCCCCAAGAGGCCGTCACAGCCATGCCTACTATTGGCATGGCTGTGATTGGCCAGAGCACCATGTGACCCAGCCTCTATTTAAGCTGGAGTCACATAGCGCCGCCCGTCACTCTGCTCTGATTAGCGTAGGGAGAGGTTGCGGCTGCAACCTCTTTATCCCGCTAAATCTGTCGTTACCGCTGTACTGTTGTGGCTGGGCAAGTTATTTAGTGTCCGTCAAAGCACATTTTTTGTTCTGGGTTGAAATACAATTCCCAATTTAGCAATTTCATAATTTAGTGGTTTCTGCTGTATCAGAGCTATTTGAAAGCTATCCCTAAAAGGGTATATAATATTCAAGGTGCACATAGGGTCATTCAGAATAACTTCACACACACGCTACTGTGCATTTCTAAGTCTAATTCTGTCAGTAAATCCATACCGGTCACCCAGCGCCTAAATACTAGGCCTCAAATTTATATCCCGCTAAATCTGTCGTTACCGCTGTAGTGTTGTGGCTGGGCAAGTTATTTAGTGTCCGTCAAAGCACATTTTTTGTTCTGGGTTGAAATACAATTCCCAATTTAGCAATTGCATAATTTAGTGGTTTCTGCTGTATCAGAGCTATTTGAAATCTATCCCTAAAAGGGTATATAATATTCAAGGTGCACATAGGGTCATTCAGAATAACTTCACACACACGCTACTGTGCATTTCCAAGTCTAATTCTGTCAGTAAATCTATACCGGTCACCCAGCGCCTAAATACTAGGCCTCAAATTTATATTCAGCTGAATTTGAATACAATACATTGGGCCAAATAATATTTTTGTTGTTGTGGTGAACCATAACAATGAGGAAAACATCTAGTAAGGGACGCGGACGTGGACATGATCGTGGTGGTGTTAGTGGACCCTCTGGTGCTGGGAGAGGACGTGGCCGTTCTGCCACATCCACACATCCTAGTGTACCAACTACCTCAGGTCCCAGTAGCCGCCAGAATTTACAGCGATATATGGTGGGGCCCAATGCCGTTCTAAGGATGGTAAGGCCTGAGCAGGTACAGGCATTAGTCAATTGGGTGGCCGACAGTGGATCCAGCACGTTCACATTATCTCCCACCCAGTCTTCTGCAGAAAGCGCACAGATGGCGCCTGAAAACCAACCCCATCAGTCTGTCACATCACCCCCATGCATACCAGGGAAACTGTCTCAGCCTCAAGTTATGCAGCAGTCTCTTATGCTGTTTGAAGACTCCGCTGGCAGGGTTTCCCAAGGGCATCCACCTAGCCCTTCCCCAGCGGTGAAAGATATAGAATGCACTGACGCACAACCACTTATGTTTCCTGATGATGAGGACATGGGAATACCACCTCAGCATGTCTCTGATGATGACGAAACACAGGTGCCAACTGCTGCGTCTTTCTGCAGTGTGCAGACTGAACAGGAGGTCAGGGATCAAGACTGGGTGGAAGACGATGCAAGGGACGATGAGGTCCTAGACCTCACATGGAATGAAGGTCGTGCCACTGACTTTCACAGTTCGGAGGAAGAGGCAGTGGTGAGACCGAGCCAACAGCGTAGCAAAAGAGGGAGCAGTGGGCAAAAGCAGAACAACCGCCGCCAAGAGACTCCGTCTGCTACTGACCGCCGCCATCTGGGACCGAGCACCCCAAAGGCAGCTTCAAGGAGTTCCCTGGCATGGCACTTCTTCAAACAATGTGCTGACGACAAGACCCGAGTGGTTTGCACGCTGTGCCATCAGAGCCTGAAGCGAGGCATTAACGTTCTGAACCTTAGCACAACCTGCATGACCAGGCACCTGCATGCAAAGCATGAACTGCAGTGGAGTAAACACCTTAAAACCAAGGAAGTCACTCAGGCTCCCCCTGCTACCTCTTCTGCTGCTGCCGCCTCGGCCTCTTCTGCTGCTGCCGCCTCGGCCTCTTCCTCCGCCTCTGGAGGAACGTTGGCACCTGCCGCCCAGCAAACAGGGGATGTACCACCAATACCACCACCACCTCCGTCACCAAGCATCTCAACCATGTCACACGGCAGCGTTCAACTCTCCATCTCACAAACATTTGAGAGAAAGCGTAAATTCCCACCTAGCCACCCTTGATCCCTGGCCCTGAATGCCAGCATTTCTAAACTACTGGCCTATGAAATGCTGTCATTTAGGCTGGTGGACACAGACAGCTTCAAACAGCTCATGTCGCTTGCTGTCCCACAGTATGTTGTTCCCAGCCGGCACTACTTCTCCAAGAGAGCCGTGCCTTCCCTGCACAACCAAGTATCCGATAAAATCAAGTGTGCACTGCGCAACGCCATCTGTGGCAAGGTCCACCTAACCACAGATACGTGGACCAGTAAGCACGGCCAGGGACGCTATATCTCCCTAACTGCACACTGGGTAAATGTAGTGGCAGCTGGGCCCCAGGCGGAGAGCTGTTTGGCGCACGTCCTTCCGTCGCCAAGGATCACAGGGCAACATTCTTTGCCTCCTGTTGCCACCTCCTCCTACTCGACTTCCTCCTCCTCTTCTTCTACCTGCTCATCTAGTCAGCCACACACCTTCACCACAGCCCGGGGTAAACGTCAGCAGGCCATTCTGAAACTCATATGTTTGGGGGACAGGCCCCACACCGCACAGGAGTTGTGGCAGGGTATAGAACAACAGACCGACGTGTGGTTGCTGCCGGTGAGCCTCAAGCCCGGCCTGGTGGTGTGTGATAATGGGCGAAATCTCGTTGCAGCTCTGGGACTAGCCAGTTTGACGCACATCCCTTGCTTGGCGCATGTGCTGAATTTGGTGGTGCAGAAGTTCATTCACAACTACCCCGACATGTCATAGCTGCTGCATAAAGTGCGGGCCGTCTGTTCGCGCTTCCAGCGTTCACATCCTGCTGCTGCTCGCCTGTCTGCGCTACAGCGTAACTTCGGCCTTCCCGCTCACCGCCTCATATGCGACGTGCCCACCAGGTGGAACTCCACCTTGCACATGCTGGACAGACTGTGCGAGCAGCAGCAGGCTATAGTGGAGTTTCAGCTGCAGCACGCACGGGTCAGTCGCACTACAGAACAGCACCACTTCACCACCAATGACTGGGCCTCCATGCGAGACCTGTGTGCCCTGTTGCGCTGTTTCGAGTACTCCACCAACATGGCCAGTGGCGATGACGCCGTTATCAGCGTTACAATAAAACTTCTATGTCTCCTTGAGAAAACACTTAGGGCGATGATGGAAGAGGAGGTGGCCCAGGAGGAGGAGGAGGAGGAGGAGGAAGAGGGGTCATTTTTAGCACTTTCAGGCCAGTCTCTTCGAAGTGACTCAGAGGGAGGTTTTTGGCAACAGCAGAGGCCAGGTACAAATGTGGCCAGCCAGGGCCCACTACTGGAGGACGAGGAGGACGAGGATGAGGAGGAGGTGGAGGAGGATGAGGATGAAGCATGGTCACAGCGGGGTGGCACCCAACGCAGCTCGGGTCCATCACTGGTGCGTGGCTGGGGGGAAAGGCAGGACGATGACGATACGCCTCCCACAGAGGACAGCTTGTCCTTACCCCTGGGCAGCCTGGCACACATGAGCGACTACATGCTGCAGTGCCTGCGCAACGACAGCAGAGTTGCCCACATTTTAACGTGTGCGGACTACTGGGTTGCCACCCTGCTGGATCCACGCTACAAAGACAATGTGCCCACCTTACTTCCTGCACTGGAGCGTGATAGGAAGCTGCGCGAGTACAAGCGCACGTTGGTAGACGCGCTACTGAGAGAATTCCCAAATGTCACAGGGGAACAAGTGGAAGCCCAAGGCCAAGGCAGAGGAGGAGCAAGAGGTCGCCAAGGCAGCTGTGTCACGGCCATCTCCTCTGAGGGCAGGGTTAGCATGGCAGAGATGTGGAAAAGTTTTGTCAACACGCCACAGCTAACTGCACCACCACCTGATACGCAACGTGTTAGCAGGAGGCAACATTTCACTAACATGGTGGAACAGTACGTGTGCACACCCCTCGACGTACTGACTGATGGTTCGGCCCCATTCAACTTCTGGGTCTCTAAATTGTCCACGTGGCCAGAGCTAGCCTTTTATGCCTTAGAGGTGCTGGCCTGCCCGGCGGCCAGCGTTTTGTCTGAACGTGTATTCAGCACGACAGGGGGTGTCATTACAGACAAACGCAGCCGCCTGTCTACAGCCAATGTGGACAAGCTGACGTTCATAAAAATGAACCAGGCATGGATCCCACAGGACCTGTCCGTCCCTTGTCCAGATTAGACATTAACTACCTCCCCTTAACCATATATTATTGGACTCCAGGGCACTTCCTCATTCAATCCTATTTTTATTTTCATTTTACCATTATATTGCGAGGCTACCCAAATTTGAATGAACCTCTCCTCTATCTGGGTGCTGGGCCTAAATATATGCCAATGGACTGTTGCACTGGTGGCTGACGTGAAGCCTGATTGTCTGTTACAGGACCTCTCTCCTCTGCCTGGGTGCTGGGCCTAAATATCTGACAATGGGCTGTTGCATTGGTGGGTGACGTGAAGCCTGATTCTCTGCTATGATATGAAGACTGATTCTCTGCTGACATGAAGCCAGATTGTCTGTTACGGGACCTCTCTCCTCTGCCTGGGTGCTGGGCCTAAATTTATGAAAATGGACTGTTGCAGTGGTGGCTGACGTGAATCCTGATTCTCTGCTATGACATGCAGACTGATTCTCTGCTGACATGAAGCCAGATTGTCTGTTGCGGGGCCTCTCTCCTCTGCCTGGGTGCTTGGCCTAAATTTATGAAAATGGACTGTTGCAGTGGTGGCTGACGTGAAGCCTGATTCTCTGCTATGACATGCAGACTGATTCTCTGCTGACATGAAGCTACATTCTCTGTTACGGGACCTCTCTCCTCTGCCTGGGTGCTGGGCCTAAATATATGCCAATGGACTGTTGCACTGGTGGCTGACGTGAAGCCTGATTCTCTGCTATGACATGCAGACTAATTCTCTGCTGGCATGAAGCCAGATTGTCTGTTACGGGACCTCTCTCCTCTGCCTGGGTGCTTGGCCTAAATTTATGACAATGGACTGTTGCAGTGGTGGCTGACGTGAATCCTGATTCTCTGCTATGACATGCAGACTGATTCTCTGCTGACATGAAGACAGATTCTCTGTTACGGGACCTCTCTCCTCTGCCTGGGTGCCGGGGTCTAAATATCTGAAAATGGTTTGTTCCAGTGGTGGGTGACGTGAAGCCAGATTCTCTGCTATGGGACCTCTCTCCAATTGATTTTGGTTAATTTTTATTTATTTAATTTTTATTTTAATTCATTTCCCTATCCACATTTGTTTGCAGGGGATTTACCTATATGTTGCTGCCTTTTGCAGCCCTCTAGCCCTTTCCTGGGCTGTTTTACAGCCTTTTTAGTACCGAAAAGTTCGGGTCCCCATTGACTTCAATGGGGTTCGGGTTCGGGACGAAGTTCGGATCGGGTTCGGATCCCGAACCCGAACATTTCCGGGAAGTTCGGCCAAACTTCTCGAACCCGAACATCCAGGTGTTCGCTCAACTCTAGTGCCTAGGTATTTATGTCATACTGTTATCTTAAACCAGTACAATTGTTAATTCCTATTTGTTACCTGTCTTTACTAGGCCTTGCCGGCCACGTTTTGTACATACTATTCATATTTGTGACTGTTTCATTTCAATATTACACCTGTGATATTATTATATACTGTCCTTTGCAATTTACAAATGTATGAAAAATAAAAACAATACAAATTTTCAATTAAAAACTTTGGGGCTGAAAAATGGCTGTAAAAAAGCCATAGAAAGGGCTAGAGGGCTGCAAAAGACTCCAAAGTGGGCTTAACAGCAGTACAAGTGCCCTGCAGGCAAATGTGTATAGGGAAATTACGTAAAATAACATACAAATACACAAAAATAAAAAATAACAATCTTGAACCAGGAGGCAGAGGGGGGCGGACCATACATGTGGTTGGAGGGGCACTGTGAATTGTCCCTGCATTGGAGGCTGAGGACATTGTTTAAGATGAGGAGGCAGAGGTGGACATTGTCACAGGACCAATGGCATGAGAACGTGGAGGCGAAAGCGGCGTCACCTGGTCAAGTTGCTGGTGTGGCTGTGCAGAAACCAAATTCACCCAGTGGGCCGTAAAGGACATGTATTGTCCCTGACCATAGTTACAGCTCCACACGTCTGCACAGCTGTGCACTTTGGAAAACACTGACAAGCTCAAGGACTGGCTCACCTTTTGTTCTACATATTTGTGCAGGGCTGGTACTGCCTTTATGGCAAAGAAATGACGGCTTGGGACTCTCCACCTCAGCTCGGCACAAGCCATCAGTTCTTTGAAAGGTGCAGAGTCCACCACTTGGAAAGGGAGGGACTGCAACACCAGCAACTTTGACAGGAGCACATTCAGCTTCTACGCCGTTGGATGAGTGCACGCATACTGCTGTCTCTTGGCAATCGCTTCGGTGATCGATTGCCGACTGAATGACTGACGAGCAGGAGCATATCAGGACCGGCAGATGATGGGAAGGACAGACAGCTCCTTTCGGCTCAGGTGGTGAAGCCTTGACTACCTGCAACCGGGTGCGTGCCTCTGGGCGGTGCAGCGGTTGCTGCGGCAGGCTGGACCACCACATCGGAGCCACGGTTCTCCCAGGCCACTTTATGGTGACGCTGCATATGTTGACACAAGGCCGTAGTGCCAACATAGGCACCCTGGCCACGCTTTACCTTCTGCCCACAGATTCTACATATGGCCATGTTCACCTCCTCCGGTGGCTTATCAAAAAACTGCAACACCACCTAGTAGGTGATTTTACCCCCAACACTACGCATTGACTGACTGCTACCACTGCTTTCCGGGCAGGTAGGCTCCTGCGAAATGGGTGGTCTACCTCTGGCACGTTTGGCTACCTACCTCCCATTGCTGCCACCCTGCCGACTCCCGGCCACCCTCTTCTCCCGATGATTAAGTCCCTTCGTCACCCGGCTTCCAAGTGCGATCAGCTACATACACCATCTTCTTCTTCTTCGAGTACTGTCTGCACGTCAATGATGTCCTCCTCAACAGTCTCTTGGTCAAAAGCCTCACTGCTCGCACGCCACTCTTCTTATCAGTACTTGCCTGCCTTGCGGAGGAAGCGTCGGATGTTTCCTCCACATCTTGTCTGATCAGTAGCTGCTGACTGTCCTCTAGTAGCCCATCCTCGCTGTATAGTGGAGTTGAGCCCACACCATATAACACTTCTCTGGCTGAGGGAACAGAAAAGGACAGAGGCAGGTTGATAACAGGTGAGGGCACATCATGGCCTGCTCCCGGGGCATGCCAACTAAGCATTGTGTCTGACGAACCCACCGACTGTTGGCTGGGAGTGCCTAATGTCACTTGGGACAAAGTGGATGACCAAGTCAACCATTCAAGAACTGCTGGGTGTTCTCTGTCTGACATACTGTTAGATCAAATAACTAAATAAAAAGGATATTAAAACACCCCAAAAAAGTCTATAATTTTCTCACTTCACCACACAACGGTTAATAAGCCCATTTTTATTCCACTAATACACCCCAAAAAGGGCTGTAATTTTCTAACTTTATCACACAGTGGCAAATAATTTTTTTGTGCCACTAATACACAGCAAAAATGATTTTTAACTGCACCGCTGACCGGCCAATTTTTGTTTTCTTTTTCCGCTAATACATGCCACAAAAGGCTTTAGAACATATAACTGCACTGCTGACCGGCAAATATATATTTTCTTTTTCTGCTAAAACACGCAACAAAAGGCTTTAAAACATAACTGCACCGCTGAATGGCAAAAAGGGCTGTCATTTTCTCACTTCACCACACAACTGCTAATAAGACCTTTTTTTCCCAATAATACAAGGCAAATAAGACATAGAAATATTTCCTTGTAATAAACCCTGTTAATGCCTGTATCAAACTGCACTTGCACCCTAATAAGAACAGTTTGCTGGAATTACAGAGCTGTATAATGGCAATTTGGGTCCCCAGTCAGTGCAGCGCGGTGTAATAGGATTGTTTATATTACCCAGACTGTAACCTCCCCTACTGAACCCTGTTCTACATAAATGCTGTGGAATGATTCCTCCCTATCCTTTCCCTACACCTTGAACAATCTTTCCCTGCACTTGTAAATCGCTTTTTCAGCACAATGAAGTTTTTTCTATCACTGTCCCTAGCGCCTGCTGACTTCTCTCCCTGCACTAAGAACAGTGGTAAATGGCAGAATCTAAGATGGCTGAGGCTGTTTATAGGGCTGTGACATCACAGGGCTGGCTGCTGATTGGCTGCATGCAACGCAATATGGGTGATCCCGCCTTCCCAGAGTTCCTTTCTCCATGTTCTCACACGTGCAGCAGCCATTTTAGAAAAAATGTGATTCGTTACCACAAAGCGCGAGGAAATTCGGCTTTGGTGCGAATCAAAGTTTTCCTGAAATTTGGAATGAATTCCACTTTTTCAGTTTTTTCACAGCAAAAAATAGCTTGGTCTCAACGACCCAATTACCCCGAGCGATTAACTATTATATTTTCCTGTGACGGTGGCAAGTAAAGGTTATTTCACCAAAAAAATATAGGTATGTCTCATCCACACAATTAACAGACTGATTAACTATTATATTTTCCTGTCACTGTTGCAAAGGAGTAGGATTGCACCACACTAAAATGCCAATAGGTCACCCTCAGACTGAACAGCATGATTAAGGTTACTTTCACACTTGTGGTAGCATGCTCCCCCTCCGGTACAGCCTGCCATATCTGTGCTACCACTAGCCCCCCATGCCGCCGGAAGTCCGCTCCGGCCCCATTCACTATAATGGGGTGGGCTGGAGGTCCAGTTGTAGCACAGCAGACATGCCTAGACGCGGGTGGACAAAAACTGCAGCACACTTCAGTTTTTGTCCGGCTGCCTCTCGACATGCTTGCCGTGCTGCAGCCGGTTTGGGGCCGGAGCGGACTTCCGGTGGCACGGTGGGGTAGCAGTAGCACGGACCCGTCAGGCTGTTCCCCCCACCCCAACAGGCTACCACAAGTGTGAAAATTGCCTAAGTATGGTATTTCTGTTCCACTGGTGCAAAGGAGCTGTATTGCACCGATCAATTAAGCCTACAGGTCACCAGCACTAACACTCTCCCTGCCTGCAGCAGCATCCTGTCCCTACACTAGTCAGAGCAGAATGGCGGCGGACCATGTGATCCAGCATTTATACATGCAGGGTCACATGGTGTGCCACCCAATCACAGCCATGCCAATACTAGGCACGACGGTGATAGCTTCCAAGTGCCCACAGCTTAAACACTTGTTGATTGGCTGATCTTCAGCCTTTCAACAAGCTTTATTTAAACTACGGACACAGACTTTGGCAAAAAGTGTACATTATCAGTGATCAATTGTAAAACTTCACTGAGGAACTCATTTAATCATCAGTTAGCTAATCATTAAAAAAATCTGAAATTAGAACATTTGTATGTCCAAGAAAACATTTTTGAATAAAAGTACAAAAATTAAATTAAAATGATTGTGTTTTTCTCATTGTAGATCAGCCATGTTTCCACCAGCTCCATTCTAAGTAACAGGGCTCAGTTCCCATTCTTTCTTCGCACTGCTCCAAGTGATACTTTCCAATCCAAGGGACTGGCCCAACTGTTGTTGCATTTCCAATGGACCTGGGTGGGGATGATCGCTGATTCTAATGATTATGGATACCAGGGCATACAGGGAGTGAGACAAGAATTCATCAAATCTGGAGCTTGTGTGGAATTTTTGGAGTATGTCCAGAGCAGTCGTCCAGATCACAACATTCCACATATCATCCAGACCATCAAAAAGTCCAGAGCCAAGGCTGTAGTTATCTTTGCAACTGATGTTGATATTATTCTGTTGTTTGAGGAATTCCTACGTCATAATATCACTGGGAAGCTTTGGGTGGCCAGTGAAGGCTGGGCAACCTCAAATTTGCTGTCTTATGAAAAATATAGTGAGCTACTTCACGGAACCATAGGTTTTACTTACCCTATTGAACACATCCCAGGGTTTGACAACTATACTGAGACATTTGATTTCTCCAAAAAGTCTAACGAGCCCTGGGATGGTATGTTTTGGGAGGATACTGTTGGCTGTAAACTTTTGGACTTCAAAAACATGACCTTTTACTGGAAAAGGCCAAACAGGAATTGTTCAGTGGAAAAAAGATTGGAGAACTTTCATATAAGCCTGAATAATATATCCAACTTTGGAATGGTGTATAACCTGTACAATGCTATCTATGTAATTGCTAAAGCTATGCATGACTTGAGTTTATGTAAAGTTGGAGAAGGTCCTTTTCTAAATGAAGGCTGCTCAGATGTGTTTAACATTAAGCCATGGCAAGTAAGAAATCTGCACTTGAGATAAGGAATTACAGAAATACCAATATCTAACATACCAAAGGGATTGATAAGCCTATTGTATTATCACCTACTCATACGCTTTTATTTTTAATCACTAGGGTCCCACTTCTAAGTCAGTTGTTCCTTCTCAGAAGCACATTGATATGAACAGTGGGTGTGGAACCACTGCGCCAACCAACCAGTTTGCTCTTGGGCTAGAACTAAGGGCATTATATGTCAGTCGCCTGATATTCATCCTGTAACCCCTATGCAGAGATCTAGACTTTGGAGCAGAGGAGATGTCTGGCTGCTACCTGTTGTAATAGTCCCTGTGTGATTGGCAGCTCACCCACAGGGGTCAGAGGCACTGTGGTGAAGCAACAAAGGGTCAGGCTGTACTTGTCAGAACAGGCCAAGGTCAGGGCAAGCAGAGTACAAGCAAATCCACAAAACAAGTCTGAGGTCAGGACAGGCAGAAAAGGTTTTATACGGTCAATAGACATTGGTCAGAACAGGCAGCGGAGGGTCAAAGTAATAAAACAGGTAGAGGTCAGTTCATGGGCAGACAAACAGAAAAGCCCACCTAAACTGGTCACTGACAAACAGAAAACCTAATGCTTAATCACTCTACCCCTGGGGAAGGTACCTGAAATACCCTCAAGTTGCCAGCTGTTGGCTGGTAAAAATTGAAATGCCCTCCGCTGGCCCTTTCAGAGACGTTGAGGTGTCGGACGTGCAACATATGGGTTTTGAGAGTGTGCCCTAACACAGGGTT
This sequence comes from Bufo gargarizans, assembly GCF_014858855.1. Classification (NCBI taxonomy): domain Eukaryota; kingdom Metazoa; phylum Chordata; class Amphibia; order Anura; family Bufonidae; genus Bufo; species Bufo gargarizans. The sequence continues at coordinate 19,539,439 of NC_058081.1, forward strand.
CCCCAACTCCAGTCCTCAGGGCCCACTTGCCAGTCAGGATTTAGGAGTATACCACTGAATGAATACCTGTGGTAAATCTTAATGGATGGACACTAATTATATCAACTGCCCAATACTAAGGAAATCCTGAAATCATGACCAGCAGGTGGGCCCTGAGGACTAGTGTTGAGGACCACTGGCCTAACAGACATGTTGGCTTAAGAGAAGCACATGAGATACTTGCAGTTGTGCTAGAAAATAGCAAGCTGGCTGCATAGGGAAGTGGAAGAGAGACAGGCGTGGGCCACCAGCACAACACAAATCCATGGTGAGGGAAAGTGGTATAGTGCATTGGTCAAGCATATGTGCTGTTGCTCATACAAACTACATAGAAGTGATTTAAACACTGATCTAGCATTTATCCTTTGTCTATTGGATTATTTTATCCCAGCAACGATTCCATAAAAAAACTCAAGGAGAAGGTACCATATAATACATGTGAATGAGGTTCAAGCTGCATAAAATTGTAAGACTAAATATTTTTGTAACATATGTGGATACTAGGCTGTGTCCTCAGACGATGTTTTTCACTGCAAGAGAACATGTTCTTTGGATGAATTCACATGGGCTGGCAATGGTATGGTATGTAGATTGGAACCATTGTTGCACTGGAACAAATTATTCAATTTTTGCTATAATTTTACAGTGATCACAGTTTGTTTGTTTTTTACAACTATGCTGCCTTGAAATGGTGGCAAGAAAGGTTTGCTTTCAGTCCCACCATTACCAACTCCTGATAGTACACATAGCCTCTGTGAGCCTGAGTTTTTGAATTAGAATAATTGTTTTCACTCTGTTTTTCCCCAATGCAAAATCTGCTGTAGGACCCCTCATCTTGTATCAGATTTCAAGCATTTTTCAACTATGAGAGCTCTAGGTCTGTTCAGGCACCAGAACCCAGGTAAAAGTACTACCTCCACACCCTTTATAACTATAACACTAATCCTTCAGTCCCAGATAGCATCACTGGCCACCACATACATTTTTTTAAAAACGACTCAATCTTAAAAAAGTTTGTGAAGTACTCGAGTTCTGGTGACAGTCATATAGTTTTTGTATTTAGGTTTTTAAATCACCTAAAAGTTAGTAGGCATAGTATAGTCTATATGGACCTAAGAATTCACCAAATTCTCATCATAGGTTCTCCATTACATGAGGAAGACCCGAATAAAGTTAAGAAGTGGAAAGGATTTGTTTTTTGATGAGAATGGAGACCCCCCTCCAACATATGATATTGTCAACTGGCAAATGGACCTGGGAGGTTCCATCAAACAGATTAAAGTGGGACATTTTACAGGCGTAGCCACTAACAGAGGAGCCCTTTATATTAACACCAGTTCTGTCCAATGGCCCTTCGGTAATGAAACGGTAAGAAACTCAGTAAACCATGGTGTGATTAGATGTGGCAAAGGTCTTACATATGAGGCCAAAATAGGTTACAGCACCTTAAAGAATTCTTTAAAACCTTAAAGGGGAATTCCAGGATTTTGATATTGGTCTGACAACCCACAACTCAGCTGATGTTACATGTAGTACTGGTGCTGAAAGTGCTACAATTACCAGCTCTGTCAACTAGAGAATGGGTGAAGCCGTGTACTTCTAATACTGACTTACGGCACAAAAGTTACTCCAAAACAGCTGATAAGACATCAATAGCAAAATCCTTGGCAACCCCTTTAAGAATGTGGCTATTTGGGTGTTCAGGATGCAGCATCTTTTTCCTTTTTCACCCCTGCCTTCCGAGAGCCACAACAGTTTTTTTTTCCATCAACGAACCTACAGTGCTGACCATAATTATTCATACCCCTGGCAAATTTTGACATAAAGTTACTTTTATTCAACCAGCAAGAAGTTTTTTTTTACGTGAAATGACCTAGGTGTCTCCCAAAAGATAATAGGACGATGTACAAGAGGCATTATTGTGGACGTGGTCAGAAGCCAAAAGTGACACCTGTGCTGGCCAGGAGGATAGTGAGAGGTGAAAAAGAATCCAAGGCCATCCTGGTGAATCTGGGCTCTGCTGGTGGCAATGTCTCAAGGCAGACAATCCAATGGACACTTCACACTGCTGGGTTCCACGGATGCAGATCAGGCACTCAAAAGCTTGCTTGGCCTTTGCAAAATCTTATCTGGACAAAGAAGAAGACTTCTGGTCTTCTGTGTTATGGTCAGATGAAACAAAAATTGAATTGTTTGCCGCAATGATGTTGCCTGTATTTGGCATAAAAAAGGAGCAGCCTTCAACCCAAAGAACACCATCCCCACTGTCAAACATGGTGGTGAGAACCTAATGTTTTTTTTTTTTTTTTTTTTTTCAACCAATGGACCAGGGAACCTAATCACAGTAAATGGCACCATGAAAAAAGAGCAATACATGAGGATTCTCAACGACAACATCCGACAGTCTGCAGAGAAACTTGGCCTTGGGCATCAGTGGACATTTCAGCATGACAATGACCCAAAACACACAGCAAAAGTGGTGAAGAAATGGTTAGCAGACAACAACATTAACGTTTTGCAGTGGCCCAGCCAGAGTCCAGACTGGAATCCAATTGAGAATATGTGGAGAGAGCTAAAGATCAGGGTGATGACAAGAAGACCCTCCAACCTGAAAGATTTGGAGCTCATTGCTAAAGATGAATGGGCAAAAATACCTGTGGAGACATGCAAAAAGCTGGTCTGCAATTATAGGAAGTGTTTGATTGCTGTATCAGCCAATTAAGGCTTTTCTATTGATTATTAATAAGGGTATGCATAATGTTGGACTGGACACTGTTGGCTTAAATGTAAATAAAAGCTGAGAAATGTTTTTTTTTTTCCCCCACAATAATGCCTCTTGTCTTATTATCTTTTAGGAGACACCTATGTAATTTCCTTCAAAAAATTACTTGCTGGCTAAATAAAAGTCAAAATTTGCCAGGAAGATGAATAATTATGGGCAGCACTGTATATATATATATATATATATATATATTTATTTTTTTGACGGACAAGTTGTATGTTTAATAACACCATTTCAAGTTACAAATAATGTAAAATATTTTACCTTCAACTTTTTATTACCTTTTTTTTTTACGCGATTTACCGTGACATGTCAAAAAATTGTGCTTCCATATTCTGTATGAAGGCTTCTATTTTTGGAGTATGAGTTGACATTTCTATTTCTACCATTTTAATGTACAGAAGACACCTGATACCATTGTGGGCTCAGCTTTTGTGTGTTCGCCATCACTGCCCTGCACATATATGGCATTTCACATCTTCCCACCTGTGACAAACATGTATGGCACAGAACAAGAAGCAATAATGGATGGCATCTTTTGAGGGGTTTTGGGACACAATCATTTTAACCTTGCTGTCAATATGGATTTGTAATCTGCAATCTTAAAAATTTTGCCAAATCGAATTTTGTAAATATTATATTGGTGTCAGATATGTAACATTACACATTAATTATGCATTTAATCATTTTAGGTTCCAGTCTCTGTATGCAGTGAAAGTTGTCCACCAGGTTCTCAAAAAGCTTCAGTTCAAGGAGAACCAAGTTGTTGCTACAAATGTGTCCCCTGCTCACAAGGAGAGATTTCTAATGAAACTGGTGAGATAGTTATGACATTTTTCTTATAAAGTGTTCAGATAGTAATTTTTTTTTCTAATCATGTGTAATCTCTTTTTAGATGCAAATAATTGTTCTAAATGCCCTTGGAATATGTGGCCAAGTGAAGAAAAGGACAGATGTCTCCTAAAAACAAATGAATACCTCTCGTATGAAGAAACATTGGGCATTACGTTGGCATCCACCAGTGTTACTTCATCCTTTGTACCTATAGCTATCCTAGGGCTACTCATTTGCTACAAGACCACCCCCATTGTCCGTGCCAACAATTACACCATTAGTTGTCTTCTTCTCATCTGCTTGTCCCTTTGTTTTTTGTGTTCCCTTGCATTCATCGGCTATCCTGGAAATGAGAAGTGCCTCCTTCGTCAAGTGGCCTTTGCCATGGTTTTTGCATTATGCGTGTCATGTATTTTGGCCAAAACTGTATTGGTAATGATTGCTTTTAGAGCATCTAAGCCCAACAGTGATTTACGAAGATGGGCAAATCCTCAAGTGTCCTATGTGGTCATTTGTATGGGCACTGTCATTCAGTTCCTCATCTGTACAATATGGCTCATTATTTCTCCTCCCTTCCCTGAATTTAACGTCAAAGATAAGACTGGAGTTCTAGTTTATGAATGTAATGAAGGTTCCCCCACAGCATTTTGGTTTACTTTAGGATATCTGAGTTTCTTGGCCCTTATTAGTTGTCTTGTTGCTTTCTTGGCAAGAGAACTTCCTGATAACTTCAATGAGGCCAAGTATATCACTTTCAGCATGTTGGCATTCCTCACTGTATGGGTGTCCTTCATTCCAGCTTCACTAAGTACTAGTGGTAAATACACTGTGGCCATGGAGGTCTTTGCTATAATGTCCTCCAGTTGGGCCATACTCTGTTGCTTGTTTTTTCCAAAATGCTATATTATTTTGTTTTATCCTGACATAAACTCCAGGAAAAGACTTCTTGGAAAACAAATCATCATGTAAAAACCTAATTAAAAAAGTTTTTTTTTCACAAAATGTTGTGCATGTATTTTCCAAAAGCAAGTTTCATATCTTATGTTAAAACAGGATCTTACAATCAACTATAGTTAGTATTTAAAGGGGTTATCTGAGGCTGGAAATGGCCCCCCATATGCCCAAGCCCCTCACACTGACTGTACTTTCCTGGCTGCCCCCGTGCGCAGATGAAAACATCCGGTATCAGGGGGGAGAAGCCAATGGCAGGCGATGACAGGGACGAGCCTCCCTAGCATCGTAGGTGATGCTCGTGAGGCTCATCCCTGTCACTGCTTGCCCCTTGCCAACACCGGATGTTTTCGTCCGCGCATGAGGAGAACTAGCTACAGCAGTGCGGTAACCAGGAGCAGCACAGGGAGCCAGGTAAGTAGAATCAGTGTGAGAGGACCAGGCGCATGGGGAGCCATTTCTAGCCTCGGATAACCCCTTTAAAGGAGTTGTCCAAGTTCATAAAAAATGGGCAAAGGCAGGCAATGTGATAAAATAAGAGAAAAAAATCTGTTAGAATCCCTGCCACTCCAGTGCACACCAGTCATTGATCATATTCCTGTAGCAATGATGCACAGGTGACTGCTGCATCCAGTTACTGGCCTCAGCAGTCTATGACTATAGTCCACAAAGGTCAGTGATTGGCTGCAGCTGTCACGTGTGCATCTTTGGTACGGGTAAGTAAATAGTGTACAGTACAGAGCACTGAAGTAGAGGTTCTAACTGGATGAGCCTTGGTTTGTTTGTTATTTGGTCACACTGCCTGCCTTGGCTTAATTTTTTTATTAGTTAGGCAACCTAAATATTCATAAGCAGTATACGGTAGTCACACAACGCAAACTTATGGAGATCTGCATGGGAAAAAACAATATAGTCCACAATTACAAGTATTAAAAAAGAAATCCTGAAACTCCTACCCCACACATAAGTGGTCATGTTGAACACTATTTACTCTTAGATGTAAAACTGATCTTGAATCTGGTTGTCCTTTCCCATTTACTTGAGTGAAAGCTGAGCTGCAGTACGCTGGAGCAGTCACTTCTTAGTGGACAGAGCCTTCTTCCCCCCTGCTCCATTCAATCTTATGTTTCCAGCATCGGCCTCTGTCTTAAGGAGCTGATCAGGTAGATGGTACCAAGTGTTTGACCTACGCAGATCTGATATTGATTAGTGTTGAGCCAGCATTGCTATGCTCGGCACATTGCATTGCTCGGCCGAATACTGCGGGTGTTCGAGTAAAATGTAATACAATGAAAGTCAATGGCAGACCCGAGCATTAAACCAGGCCCCCCCCATGCTCTAAATAAGAGATGGTGTCTGGTTTGCAAAAAAAAGGTTAGAAATTGATAGAAACCCCATCAAAATGGTTTGGAAACAGCATTAATAGGATGGCTGGATGCGTCTTGGACTCCTATTATCTATGACATACAATAGACAACCACACAAAGGTTATATGCCAAAAGCCAGGTATGTGGAAGCCAACAATCTATCCATGAGACAGATAACAGTCCACATACCCTACAATGGCAGCCTTGTGAACTGTGAGACATTCCAAACCAGCTCTCATCTGACTGAGAGCCAGTAAGCCTCAAAATTGCTCCACATCTGTTGGATGGTTTGGGTGGCCCTGCACACCTAGATCAATATCATTAGGGTCGCAAAAAGTTTTCTGATTGTTCTAACATAATATTCAATAACCTTTCTATACAGTTTTGTCATGTAAAAACTAATTTGCATAAACATGGGCATATGGGAATTCGCAATCTACACTACTCATGAACAACACCATCTATTGGATTCCTAGTATTGTCATAAGATTTGTTACAAGCAGGGCAATAGTCCTCAGATACACCCTAGCAAGCTTACATTACCGCAGATAAAGTGCTAGAAGATGTGTGAATGATAGCAGCAATATAACAAAACAATAGCAAAGACAGGTGCACTCTGCAGTCTCACTAAACCCTCAAACTGATTTTAAAATTGAGAGATTAGTCAACATGTCCTACGGTGTAGAACATGTCTAAGCCCGGGCACCACGCCAAGGTTTCTCAAGTAGCCCGGGACCTAACGCTCTCCTACCTGCGCCGTATGGGCGATACCAGGAGCCAGTGGGCAAATTACAGGAGCATGAGGCCGACTCACAAACAGCACACCAGTTACCTCCAGCATGTAACCATGCTTGCAATGGGAGGAGGTAGGAGTCTGCGAGTCCCACTCAAGACTGGCTGATAGGGCCCAGGCCTCACAGGTGCACCTAAATGTGGCCTGTAGATGGAAAACAGGCACATTTAAATTGGAGTTTGTACACCTCCAGAAATGTGGGTTTGAGCACCTCCTGCTAATGCCACCTTGTCTTTTTTTGGTTTGTATATATAGATTCCTGGAGGTGTATAAACTCCAATTTAAATGTGCTTGTTTTCCATCTACAGGTCACATTTAGGTGCACTTCAGTTATTTGGTCAATGAAGGTTTAAAAACTCAGCCTTCCAGGTAAATGTTAGCATCAGGTATGAAGAACCGTGCATTGACCCAAGATTCTACTATAGAGTGAAAGAGTGCACTCCTTTTACACTGTCGTCAGCTGATTCCCCATAGATTTCTACAGAACCTGTTCTATTTAACGCTTTTAATAGTAGAGCCCCCGACAAAGTGGAGAGGGTGTCAGCAGTAAGTTTGTGTTGACGTCACTGTTTACTTTTCCCTTCTTATGATCCGTCCCAAGAACAAACCTCAAAAAACGGGTCCTGTCATTTAGGCATCAGTAATTGATCGGTTTTGCTAAAAAAAAACTGTAGTGGATCCAACACAGAGATGACACATGATGGGAATATTTGCATGTCTTCTGTGTTTTGTACCCACTCCTGCTTTTGGCTTCCAAATCATCAGCAAATCCTGATACAAAATACTGACTATGTGATACAGGCCTCATGCTTAGTGATGATCGAGCACCAAAGTATTCGGGTGTTCGGCCCAAACACATTGCTATATTTGTGTGCTTGGCCGAGAACCCGAGTATAATGGAAGTCAATGGGAGACAACCAGGCACCCCCTTCTCTGAAGAGGGGAGGGTGCCTGGCCCATTGGAAAAGGTCAGAAAGTGACAGAAACACCACCGAAATGGATAGGTAACACCATGGGGACAATGTCTGGATGCATCTTTGACTCCCAGATCGCTGCTGGGAACCATGTTGTCTGAGTTGTATGCCACTTTTATAGACTGACAAAAATACGCACAAAACTCCCCCAAAAATAAATTCTACATGAAAAATTGTTATGAAACATTCTTTCCTGTATATTTAATTTTATATAAAGTGCAAGTGCTGCAAAAAATTACAAGCAAGAATCACTCCAAAACAACCTGTATATCACATAAAGGAGGGCCTCATTCACATTGTGGTACAATTGTTCAGGTAGTGGGACTCCTACACTTATAAATCCTATGCACTAAGTGAAAGGGCTGCCAAAAATTACAAGGAACCGGCACTTCAAAACACCCTTTGTTACACATAAAGGAGGGCATCATACACACACTTGAAAAATTATTGATGGCCTGCTGGTGACCCTCAAAAACATTTGGAGCAAGGGCCTTCTGACCATCTAAAACCTTAGGGGAGAGGGCCTGCTGCCGCATTGGTGACTCTAGATAACCTCTGGGCGATTGCACGTCCCCGTGACGGCGACTATCCATTCGAATGTCTGCCCTATCAACATTCAATGTTCTTTTCTGCGCCTACCATGGTGGTCATGGGTAACAGGGATTCAGGGTTCGATGCCGGAGAGGGAGCCTGAGAAAGGAATACCACATCCAAATGAGGTCAATGGCTGAACTCTGATTGGGTGGAGAGGGTTAGTCAAGTTATTAAAGCAGAAACATGCAAGGAAGGCAGCAGGTGAGCGACAATTACCCACTCCTGACTCGGGCAGGTAGTGACGATAAATAACAATACAGGACTCTTAAGATGCCCTGTTATTGGAATGAGTAATACAAAATTACAGGGAATGTCACTGTGGTATTTTGGATGAGGAAACGTTAGACAGGAGATTCCCTGCTGCCGCTTTGTTGACTCTAGATAACTTCCGACTGATCGCACGTCCCCGTGACGTCCACGATCCATTTGGATATCTTCCCTATCAACTTTCGATTTTCTTTTATGCGCCTAACATGGTGACCACCGGTAACGTGGAATCATTGTTCAATTTCGGAGAGGGAGCCTGATGAATGGCTACGGCTACTACTTGAAAGCAAGGCAGCATGAGTTGTGGGTCTGCATGTGAGCAGACCCAGTAAAATATTTAAGTCGCTGGTCTGCATGTGAGCTGACCCAGTAAAAGATTTGAGTTGCAGGCCTGCAGGTGAGCTGAACCAGTAAAAGATTTTAGGTGCGGGCCTGCTGGTGAGCTGAGGTGGAACCGACAAACCCAACTTGAATTTGATGGCTGCATTAATATCCAGGTGACGGTGATACAGCTCCACAGATTGGTTCCATCTGCATCTTTCTAAACAATCTCTGGCCTTAGTCTCTTATCCAGACTCTTATATTGTGCCACTATGTGGCCTCCTCATGCTGCCATCTCCACATCATGTCACCTTGCCACTCATTTTTATCACCATGCTGCTGATGATGCAGCTTAAAAGGGCTTAAAGTGATCACCAGGCCCATATTCTAATTAAGGTTTACGCAGAAAACCAAAGAAAAAAATCGATTTTATAGGAAAAATTCATTGAAAACATTCTTTCCTGTATATTTACTTGTATATAAAATGCAAGTCCTGCCAAAAATTACAGTGAGGAGGCATTCTGATACCACCTGTATATTACATAAAGGAGAGCCTCATTCACATTGAGTTGCGGGCTGTAGGTGAGCTGACCCTGTAAAAGATTTGAGTTGCAGGCCTGCAGGTGAGCTGACCAAGTAAATGATTTTAGGTGTGGGCCTGCTGGTGAGCTGACCCTGTAAAACATTATATTTGAGGGCCTGCTGCTGAGCTGACCCTCTAAAACATTAGGGGCGAGGGCCTGCTGGTGATCTGACCCTGCAAAACATTATATGCGATGGCCTGCTTCTGAGCTGACCCACTAAAACATTAGGGGCGAGGGCATGCTGCTGAACTGACCAACTAAAACATTATGGGCAAGGGCCTGCTGCTAAGCTGATCCTCTAAAACATTAGGGGTGAGGTCCTGCTGGTGAGCTGACGCTCTAAAACATTATATGCAAGGGCCTGCTGCTGAGCTGACCCTCTAAAACATTAGGGGCGAGGGCCTGCTGCTAAGCTGACCCTCTAAAACATTAGGGGGAAGGCCTGCTGCTAAGCTGACCCTCTAAAACATTAGGGGCGAGGGCCTGCTGGTGTGCTGACCCCCTAAAACATCAGGGGCGATGGCCTGCTGCTGAGCTGACCTTCTAAAACATTAGGGACGAGGGCCTGCTGGTGAGCTGACGCTCTAAAACATTATATGCGAGGGCCTGCTGCTGAGCTGACCCTCTAAAACATTAGGGGCGAGGGCCTGCTGCTAAGCTGACCCTCGAAAAAATTTGGGGCGAGGGCCTGCTGCTGAGCTGACCCTCTAAAACATTAGAGGGCCTGCTGCTGAACTGACCCTCTAAAACAGGCATCCTCAAACTGCGGCCCTCCAGCTGTTGTAAAACTACAACTCCCACAATGCCCTGCTGTAGGCTGATACCTGTAGGCTTTTCGGGCATGCTGGGAGTTGTAGTTTTGCAATAGCTGGAGGGCCTCAGTTTGAATATATATAGTATATAGTGGGCACTCAGTATCTGGTACTACACATCAGGTACACTGTATTGCGGATACAACACATTTATTCAAAATCGATCAATAAAATATAATATATATAGACAATGCAATTTAATGGGACATATTAACAAATTCTATAAAACAATCAGATAGTATATTGATCACACTATATTCATCATGCTGTAGTCAATCTAAAATTCTAAAAAATTCATAGAGATTATTACATGCAAAATTATTAAAATTTGGTAAAATTATTCCATAAAATTTCCAAAGGATTTCTTAGTGTATCCAAATGTGCGCTTGTGGTGCATTTAATGGTGTCCAATTATTGCACTTCAAATAAAAACAATTTATATTTCCAAATCTCGATTATATAGCACACTGTTGGGTGTTTTGCTCCAAAGTCTCGATCATAAGGTACACTGGTGGGTTTTAGTGCTTATTAGATACTCACTGATTGTTGTCCAGTTTTCTATCTCTGACTGTGGCGGCGTCCCACCACAAGTCAGTGTACTCACCCGACTTCTTTTGCTCAATGATGTGTGTCCGCCAGCAGTGTGCCTCCGAGATACCGCTGCGGTGATCAGGGGCCTCCTTCCGATTTTATACGCGTTTCGAGGTCAAAAACTTCTTCCTCCTTGAGCTACTGAGGAAGAGGATTTGTGACCTCGAAACGCGGATAGCGGGAGTGGATGAGATCCTTATATTGAAAAGACGTCCTACTGTATCGAAATTATCAGCTGATTGTTACGAACAAGTAACGAAAAATCAAGGAAACTTTAGATCACGTGGGTTCCTTTGACGTTCCGATCACGTGGGACGCTGGAAACACGTGGGACGCCGAGCCGAAAATCGGAAGGAGGCCCCTGATCACCACAGCGGTATCTCGGAGGCACACTGCCGGCGGACACACATCATTGAGCAAAAGAAGTCGGGTGAGTGCACTGACTTGTGGTGGGACGCCGCCACAGTCAGAGATAGAAAACTGGGCAACAATCAGTGAGTATCTAATAAGCACTAAAACCCACCAGTGTACCTTATGATCGAGACTTGGAAATATAAATTGTTTTTATTTGAAGTGCAATAATTGGACACCATTAAATGCACCACAAGCGCACATTTGGATACACTATGAAATCCTTTGGAAATTTTATGGAATAATTTTACCAAATTTTAATCCATTAATAATTAACTCCTTTTGCATGTAATAATCTCTATGAATTTTTAAGGATTTTAGATTGACTACAGCATGATGAATATAGTGTGATCAATATACTATCTGATTGTTTTATAGAATTTGCTATTATGTCCCATTGAACTGCATTGTCTATATATATTATATTTTATTGATCAATTTTGAAAAAATGTGTTGTATCCGCAATACAGTGTACCTGATGTGTAGTACCAGATACTGAGTGCCCACTATATAATATATATCTTTGCAATCCTTTAATTGTGGTTAGGGTGAACCACACATTAGTGAGAGCACCTGTCCTAGGTCTCTAGAAGGGTGAGCCACTATACAGACTCCCTCAGTTTGAATATGCCTGCTCTAAAACATTAGGGGCGAGGGCCTGCTGCTGAACTGACTCTATTAAAAAAATTATAGTGAAGGGAATATATACAATCTGGGGGAGGAGGAGAAAACAAGATTCAACCATATACCCTTTTATTGTGGTGGAAAAGGTGCATGGGAATACACTACCGTAGATTGAGTAAATTATAAATGATAGATTGAAATTGCCTTTATGTTCATCATCAGCTCAGCTCTCCTCTTGTGGAGTTGAGAAGTCAGGGGTAGGGATGAGCGAACTCGAACTGTATAGTTACATTTTCGTAAAAGTCCGGGTTCGGGTTCGGTGTTCGTCGCTTTCTTGGCGCTTTTGTGACGCTTTCTTGGCGCTTTTTGAAAGGCTGCAAAGCATCCAATCAACAAGCGTCATACTACTTGCCCCAAGAGGCCGTCACAGCCATGCCTACTATTGGCATGGCTGTGATTGGCCAGAGCACCATGTGACCCAGCCTCTATTTAAGCTGGAGTCACATAGCGCCGCCCGTCACTCTGCTCTGATTAGCGTAGGGAGAGGTTGCGGCTGCGACAGTAGGGCGAGATTAGGCAGATTAACTCCTCCAAAGGACTTGATTAATCGATCGATCTGCAGCTGTGCATCATTGAGCTGCTGAAATTCAATTGCTCACTGTTTTTAGGCTGCCCAGACCGTTTGTCAGTCACTTTTTTCTGGGGTGATCGGCGGCCATTTTGTGTCTTGTGGTGCGCCAGCACAAGCTGCGACCAAGTGCATTTAACCCTCAATGGTGTGGTTGCTTTTTGGCTAAAGCCTACATCAGGGTGAAGCTGTCACACCAAGTGCATTTAACCAGCAATAGTCTGTTTATTTTTTGGCCATATACTACATCAGGGGCAAGCTGCGCCCGTCACCAAGTGCATTTAACCAGCAATAGTCTGTTCATTTTTTGGCCATATACTACATCAGGGGCAAGCTGCGCCCGTCACCAAGTGCATTTAACCCTCAGTAGTGTGGTTGGTCAAGCTGTCACACCAAGTGCATTTAACCAGCAATAGTGTGGTTATTTTTTGGCCATATCCCAGTCTAATTCTGTCACTAAATCCATACCTGTCACCCAGCGCCTAAATACTAGGCCTCAAATTTATATCCCGCTAAATCTGTCGTTACCGCTGTACTGTTGTGGCTGGGCAAGTTATTTAGTGTCCGTCAAAGCACATTTTTTGTTCAGGGTTGAAATACAATTCCCAATTTAGCAATTTCATAATTTAGTGGTTTCTGCTATATCAGAGCTATTTGAAATCTATCCCTAAAAGGGTATATAATATTGAAGGTGCACATAGGGTCATTCAGAATAACTTCACACACACGCTTACTGTGCATTTCCAAGTCTAATTCTGTCACTAAATCCATACCGGTCACCCAGCGCCTAAATACAAGGCCTCAAATTTATATCCCGCTGAATTTGAATACAATACATTGGGCCAAATAATATTTTTGTTGTTGTGGTGAACCATAACAATGAGGAAAACATCTAGTAAGGGACGCGGACGTGGACATGGTCGTGGTGGTGTTAGTGGACCCTCTGGTGCTGGGAGAGGACGTGGCCGTTCTGCCACATCCACACGTCCTAGTGTACCAACTACCTCAGGTCCCAGTAGCCGCCAGAATTTACAGCGATATATGGTGGGGCCCAATGCCGTTCTAAGGATGGTAAGGCCTGAGCAGGTACAGGCATTAGTCAATTGGGTGGCCGACAGTGGATCCAGCACGTTCACATTATCTCCCACCCAGTCTTCTGCAGAAAGCGCACAGATGGCGCCTGAAAACCAACCACATCAGTCTGTCACATCACCCCCATGCATACCAGGGAAACTGTCTCAGCCTCAAGTTATGCAGCAGTCTCTTATGCTGTTTGAAGACTCCGCTGGCAGGGTTTCCCAAGGGCATCCACCTAGCCCTTCCCCAGCGGTGAAAGACATAGAATGCACTGACGCACAACCACTTATGTTTCCTGATGATGAGGACATGGGAATACCACCTCAGCACGTCTCTGATGATGACGAAACACAGGTGCCAACTGCTGCGTCTTTCTGCAGTGTGCAGACTGAACAGGAGGTCAGGGATCAAGACTGGGTGGAAGACGATGCAGGGGACGATGAGGTCCTAGACCCCACATGGAATGAAGGTCGTGCCACTGACTTTCACAGTTCGGAGGAAGAGGCAGTGGTGAGACCGAGCCAACAGCGTAGTAAAAGAGGGAGCAGTGGGCAAAAGCAGAACACCCGCCGCCAAGAGACTCCGCCTGCTACTGACCGCCGCCATCTGGGACCGAGCACCCCAAAGGCAGCTTCAAGGAGTTCCCTGGCCAGGCCACTTCTTCAAACAATGTGCTGACGACAAGACCCGAGTGGTTTGCACGCTGTGCCATCAGAGCCTGAAGCGAGGCATTAACGTTCTGAACCTGAGCACAACCTGCATGACCAGGCACCTGCATGCAAAGCATGAACTGCAGTGGAGTAAACACCTTAAAACCAAGGAAGTCACTCAGGCTCCCCCTGCTACCTCTTCTGCTGCTGCCGCCTCGGCCTATTCTGCTGCTGCCGCCTCGGCCTCTTCCTCCGCCTCTGGCGGAACGTTGGCACCTGCCGCCCAGCAAACAGGGGATGTACCACCAACACCACCACCACCACCTCCGTCACCAAGCGTCTCAACCATGTCACACGCCAGCGTTCAGCTCTCCATCTCACAAACATTTGATAGAAAGCGTAAATTCCCACCTAGCCACCCTCGATCCCTGGCCCTGAATGCCAGCATTTCTAAACTACTGGCCTATGAAATGCTGTCATTTAGGCTGGTGGACACAGACAGCTTCAAACAGCTCATGTCGCTTGCTGTCCCACAGTATGTTGTTCCCAGCCGCCACTACTTCTCCAAGAGAGCCGTGCCTTCCCTGCACAACCAAGTATCTGATAAAATCAAGTGTGCACTGCGCAACGCCATCTGTAGCAAGGTCCACCTAACCACAGATACGTGGACCAGTAAGCACGGCCAGGGACGCTATATCTCCCTAACTGCACACTGGGTAAATGTAGTGGCAGCTGGGCCCCAGGCGGAGAGCTGTTTGGCGCACGTCCTTCCGCCACCAAGGATCGCAGTGCAACATTCTTTGCCTCCTGTTGCCACCTCCTCCTTCTCGGCTTCCTCCTCCTCTTCTTCCACCTGCTCATCCAGTCAGCCACACACCTTCACCACCAATTTCAGCACAGCCCGGGGTAATCGTCAGCAGGCCATTCTGAAACTCATATGTTTGGGGGACAGGCCCCACACCACACAGGAGTTGTGGCGGGGTATAGAACAACAGACCGACGAGTGGTTGCTGCCGGTGAGCCTCAAGCCCGGCCTGGTGGTGTGTGATAATGGGCGAAATCTCGTTGCAGCTCTGGGAGTAGCCAATTTGACGCACATCCCTTGCTTGGCGCATGTGCTGAATTTGGTGGTGCAGAAGTTCATTCACAACTACCCCGACATGTCAGAGCTGCTGCATAAAGTGCGGGCCGTCTGTTCGCGCTTCCGGCGTTCACATCCTGCTGCTGCTCGCCTGTCTGCGCTACAGCGTAACTTTGGCCTTCCCGCTCACCGCCTCATATGCGACGTGCCCACCAGGTGGAACTCCACCTTGCACATGCTGGACAGACTGTGCGAGCAGCAGCAGGCCATAGTGGAGTTTCAGCTGCAGCACGCACGGGTCAGTCGCACTACAGAACAGCACCACTTCACCACCAATGACTGGGCCTCCATGCGAGACCTGTGTGCCCTGTTGCGCTGTTTCGAGTACTCCACCAACATGGCCAGTGGCGATGACGCCGTTATCAGCGTTACAATACCACTTCTATGTCTCCTTGAGAAAACACTTAGGGCGATGATGGAAGAGGAGGTGGCCCAGGAGGAGGAGGAGGAGGAAGAGGGGTCATTTTTAGCACTTTCAGGCCAGTCTCTTCGAAGTGACTCAGAGGGAGGTTTTTGGCAACAGCAGAGGCCAGGTACAAATGTGGCCAGCCAGGGCCCACTACTGGAGGACGAGGAGGACGAGGATGAGGAGGAGGTGGAGGAGGATGAGGATGAAGCATGGTCACAGCGGGGTGGCACCCAACGCAGCTCAGTTCCATCACTGGTGCGTGGCTGGGGGGAAAGGCAGGACGATGACGATACGCCTCCCACAGAGGACAGCTTGTCCTTACCCCTGGGCAGCCTGGCACACATGAGCGACTACATGCTGCAGTGCCTGCGCAACGACAGCAGAGTTGCCCACATTTTAACCTGTGCGGACTACTGGGTTGCCACCCTGCTGGATCCACGCTACAAAGACAATGTGCCCACCTTACTTCCTGCACTGGAGCGTGATAGGAAGATGCGCGAGTACAAGCGCACGTTGGTAGACGCGCTACTGAGAGCATTCCCAAATGTCACAGGGGAACAAGTGGAAGCCCAAGGCCAAGGCAGAGGAGGAGCAAGAGGTCGCCAAGGCAGCTGTGTCACGGCCAGCTCCTCTGAGGGCAGGGTTAGCATGGCAGAGATGTGGAAAAGTTTTGTCAACACGCCACAGCTAACTGCACCACCACCTGATACGCAACGTGTTAGCAGGAGGCAACATTTCACTAACATGGTGGAACAGTACGTGTGCACACCCCTCCACGTACTGACTGATGGTTCGGCCCCATTCAACTTTTGGGTCTCTAAATTGTCCATGTGGCCAGAGCTAGCCTTTTATGCCTTGGAGGTGCTGGCCTGCCCGGCAGCCAGCGTTTTGTCTGAACGTGTATTCAGCACGGCAGGGGGCGTCATTACAGACAAACGCAGCCGCCTGTCTACAGCCAATGTGGACAAGCTGACGTTCATAAAAATGAACCAGGCATGGATCCCACAGGACCTGTCCGTCCCTTGTCCAGATTAGACATTAACTACCTCCCCTTAACCATATATTATTGGACTCCAGGGCACTTCCTCATTCAATCCTATTTTTATTTTCATTTTACCATTATATTGCGAGGCTACCCAAAGTTGAATGAACCTCTCCTCTGTCTGGGTGCCAGGGCCTAAATATCTGACAATGGACTGTTGCAGTGGTGGCTGACGTGAAGCCTGATTCTCTGCTATGACATGAAGACTAATTCTCTGCTGACATGAAGCCAGATCCTCTGTTACGGGACCTCTCTCCTCTGCCTGGGTGCTGGGCCTAAATATCTGACAATGGACTGTTGCAGTGGTGGCTGACGTGAAGCCTGATTTTCTGCTATGACATGCAGACTGATTCTCTGCTGACATGAAGCCAGATTGTCTGTTACGGGACCTCTCTCCTCTGCCTGAGTGCTGGGCCTAAATATATGCCAATGGACTGTTGCAGTGGTGGCTGACGTGAAGCCTCATTCTCTGCTATGACATGCAGACTAATTCTCTGCTGACATGAAGCCAGATTGTCTGTTACGGGACCTCTCTCCTCTGCCTGGGTGCTGGGCCTAAATTTATGACAATGGACTGTTGCAGTGGTGGCTGACGTGAAGCCTGATTCTCTGCTATGACATGCAGACTGATTCTCTGCTGACATGAAGCCAGATTGTCTGTTACGGGACCTCTCTCCTCTGCCTGGGTGCTGGGCCTAAATTTATGACAATGGACTGTTGCAGTGGTGGGTGACATGAAGCCTGATTCTCTGCTATGACATGCAGACTGATTCTCTGCTGACATGAAGCCAGTTTGTCTCTTACGGGACCTCTCTCCTCTGCCTGGGTGCTGGGCCTAAATTTATGACAATGGACTGTTGCAGTGGTGGCTGACGTGAAGCCTGATTCTCTGCTATGACATGCAGACTAATTCTCTGCTGACATGAAGCCAGATCCTCTGTTACGGAACCTCTCTCCTCTGCCTGGGTGCTGGGCCTAAATTTATGAAAATGGACTGTTGCAGTGGTGGGTGACGTGAAGCCTGATTCTCTACTATGACATGAAGACTGATTCTCTGCTGACATGAAGCCAGATTCTCTGTTACGGGACCTCTCTCCTCCTAAATATCTGAGAATGGACTGTTCCAGTGGTGGGTGACGGGAAGCCAGATTCTCTGCTATGGGACCTCTCTCCAATTGATTTTGGTTAATTTTTATTAATTTAATTTTTATTTTTATTCATTTCCCTATCCACATTTGTTTGCAGGGGGTTTTGCTACATGTTGCTGCCTTTTGCAGCCCTCTACCCCTTTCCTGGGCTGTTTTACAGCCGTTTTAGTGCCGAAAAGTTCGGGTCCCCATTGACTTCAATGGGGTTCGGGTTCGGGACGAAGTTCGTATCGGGTTCGGATCCCGAACCCGAACATTTCCGGGAAGTTCGGCCGAACTTCTCGAACCCGAACATCCAGGTGTTCGCTCAACTCTAGTCAGGGGCAATCCAGGCCTTGTTCATTTTTATCTGAGTCAACCTGTCAGCATTGTCAGTGGACAGGCGGATACGTTTATCTGTTATAATGCCACCAGCAGCACTAAATACACGCTCAGATAAAACGCTTGCGGCGGGGCAGGCCAGCACCTCCAAGGCGTAGAGCGCAAGTTCATGCCACATGTCCAGCTTGGACACACAGTAGTTGTAAGGCACTGAGGGATCATTTAGGATGCTGACACGGTCTGCTATGTATTCCTTCACCATCTTCCAAAACTTGTCCCTCCTTGTACCACTAGGCCGCGCTTCAGAGCGAGGTTGCTGGTTGGGGTGTCATCAAAGTGTCCCATGCCTTGCAGAGTGTTGCCCTGCCTCTGTTGGAACTGCTGTGTGTTCCCCTTGTCTCTTTTTCATGGTTGCCTAAGGAAGTACGGACTCTGCCGCCAGCGTTGTCAGATTAAAAATTTTGGAGCAATTTTCCAACAAGAATCTTCTGGTATTGAACCATTTTGCTCGTCCTCTCCTCCACAGGAATGAGAGATGAGAAGTTCTCTTTGTAGCAGGGGTCGAGAAGGGTGAACACCCAGTAATCCGTGTTGGAAAGGCAGCCTAACATGAAGTCAGCCATGTGTGCCAGAGTACAAACAGGAAAGACGTTGATGTCGACATCAGGATGACTCTCCATCTCCTCTTCCTCCTCCTCCTCCTCATCTGCCTATCCACGCTGAACAGATGGAATTAAAGTTCCATGGGTACTACCCTCTGTAGCAGAGGCAACTGTCTCCAGCTCCTCCTCCTCTCATGGTCTAATTTGCGCTGAGAAGACAAACTGTGGGTGATCTGGCTATCACCCTGTGTAATGTTCTCCACCATTTCCTCATCTGTGGGATGGTTACGCTGATAATAGCGTTATCACCACTAACCATCTGTGTGGATTCATGAAAGTTTTTAAAATCTCACAGAGGTCTGACATCAATGCCCACTATTCGCTTGTGAATAGTGGCAGTTTACTCGAATGGCGACAACAATGTTGCAGCTGGTATTCCACAACTGTCCTCTGCTGCTCAAAAAGCCTGGCCAACATGTGGAACATAGAGTTCCAGCACGTGATCACGTCGCAGTCGGTGAGCTGGAAGCCGCAAGCGCTGCTGCCGCGTTGACAGACCGGCTGAACCTGTGGACGACTTGCGAAAATGGGCACATATGCGGCGTGCCTTCACTAGTAGCTCTGGCAAATTGGGGTAGGTTTTGATAAACCGCTGTACCACTAAGTTTAAGACGTGGGCTAGGCATGGGATGTGTGTCAGGTTGCCGAGCTCCAAAGCCGCCACCGAGTTACAGCCATTGTCAGACAGAACCATGCCTGGTGGTAGGTTGAGTGGCGAGAGCCACAGCTCGGTATGGTCCCTTATACCCTGCCACAGCTCTGCGGCGGTGTGCTGTTTGTCCCCAAAACAGATCAACTTCAGCACGGCCTGTTGACGCTTACCCACAGCAGTGCTACACTGCTTCCAGCTAGCGACTGATGGCTGCTGGAGGTGGAAGTGGAGGAGGAGGCAGTAGAGGAGGAGGAGTGGGGGTTGGACCCAGTAATATAGCGGCTGGCAGAGACCCTGATGGACATAGGGCCGCAATCCTGGGCGTGGGTAGCACCTGTGCCATCCCAGGGTATGACTCACTCCAGGCCTCCACAACATTCACAAAGTGTGCGGTCAGGGAAATGTAGCGTCCATGGCCACCAGCACTTGTCAATGTGTCTGTGGTTAAGAAAAACCTTCCCAGTAACTGCGTTGGTCAGGGCACGGGTGATGTTCTGGGACACATGGTGTTGTGAGACGGGCATGGCACACCGTGAAAAAAGGTGTCGGCTGGGGACTGTGTACGGAGGGACGGCCACTGATATCAGGCTGCGGATGGCCTCAGTGTCCAGAAGCCTAAACGGCAACATTTCATGGCCAGTAATTTCAAAAGTTGTGCATTTAGTGCTATCGCCTGTGGGTGGGTGGGTATTTGCACTTGCGTTCAAATGACTGTGTTATGGACATTTGGATGCTGCACTGGGATGTTGTTGCTGATGGTTCATGCAAAGGTCCAGGTGCATGGTGAGGGGCATCCGGACCTGCACCTTTGACAGGAGATTGGCCAGCAGTGCGTAACACAGGGGAAGAGGAGGCAGTGGTGTGAACCGCAGACCCAGATTGTGGACCCAGGCGTTCGGCCCACTTGTTAGGGTGCTTGGATGCCATGTGGCGGATCATGCTGGTGGTGGTGATGTTGCTATTGTTCACAACCCGGCTCATTTTGGTACGACACAGGTTGCAAACTACCTCTCTTTTGTTGTCTGCACTTTCCTCCAAAAAGCGCCATACTGCGGAACACCTACCCCTTGGCAAGGTAGATTTACACATGGTGTAACGGTATAACGGTTGCTGGCCTGTTTGGTGTGGGCTGACTTCTACCTTTTGCAACCCCACTGCCTCTTTCAGCCTGTTGAGGTGCTGCGGATCCCTCCCCCTCTGTACTGCTGTCCTCGCTCGGCTTTTCACCTTCCCATGTTGGGTCAGTGACCTCATCGTCAACCTTCCGTGGGTCTTCCTTGATTTTTGGAGGATCCATGGACATGAAGGAAAAAGTCGTTTTGGTGTCCGCCTGGCCGTGCGGAGCCAAACGGATCCGTCCTGACTTACAATGCAAGTCAATGGGGAACGGATCCGTTTGACATTGACACAATTTGGTGCAATTGCAAACCGATCCGTCCCCCATTGACTTTCAATGTAAAGTCAGGGTATCTTTTAACTTGAAGCGTCCCCATCACCATGGGAACGCCTCTATGTTAGAATATACCATCGGATTTGAGTTAGATCATGATAACTCAGATCCGACAGTATATTCTAACACAGAGGCGTTCCCATGGTGATGGGGACGCTTCAAGTTAGAATATACTACGAACTGTGTACATGACTGCCCCCTGCTGCCTGGCAGCACCCGATCTCTTACAGGGGGCTGTGATCAGCACAATTAACCCCTCAGGTGCCACACCTGAGGGGTTAATTGTGCGTATCATAGCCCCCTGTAAGAGATCAGGTGCTGGCAGGCAGCAGGGGGAAGACCCCCCTCCCTCCCCAGTTTTACTTTCATTGGTGGCCAGTGCGGCCCCCCCGGCCCCCCTCCCCTGTATTAATTTCATTGGTGGCCAGTGTGGCAGCGGAGAGTTCCGATCGGAGTCCCAGTTTAATCGCTGGGGCTCCGATCGGTAATCATGGCAACCAGGACGCTACTGCAGTCCTGACTGCCATGGTTACTTAGCAATATTAGAAGCATTATACTTACCTGCTGCGCTGTCTGTGACCGGCCGGGAGCTCCTCCTACTGGTAAATGACAGGTCTGTGTGGCGCATTGCTTAAAGCACAGACCTGTCACTTACCAGTAGGAGGAGCGCCAAGCCGGTCAGACATCGCAGCAGGTAAGTATAATGCTTCTAATATTGCTAAGTAACCATTGCAACCAGGACTGCAGTAGTGTCCCGGTTGCCATGGTTACCGATCGAAGCCCCAGCGATTAAACTGGGACTCCGATCGGAACTCTCCGCTGCATTCAATGATGGGGGGGAGAGGGGAGGCCGCACTGGCCACCAATGAAATTAATACAGGGGAGGGGGGGCCGGGGGACTTGAATGGGTCCGTGAACCGTTGTCCATCAAAAATATAGGACAGGTCATTTTTTTGACGGACAGGAAACACGGATCACGGCCGCGGATGAACAATGGTGCATTTTACGAGTTTTCGACGGACCCATTGAAAGTCAATGGGTCCGCAGAAAATCACGGAAAAACGGAACAACGGCCACGGATGCACACAACGGTTGTGTGGGTGAGGCCTATGTCACAGGAACACACAAAATATAGACACTAGATTAGGCCCAGATTTTTGGAATTTGCCCTAAAGATACTGTTTTTGGATGCAGGACAGTATGTGTCACAGAAACACAGAATATGGACACTAGATTAGGCAGATTTTTTGAATTTGCAAAACAAACTCAGTTTTCGGATGCAGGACAGTATATATCACAGAAACCCACAGAATATTGACACTAGATTAGGCCCAGATTATTGGATTTTGCCCTAAAGAAACAGTTTTTGGATGCAGGACAGTATATGTCACAGAAACACACAGAATATGGACACTATTTTATGCCCAGATTATTGGAATCTGCGGTACAGACACTGTTTTCTGAGGTAGTTTATATTTTTCACTATATCTAGGCCTGACAACCACACAATGTATTGAAGCGCAGATCACACAATTCACAGATTACACCATTGACAGCAAAAATGTGGATAGATTATGGGTAGAGTTGAGCGAACACCTGGATGTTCGTGTTCGAGAAGTTCGGCCGAACTTCCCGAAAATGTTCGGGTTCGGGATCCGAACCCGATCCGAACTTCGTCCCGAACCCGAACCCCATTGAAGTCAATGGGGACCCGAACTTTTCGGCACTAAAAAGGCTGTAAAACAGCCCAGGAAAGGGCTAGAGGGCTGCAAAAGGCAGCAACATGTAGGTAAATCCCCTGGAAACAAATGTGGATAGGGAAATGAATTAAAAAAAAAAATTAATAAATAAAAATTAACCAAAATCAATTGGAGAGAGGTCCCATAGCAGAGAATCTGGCTTCCCGTCACCCACCACTGGAACAGTCCATTCTCAGATATTTAGGCCCCGGAACCCAGGCAGAGGAGAGAGGTCCCGTAACAGAGAATCTGGCTTCATGTCAGCAGAGAATCAGTCTGCATGTCATAGCAGAGAATCAGGCTTCACGTCACCCAACATTGGAACAGTCCATTGGCATATATTTAGGCCCAGCACCCAGGCAGAGGAGAGAGGTCCCGTAACAGACAATCTGGCTTCATGTCAGCAGAGAATCAGTCTTCATGTCATAGCAGAGAATCAGGCTTCACGTCACCCACCACTGTAAGAGTCCATTTTCATAAATTTAGGCCCAGCACCCAGGCAGAGGAGAGAGGTCCCGTAACAGAGGATCTGGCTTCATGTCAGCAGAGAATTAGTCTGCATGTCATAGCAGAGAATGAGGCTTCACGTCAGCCACCACTGCAACAGTCCATTGGCATATATTTAGGCCCAGCACACAGGCAGAGGAGAGAGGTCCCGTAACAGACAATCTGGCTTCATGTCAGTAGAGAATCAGTCTGCATGTCATAGCAGAGAATCAGGCTTCACGTCACCCACCACTGCAACAGTCCATTGTCATAAATTTAGGCCCAGCACCCAGGCAGAGGAGAGAGGTCCCGTAACAGACAATCTGGCTTCATGTCAGCAGAGAATCAGTCTTCATATCATAGCAGAGAATCAGGCTTCACGTCACCCACCACTGTAAGAGTCCATTTTCATAAATTTAGGCCCAGCACTCAGGCAGAGGAGAGAGGTCCCGTAACAGAGGATCTGGCTTCATGTCAGCAGAGAATCATTCTGCATGTCATAGCAGAGAATCAGGCTTCACGTCACCCAACATTGGAACAGTCCATTGGCATATATTTAGGCCCCGGCACCCAGACAGAGGAGAGGTTCATTCAACTTTGGGTAGCCTCGCAATATAATGGTAAAATGAAAATTGAATGAGGAAGTGCCCTGGAGTCCAATAATATATGGTTAAGGGGAGGTAGTTAATGTCTAATCTGGACAAGGGACGGACAGATCCTGTGGGATCCATGCCTGGTTCATTTTTTATGAACGTCAGCTTGTCCACATTGGCTGTAGACAGGCGGCTGCGTTTGTCTGTAATGACGCCCCCTGCCGTGCTGAATACACGTTCAGACAAAACGCTGGCCGCCGGGCAGGCCAGAACCTCCAAGACAAAAAAGGCTAGCGTGGACAATTTAGAGACCCAGAAGTTGAATGGGGCCGAACCATCAGTCAGTACGTGGAGGGGTGTGCACATGTACTGTTCCACCATGTTAGTGAAATGTTGCCTCCTGCTAACACGTTGCGTATCAGGTGGTGGTGCAGTTAGCTGTGGCGTGTTGACAAAACTTTTCCACATCTCTGCCATGCTAACCCTGCCCTCAAAGGAGCTGGCATTGACACAGCTGCCTTGGCGACCTCTTGCTCCTCCTCTGCCTTGGCCTTGGGCTTCCACTTGTTCCCCTGTGACATTTGGGAATGCTCTCAGTAGCGCGTCTACCAACGTGCGCTTGTACTCGCGCATCTTCCTATCACGCTCTAGTGCAGGAAGTAAGGTGGGCACATTGTCTTTGTAGCGTGGATCCAGCAGGGTGGCAACCCAGTAGTCCGCACAGGTTAAAATGTGGGCAACTCTGCTGTCGTTGCGCAGGCACTGCAGCATGTAGTCGCTCATGTGTGCCAGGCTGCCCAGGGGTAAGGACAAGCTGTCCTCTGTGGGAGGCGTATCGTCATCGTCCTGCCTTTCCCCCCAGCCACGCACCAGTGATGGACCCGAGCTGCGTTGGGTGCCACCCCGCTGTGACCATGCTTCATCCTCATCCTCCTCCACCTCCTCCTCATCCTCGTCCTCCTCGTCCTCCAGTAGTGGGCCCTGGCTGGCCACATTTGTACCTGGCCTCTGCTGTTGCCAAAAACCTCCCTCTGAGTCACTTCGAAGAGACTGGCCTGAAAGTGCTAAAAATGACCCCTCTTCCTCCTCCTCCTCCTCCTCCTCCTGGGCCACCTCCTCTTCCATCATCGCCCTAAGTGTTTTCTCAAGGAGACATAGAAGTGGTATTGTAACGCTGATAACGGCGTCATCGCCACTGGCCATGTTGGTGGAGTACTCGAAACAGCGCAACAGGGCACACAGGTCTCGCATGGAGGCCCAGTCATTGGTGGTGAAGTGGTGCTGTTCTGTAGTGCGACTGACCCGTGCGTGCTGCAGCTGAAACTCCACTATGGCCTGCTGCTGCTCGCACAGTCTGTCCAGCATGTGCAAGGTGGAGTTCCACCTGGTGGGCACGTCGCATATGAGGCGGTGAGCGGGAAGGCCGAAGTTACGCTGTAGCGCAGACAGGCGAGCAGCAGCAGGATGTGAACGCCGGAAGCGCGAACAGACGGCCCGCACTTTATGCAGCAGCTCTGACATGTCGGGGTAGTTGTGTATGAACTTCTGCACCACCAAATTCAGCACATGCGCCAAGCAAGGGATGTGCGTCAAATTGGCTAGTCCCAGAGCTGCAACGAGATTTCGCCCATTATCACACACCACCAGGCCGGGCTTGAGGCTCACCGGCAGCAACCACTCGTCGGTCTGTTGTTCTATACCCCGCCACAACTCCTGTGCGGTGTGGGGCCTGTCCCCCAAACATATGAGTTTCAGAATGGCCTGCTGACGTTTACCCCGGGCTGTGCTGAAGTTGGTGGTGAAGGTGTGTGGCTGACTGGATGAGCAGGTAGAAGAAGAGGAGGAGGAAGCCGAGAAGGAGGAGGTGGCAACAGGAGGCAAAGAATGTTGCCCTGCGATCCTTGGCGGCGGAAGGACGTGCGCCAAACAGCTCTCCGCCTGGGGCCCAGCTGCCACTACATTTACCCAGTGTGCAGTTAGGGAGATATAGCGTCCCTGGCCGTGCTTACTGGTCCACGTATCTGTGGTTAGGTGGACCTTGCTACAGATGGCGTTGCGCAGTGCACACTTGATTTTATCGGATACTTGGTTGTGCAGGGAAGGCACGGCTCTCTTGGAGAAGTAGTGGCGGCTGGGAACAACATACTGTGGGACAGCAAGCGACATGAGCTGTTTGAAGCTGTCTGTGTCCACCAGCCTAAATGACAGCATTTCATAGGCCAGTAGTTTAGAAATGCTGGCATTCAGGGCCAGGGATCGAGGGTGGCTAGGTGGGAATTTACGCTTTCTCTCAAATGTTTGTGAGATGGAGAGCTGAACGCTGGCGTGTGACATGGTTGAGACGCTTGGTGACGGAGGTGGTGGTGGTGGTGTTGGTGGTACATCCCCTGTTTGCTGGGCGGCAGGTGCCAACGTTCCTCGAGAGGCGGAGGAAGAGGCCGAGGCGGCAGCAGTAGAAGAGGCCGAGGCGGCAGCAGCAGAAGAGGTAGCAGGGGGAGCCTGAGTGACTTCCTTGGTTTTAAGGTGTTTACTCCACTGCAGTTCATGCTTTGCATGCAGGTGCCTGGTCATGCAGGTTGTGCTCAGGTTCAGAACGTTAATGCCTCGCTTCAGGCTCTGATGGCACAGCGTGCAAACCACTCGGGTCTTGTCGTCAGCACATTGTTTGAAGAAGTGCCATGCCAGGGAACTCCTTGAAGCTGCCTTTGGGGTGCTCGGTCCCAGATGGCGGCAGTCAGTAGCAGGCGGAGTCTCTTGGCGGCGGGTGTTCTGCTTTTGCCCACTGCTCCCTCTTTTGCTACGCTGTTGGCTCGGTCTCACCACTGCCTCTTCCTCCGAACTGTGAAAGTCAGTGGCACGACCTTCATTCCATGTGGGGTCTAGGACCTCATCATCCCCTGCATCGTCTTCCACCCAGTCTTGATCCCTGACCTCCTGTTCAGTCTGCACACTGCAGAAAGACGCAGCAGTTGGCACCTGTGTTTCGTCATCATCAGAGACATGCTGAGGTGGTATTCCCATGTCCTCATCATCAGGAAACATAAGTGGTTGTGCGTCAGTGCATTCTATGTCTTTCACCGCTGGGGAAGGGCTAGGTGGATGCCCTTGGGAAACCCTGCCAGCGGAGTCTTCAAACAGCATAAGAGACTGCTGCATAACTTGAGGCTGAGACAGTTTCCCTGGTATGCATGGGGGTGATGTGACAGACTGATGGGGTTGGTTTTCAGGCGCCATCTGTGCGCTTTCTGCAGAAGACTGGGTGGGAGATAATGTGAACGTGCTGGATCCACTGTCGGCCACCCAATTGACTAATGCCTGTACCTGCTCAGGCCTTACCATCCTTAGAACGGCATTGGGCCCCACCATATATCGCTGTAAATTCTGGCGGCTACTGGGACCTGAGGTAGTTGGTACACTAGGACGTGTGGATGTGGCAGAACGGCCACGTCCTCTCCCAGCACCAGAGGGTCCACTAACATCACCACGACCATGTCCACGTCCGCGTCCCTTACTAGATGTTTTCCTCATTGTTATGGTTCACCACAACAACAAAAATATTATTTGGCCCAATGTATTGTATTCAAATTCAGCGGGATATAAATTTGAGGCCTAGTATTTAGGCGCTGGGTGACCGGTATGGATTTACTAGAATTGGACTTGGAAATGCACAGTAGCGTGTGTGTGAAGTTATTCTGAATGACCCTATGTGCACCTTGAATATTATATACCCTTTTAGGGATAGATTTCAAATAGCTCTGATATAGCAGAAACCACTAAATTATGAAATTGCTAAATTGGGAATTGTATTTCAACCCAGAACAAAAAATGTGCTTTGACGGACACTAAATAACTTTCCCAGCCACAACAGGACAGCGGTAACGACAGATTTAGCGGGATATAAATTTGAGGCCTAGTATTTAGGCGCTGGGTGACCGGTATGGATTTAGTGACAGAATTAGACTGGGATATGGCCAAAAAATAACCACACTATTGCTGGTTAAATGCACTTGGTGACGGGCGCAGCTTGCCCCTGATGTAGTATATGGCCAAAAAATAAACAGACTATTGCTGGTTAAATGCACTTGGTGTGACAGCTTCACCCTGATGTAGGCTTTAGCCAAAAAACAACCACACCATTGAGGGTTAAATGCACTTGGTCGCAGCTTGTGCTGGCGCACCACAAGACACAAAATGGCCGCCGATCACCCCAGAAAAATGTGACTGACAAACGGTCTGGGCAGCCTAAAAACAGTGAGCAATTGAGTATCAGCAGCTCAATGATCCACAGCTGCAGATCGATCAATAATCAAGTCCTTTGGAGGAGTTAATCTGCCTAATCTCGCCCTACTGTCGCAGCCGCAACCTCTCCCTACGCTAATCAGAGCAGAGTGACGGGCGGCGCTATGTGACTCCAGCTTAAATAGAGGCTGGGTCACATGGTGCTCTGGCCAATCACAGCCATGCCAATAGTAGGCATGGCTGTGATGGCCTCTTGGGGCAAGTAGTATGACGCTTGTTGATTGGCTGCTTTGCAGCCTTTCAAAAAGCGCCAAGAAAGCGTCACAAAAGCGCCAAGAAAGCGACGAACACCGAACCCGAACCCGGACTTTTACGAAAATGTCCGGGTTCGGGTCCGTGTCACGGACACCCCAAAATTCGGTACGAACCCGAACTATACAGTTCGAGTTCGCTTATCCCTAATTATGGGAGAAAAATTGTTTTCTGTATTTTACATTTTTTCCCTATATCTAGGCCTCATAACCACACAATGTATTGAAGTGCAGATCACACAATTCACGGATTGTACCATTGACAGCAAAAATGTGGATAGATTATGGGAAAAAAATAGTGTTTTCTGTATTATAATTGTTTCCCTATATCTGAGTCTGACAACCACACATTGTATTGAAGCGCAGACCACACAATTCACGGATTACACCATTGACAGCAAAAATGTTGATTATGGGGAAAAAATAATAATATTTTCACTAATATTCTTCCTATCTCTTCCCCTGACACACAAAAGGTATTGCTGCACAGATGTCACAAGGACTTTTGGGTCTTTGAAACGTTTTAAAATTGAATAAATTGCGATCAAAATTCCGCACTATCCCTTCGTAAGCGCAGCTCTCCCTTACTCGCAATGAGTCAAACCCGCGTCATCGGGTGCTATATAGCACCCGATGACGCGATCCAGCCAGCCAATCACTGTAATGCCAGCAGCCAACATGGCTACTGGCATTACAGTGATGGCAGTAACTTGCACGTTTATTGGCTGCTTAGCAGCCACAAAACATGCGGGGATAAGACTCAAGCATGGTGCTCAAGTATTCGGCCGAGCATGCTCGCTCATCACTAGTAAGGGGGCGTGGCAGCAGAAGTTGCAGCAAGAGGCCTGAGCTACCGGTGTCATCTAGCGGTCGTGTCTTGACCAGCAACCATTGACCATTCTTGAATAGTTGACTCGGTCATCCACTTCATCCCAAGTGACATCAGACACCCCCAGCCAAGAGTCGGTGGGTTCGTCAGACACAACCCTTAATTGCCATGGCCTGGGAGCAGGCCCTGTGCCCTCACCTGTCCTCAACCTGCCTCTGTCCTTTTCTGTTCCCTTAGCCAGAGAAGTATTATATGCTGTGAGCTCAGCCTCACTATACAGCAAGGACGAGCTACTAGAGGACAGTCAGCAGCTACTGGCCAGCCAAGATGTGGAGGAGACATCCGCCACTTCCTTCGCTAGGTGGGCAAGTAGTGATGAGGAGAGTGGCGTGGGAGCTGGTGTTGTGAGAAGTCAGGCTCGTGACCCAGAGATGGCTGAGGAGGACATCAGTGACGTGCAGACAGTACTTGATAACAATGATGTAGCTGATCGCACTTGGGAGCCGGGTAATGAAGGGGCTTCATCATCGGGAGAAACGAGTGGCAGCTTGCCCGTGAGGCAATGGCGGAGCCAGCAAATTGCTAGCGTGGCCCTAAGTCAGCAGGGTGGCAACAGTGGGAGGTCGGGAGCCAAACGTGCCAGGGGTAGACCACCTTCTTCACCAGAGCCTACCTGCCTGGAAAGTAGTGGTGCACAGGTTCACGGAAACAGTGGCGGTAGCAGCCAGTCAGTGCCTAGTGTTGGTGGTAAAATCACCTACTTGACAGTGCGCCGCTCCGTTCGCCTGCTGTGGTTCCGTTACCTTCTCCCGCACTGTATGGTAATTTCTACTATCGGTAAACCAGGGAGGAGTCTGCCCTGTTTCTCAGCTACTCTATATCACTAGCTAACCTACACTGACTATCTCCCACTAACTATCTGTAATATATATATATATATATATATATATATATACACACACACATATATATATATATATATTTATACAGTACAGACCAAAAGTTTGGACACACCTTCTGATTCAAAGAGTTTTCTTTATTTTCATGACTATGAAAATTGTAGATTCACACTGAAGGCATCAAAACTATGAATTAACACATGTGGATTTATATACATAACAAAAAAGTGTGAAACAACTGAAAATATGCAAAATATTAGAGGTTCTTAAAAGTAGCCACCTTTTGCTTTGATTAATGCTTTGCACACTCTTGGCATTCTCTTGATGAGCTTCAAGAGGTAGTCACCTGAAATGATTTTCACTTCAAAGGTGTGCCCTGTCAGGTTTAATAAGTGGGATTTCTTGCCTAATAAATGGGGTTGGGACCATCAGTTGCGTTGTGGAGAAGTCAGGTGGATACACAGCTGATAGTCCTACTGAATAGACTGTTAGAATTTGTATTATGGCAAGAAAAAAGCAGCTAAGTAAAGAAAAACAAGTGGCCATCATTACTTTAAGAAATGAAGGCCAGTCAGTCCGAAAAATTGGGAAAACTTTCAAAGTCTCCCCAAGTGCAGTCACAAAAACCATCAAGCGCTACAAAGAAACTGGCTCACATATGGACCGCCCCAGGAAAGGAAGACCAAGAGTCACTTCTGCTGCGGAGGATAAGTTCATCAGAGTCACCAGCCTCAGAAATCGCAGGTTAACAGCAGCTCAGATTAGAGACCAGGTCAATGCAACACGGAGTTCTAGCAGCAGACACATCTCTAGAACAACTGTTAAGAGGAGACTGTGTGAATCAGGCCTTCATGGTAGAATATCTGCTAGGAAACCACTGCTAAGGACAGGCAACAAGCAGAAGAGACTTGTTTGGGCTAAAGAACACAAGGAATGGACATTAGACCAGTGGAAATCTGTGCTTTGGTCTGATGAGTCCAAATTTGAGATCTTTGGTTCCAACCACCTTTGTGTGACGCAGAAAAGATGAACGGATGGACTCTACATGCCTGGTTCCCACCGTGAAGCATGGAGGAGGTGTGATGGTGTAGGGGTGCTTTCCTGTTGACACTGTTTGGGATTTGAATAATAGATTGAATGTCGCACTAAGAGCACTACACACCAGCCGGTGCTCCTGTAAATTGAGACCACTCACTCAATACAAGAAAACGTAAAATATGAATGAACAGGGCACTCGAGATAACCGTGACCACGTATTGCAGGTAAGTATATATTTATTTCTAAGCAGGTCAATAAACTAATAAATAAAATAAAACAATGGGTAGCAGATAGCAAAATGATATACAATGTGTTTAAAAGAGCAAATATTCGATACTCTGATCTAACACCATATAAACTAATATACAATATGTTTGAAAGAGCAAATGTTCGATACTCCGATCTAACACCATATAATCGGTCCAATGGTTATGAATATCCGGAAAAAAATCGCTAAGTGTCGATAAAACTGGCCACTTATAATCGAGACTAAGAACGAATGTCCCACAATTAATCACAGCGGCGTCCCGCTGCAGTAGCGTAGGTAGCGGAGTCCCGCTACTGAATGACTTGCAAGTTCGAATATTCCTTTACCTTATAATCGACCAAGTTCTTATCCGAAATTTTCATCAGATCCTTAAGATGTTCTTACTCCTCGGATATGCCTTTGATATTGCAGCACTATTCAATCAGGAGATTAAAGACGGCTCTTTCTTCGGTTAATGGTCGATTTGTAGGTATAGTCGGTCTTTCGGTACAAAGATGGGCTGTAGCAGCCCATCTTTGTACCGAAAGACCGACTATACCTACATATCGACCATTAACCGAATCGACCATTGTATATTAGTTTATATGGTGTTTGGGATTTATTCAAAATTGAAGGCATACTGAACCAGCATGGCTACCACAGCATCTTGCAGCGGCATGCTATTCCATCCGGTTTGCGTTTAGTTGTACCATTGTTTATTTTTCAACAGGACAATGACCCCAAACAGGGGCTATTTGACCATGAAGGAGAGTGATGGGGTGCTGCGCCAGATGACCTGGCCTCCAGTCACCGGACCTGAACCCAATCGAGATGGTTTGGGGTGAGCTGGACCGCAGAGTGAAGGCAAAAGGGCCAACAAGTGCTAAGCATCTCTGGGAACTCCTTCAAAACTGTTGGAAGACCAATTCAGGTGACTACCTCTTGAAGCTCATCAAGAGAATGCCAAGAGTGTGCAAAGCAGCAATCAAAGCAAAAGGTGGCCACTTTGAAGAACCTAGAATATGACATATTTTCAGTTGTTTCACACTTTTTGTTATGTATATAATTCCACATGTGTTAATTCATAGTTTTGATGCCTTCAGCGTGAATCTACAATTTTCATAGTCATGAAAATAAAGAAAACTCTTTGTATGAGAAGGTGTGTCCAAACTTTTGGTCTGTACTGTATATATATAAGCTAACTGACTAAATATCAAATTTAATGACATAGGAAAGCAGAGAGCACAGCAATAACACTTCCGTCTCTCTCAAATCTGCAAAATACTGCATACAATGGCTGCTGGGGAAGTTCCTATATACTAAAGGGGTAGGCAACTTTCCTATTGGTTGCTAGGGATGTTGCTAAGCTCAAACAAAGACATTGCAGCCTTCTCATTGGCCCACAAGCAAGAAGGGAGGTTACTGATGAAAAAAAAATAATCTAGAATATTCGAAATTACAAATATATATCACTATATTATAAGTATTCGTGAATTCTCGAAGTGCCAATATTCCTGATTAATAGATGTTCACACAGACACAGGAAGAATATGCAAGCAAACTCCGTACAGATGTTGCCCTTGGTTGGACTTGAACCTAGGACCCCAACATTGCTTCATTA
This sequence comes from Bufo gargarizans, assembly GCF_014858855.1. Taxonomy (NCBI): domain Eukaryota; kingdom Metazoa; phylum Chordata; class Amphibia; order Anura; family Bufonidae; genus Bufo; species Bufo gargarizans. The sequence continues at coordinate 19,572,565 of NC_058081.1, forward strand.
TTTATTTTGGTTTTCTAAGATGTCCATAAAATATACCCACTGTGATTTTTGGATAATTCATCCAAAGGAAAAAAAAAGAAATAACACTGTTGTGGAGCTGTAAGGTCTGCGAGTAAGTTTCTAAACTTCTGCAAGGTCAAGGAGTTGCTGCATATCGGGGACAGTGATGTAATGTGCAGGAGGATGGATAAGGAACAGACAAGGGTGTGAATTAAATCATCTTTCACCTGGATTATCTGAGCAAGTGAAGTTTATCAGCCTCCATAGGCAAGAGGTTTTCTCCCCGGCTTTATATATCTAAGACAGACTCCCTAACACAGAAAATTTTTGGTCTAGTCAAGAAAATAAACAGTCCCAAACAGTAAAGTCCATGATACTAATCTGATCTGACACACCCCAACAAGTTTTCACAGTTGGCAGATGCGGGGTATTTCAGTTCAGGGAGAGCACTGCTGCAGCCGGACTCTTCCTCTGCCAGTCAGGGGAATGTCAGCTCCAGTAAGCAGGGGACCAGGGCAGGCCAGACAGGTGCTGGTAGTGGGAGACTCTATTATTAGGGGTACAGATAGGGCGAGCTGTCACAAAGACTGGGATAATAGAACGGTGTGCTGTGTTCCTGGCACTCGAGGATCGGGTTGACAGATTACTGGTAGGGGCTGAAGAAGATCCATAACCAATGACAAAGTTAAAGGTAGGTGGAGCGTCCTTAAAAATGATTTTAGGGATTTAGGTCAAAAGCTTAGGGCAAGAAGCTCAAAGGTATTATTTTCCGAAATACTAACAATACCACGAGCCACACAAGAAAGGCAGCGGGAGATTAGGGAGGTTATTAAGTGGCTCAAGAACTGGTGTAGGAAGGAGGGGTTTGGGTTCCTGAAGAACTGGGACGACTTCTCTGTCGGCTACAAGCTGTATCGTAGTGATGGGCTGCATCTCAATGGAGAAGTGACAGCTGTGTTGGGGAGAAGATGGCTAGAAGGTTGGAGGATTGTTTAAACAAGGGACTGGGAGAGGGTAATTACGTTATAGAATGGGAAGATAGTGCAGATAGAGACCGGGGGCAAGGTAGTGGGACTGGGGGAAAAATGGAAGGAGGGACTAGAACAGCTCAGAAAGAAAAAGTGTAGGGTAATAAATATACATAAAACTCTTAAATGTATGTATACTAATGCCAGAAGCCTGACTAATAAAACTGGGGAACTGGAATTAGTGATGTGTGAGGAGAACTATGACATAGTGGGAATAACTGAGACATGGCTGGATGAAAGCTATGACTGGGCGGTTAATGTACAGGGTTACAGTCTGTTTAGAAAGAATCGCCAAAACCGGAGAGGGGGAGGGGTCTGCCTTTATGTAAAGCCCGCTCTAATGCCCACACTCCGGGAAGATATAAGTGAGGGACATGAACATGTGGAGTCACTGTGGGTTGAAATACATGGACACAAAAACAATAATAAATAATTAATGGAAGTTTATTATAAACCACCTAATATAACAGAGTCCACAGAAAATCTACTACTAAATGATATAGACGAGGCGGCAAATCATAATGAGGTGGTTATTATGGGGGACTTCAACTACACAGATATAGACTGGGAAACTGAAACTTGTATATCTCCTAAAGGAAACAGGTTCTTGGCAATAACCAAAGACAATTACCTCTCCCAACTGATTCAGGACCCGACTAGAGGGACGGCCATACTGGACTTAGTATTAACCAATAGACCTGACAGAACAACAGACGTGCAGGTTGGGGGACACCTGGGAAATAGTGACCATAAAGTAATAACTTTCCAATTATCATTCAAAAGAGTGTTTCTTCAGGGAGGAACAAAAATACCAAATTTCTAAAAAGCTAAATTTAGCCAACTAAGAGAGGCCATAGGCCTAACTAACTGGGACAAAGTCCTCAAAAATAAAAATACAGCCACAAAATGGGATATTTTTAAAACCATCCTAAAATCGAATTGTCAGATGTACATACCGTATGGGAATAAAAGGTTAAGGTACAAGAAGAAACCAATGTGGATACATAGAACTGTAAAGAAAGCTATAAATGACAAAAATAAAGCATTTAAATCACAAAAACAGGAGGGTGCGAGGAAGCACTGAAAAAGGAAAAAAAAATAGAACATGTAAACAACAAATAAAAGCAGCCAAACTAGAGACCAAGAGATTAATTGCCAAAGAGAGCAAAACTAACCCTAAAATGGTCTTAAATTATATAAATGATAAGAAGTATAAATCTGAAGGTGTCGGCTATCTACAGAGTAATGAGGGGAGAGTTGCAGAGAGCGATGAGGAGAAAGCAAAGCTGTTAAATATTTTTTTCTCCAATGTATTCACTGAAGAAAATAAACTGTCAGATGAAATGCAGAATGTAAAAGTTAATTCCCCATTAAAAGTGTCCTGTCTGACCTAGGAAGAAGTACAGCGGCGTCTTAAATAAACAAATTGCCAGGACCAGATGGCATACACCCTCGTATCCTAAGATAATAAAGTAATGTCATAGCCAGACCCTTATTTCTGATATTTAAGTACCCTATACTGACAGGGAGTGTTCCACAGGATTGGCGCATAGCAAATGTGGTGCCAATACTCAAAAAGGGTCCAAAAACAGAGCCTGGAAACTATAGGCCGGTAAGTTTAACATCTGTTGTGGGTAAACTGTTTGAAGGTTTTCTGAGAGATGCTATGTTAGAGCATCTTAACGGAAATAAGCAAATAACATTATATCAGCATGGCTTCGTGAGGGATCGGTCATGTCAGACTAATTTAATCATTTTTTATGAGGAAGCTCAATGATAGAAAACAGAGGGTGGTTATTAATGGTACATACTCAGATTGGGTCAATGTCACTAGTGGAGTACCTCAGGGGTCAGTATTGGGCCATATTCTCTTCAATATATTTATTCATGATCTTGTAGAAGGCTTGCATAGTAAAATATCAATTTCCACAGATGACACTAAGCTGTGTAAAGTAATTAACACTGAAGAGGACAGTATACTGTGTATATACTACAGAGGACAGTATACTGTCTATATATACACTACAGAGGACAGTATACTGCTACAGAGGGATCTGAATAGACTGGAGGCTTGGGCAGATAAGTGTCAGATGAAGTTTAACACTGATAAATGTAAAGTTATGCACATGGGAAGGAATAATGCAAGTCACCTGTACATACTAAATGGTAAAACACTCGGTAACACTGACATAGAAAAGGATCTAGGAATTTTAATAAACAGCAAACTAAGCTGTAGAAACCAGTGTCAGGCAGCTGCTGCCAAGGCCAATAAGATAATGGGTTGCATCAAAAGGGGCATAGATGCCCGTGATGAGAACATAGTCCTACCACTTTACAAATCATTAGTCAGACCACACATGGAGTACTGTGTACAGTTCTGGGCTCCAGTGAACAAAGCAGACATAGCAGAGCTGGAGAGGGTCCAGAGGAGGGCAACTAAAGTAATAACTGGAATGGGGCAGCTACAGTACCCTGAAAGATGATCAAAATTAGGGTTATTCACTTTAGAAAAAAGACGACTGAGAGGAGATCTAATTAAAATGTATAAATATATCAGGGGTCAGTACAGAGATCTCTCCCGTCATCTATTTATCCCCAGGACTGTGACGAGGGGACATCCTCTGCGTCTGGAGGAAAGAAGGTTTGTACACAAACACAGAAGAGGATTCTTTACGGTAAGAGCAGTGAGACTATGGAGCTCTCTGCCTGAGGAGGTGGTGATGGGGAGTACAATAAAGGAATTCAAGAGGGGCCTGGATGTATTTCTGGAGTGTAATAATATTACAGGCTATAGCTACTAGAGAGGGGTCGTTGATCCAGGGAGTTATTCTGATGCCTGATTGGAGTCGGGAAGGAATTTTTTCCCCCTTAAGTGGGGAGAATTGGTTTCTACCTCACAGTTTTTTTTTTGCCTTCCTCTGGATCAACTTTCAGGATAATAGGCCGAACTGGACGGACAAATGTCTTTTTTTGGCCTTATGTACTATGTTACTAGGTTAATCCAGAAAGCCAGTTACCCCCCTGCAATTAGTCTTTCTATCCACCAGGTGTCCTTTTCTCTCTCTGTAGGAGCCAAGAAGAGCCTATGTGAATAATACTATGTTGATAACTTATCCTTTGAATAGGTCATCAATATCTGATCAGCAGGGGCCTCAATTCTAGCACTCAGGCCAATTTGCTGGTTAAATAGGCTGTGGCCTCCTACCGCCATACCAATGCACTGTAGATGTGTGAGGAGGTGTAATGCACTGTCCCCAGAGAATTTGAATTTTCTGTACATGCGGAGTGCTGTGTCTGAAATGTCCATCAGAAGGAGAGCGAAAACAGGTTCAGGAGAATGAGGCAGAAGTTGCTTCACCCTGAACTAAAAAGGACAGTCAGTGTATTAGGGAGTGAGATGTGAGTCTGCAAACCTAGTCAGGGACAATCAACTTCCAAGTGTGTCCTGCTCAGTCCTGAGTACAGAGTGAAGGTGGCTGTAACTCACAAGGCGTGATGGAAGAGGGTGATCTGTCCCCAAAACATTCTGGAGCCTACATCCAGGTTTGGTGCATCATCACCTGCCATCAGGTGGAGAGAGGGTCTCCCAGTATGGGACAAAGAGAGAGTCCTGAGCAGCACTGAGTAAGAGACTATGAGTAACTGCCATTATACATCACCATCTTGCTTCTGTTAGAACTAAGTGTGTGCTCTCATCAGTGGGCAGATCTGCAACCATCAAGCACCCTTTTCTGTGCATTGCAGTGAGAGGACAGGTGAGCCAGCCTACAGGTGATGACCTTAAAGTCAGTGTCCACATACTACCTGCTGCAATGTGGATGGGTGGCAGGGACCTCATATTCCCTGAAGAGATTCATGTGTGAAGTGAATCAAGCAAAGAAAGCTTCTAGTGTGAGATATGCAGTTGACTCTGGATAGTCCAGTCCCAAAAAAATCAAGATGAAGACTGGGGAGTCTCTCAATGACAACAGTTGAGTCCCTGAGGGAGTATGGCTCCCTAATTACACAGACATTTGAAGCCAAAACTAATGTCAACGTATAATAAAAAAACAAAACATACTACCCGTCCATTTATGATACACTTGAAAATTGGCTTCGAGAACTGCATCAAAACAAAGATTTATTTGGACATCCATGTAGTCTGGAATTATTCATGGTGATATCTTAATGTGTTTGTTATGGCTTTCCATGTATTATTTAGAATACATTATTATGTATCTAATGTAATAATAATAACTAGTGATGAGCGAGCATGCTCTGCGAATACCTGTTCAGCTTGAGCATCGCTATGCTCGGCAGATCCGAGTGCTCGGCCAAATAATTTAGGTGCTCGAATACAATTTAATATAATGGAAGTCAATAGGAAACAACCAGGCACCTCCTGCTCGGAAGACAAGAGGGTATCTGGTTCATAAAAAAAAGGTTAGAAATTTATGTAAAACCAATCAAAATGGTTTGTATCGTCTGTGTCTTCTGTATCCACCCAGCCACGCACCAGTGATTGCCATGAGCTGGTTTGGGTGCCACCCTGCTATGAACACGGTTCCTTCTCTTTTATCTCCTCCTCCTCATCCTCCATCTCGTCATCCTCCAGAACTGTGCCTTGGCTGGACAATTGTGTACCTGGCGTATGTTCGTGCAGGAACCCACCCTCGTAGCCACTTGTGAATAACCTACCGGAAACCCTTGAAAATGATCCCTCTTCCTTCTCCTCCTCCTGTGCCACATCCTCTTCCATCATCACCCGAAACGTTTTTTCAATGAGGCATAGAAGTGGGATAGTAACGCTGAGAACGGCGTCATTGGCACTAGCCATGTTGGTGGAGTACTCGAAACAGAGCAACAAGGCACACAGGTCTCACATGGAGGCCCACTCATTGGTGGTGAAATAGTGCTGTTCCGCAGAGCAACTTACCCGTGTGTGCTGCAGCTGAAACTCCACTATCGCCTGCTGCTGCTCGTACAGTCTGGCCAGCATGTGCAAGGTGGCCTGCACTTTCTGCAGCAGCTCTGACATATTTGGGTAATTTTTAAGGAGTTTCTGCACAACCAAATTCAGCACATCCGCCAGGCAAGGGATGTGCGTCAAACCGGCTAGGCCCAGATCTGCTACGAGATTTCGCCCATTATCGCACACCACCAGGCCGGGCTTGAGGCTCACTGGCACCAACCACTCATCGGTCTGTTGTTCAAGGCCCGTCCACAGATCCTGTGCGGTGTGGGGTTTGTCCCCCAAACATATACGTTTTAAAACTGCCTGCTGTCGTTTACCCCTGGCTGTGCTGAAGTTGGTGGTGAAGGTGTTACACTGACCGGATGAGGAGGCGGTAGAGGATGAGGAAGTGTAGTAGGAGGAGGAAGCAACAGGAGGCAAAGAGAAGCGCCCTGCAATCCTTGGTGGTGGAAGGACATGCGCCAAACTGCTATCTGACTCAGGCCAAGCCGCCACTGCATTTACCCAGTGTGCTGTTAGGGAGATATAATGTCCCTGACTGTGCTTATTGGTCCACGTATCCGTAGTCAGGTGGACCTTGCCACAGATGACGTTGTGCAGTGCACACCTGATTTTGTCCCCCTCTTGAAATGTTGTGGCGGCTGGGAATGACGTACTGTGGGACAGCCACCTCCATAAGGCTTTTAAAACTCTCCGTCTCCACCAGACGGAATGACAGCATTTCAAAGGGCAGGAATTTTTAAATGCTGGCATTCAGGCCCAGGGATTGCAGGTGGGTAGGGGGGATTTCCTCTTTTGCTCCAGTGTTTGGGAGATAGACATCTGAATGCTTCAATGGGACGCTGTGGAGATACTTGTTGACCCAGGTGCTGGCACAACCTCTGTTTGCGGGGTGGCAGGTGCCACTGTCACTCCAGAGGGGGATGAAGAGGCTGGGACTGCAGCAGAAGAGGAAGCAGGAGGAGCCAGAGATCTTTCTTGGTTTTTGAGGTGTCTACTCCACTGCAGCTCGTGCTTTGCACTTAGATGCCTGGTCATGCAGGCTGTGCTCAGGTTTAGAATGTTTATGCCTCGCTTCAGGCTCTAATTGCACAGCGTGCAAACCACTCGTGTCTTGTCGTCAGCACATTGTCTGAAGAACTGCCTAGCCAGGGAATTCCTTAGAGCTGGCTTTGGTGTGCTCGGTCACTTGCTGTGTTGGGCAGTAGCAGACATACTGTCTAGGGTATGGCCGCTCCTCTTTTGCACCCTGCTCCCTCTTCTGCTGTGCTGGTGGCTCTGTGCGATCTCATCGTCGTCCACATCATCTTCCACCCAGTCTTCACCCCTAACCTCCTTGTCGGTCTGCACACTTTTGAAAGCCACAGCAGTTGGCAACTGTGTTTCAGCATCATCAGAGACGTGCTGCAGTGGTCCTCCCATGTACTCATCCTAAAAACATAAGTGGTTGGGCATCGGTGCACTCAATCTCTTCCACTTCTGGGGCAGGGCTATGTGGATGGCCCTTAGAAACCCTGCTAGCAGAGTCATCAAAAAGCAGAAGAGACTGCTGCATGACTTGGGGCTCAGACTGCTTGGCTGATTTGCAAGGGGGTGAGTTGAAAGACAGATGGCCATAGGCTGTAGGTGCCAACTCTTTCAGCAGGGGACTGGGTGGGAGACAATGTGAAGGATTTGGATGCATTGTCAGCAACCCAATCTACATTCGCCTGTACTTGTTCAGGCCTCACCATTCGTAGAGCCGCATTTGGCCCTACCAAATACCGCTGCAGGTTCTGTCGCCTACTCGCACCTGAGGAAGGGGTTTCACTTGCGTGTGTAGCTGGCACAGATCGGCCACGTCCTCTCCCTGCAACAGGAGCTCCACCAGCAGCACCACGACCTGGGCCACGTCCCTTATTTGATGCTCTCCTCATTCTTTGCGTTCACCCACCAGACTAACAGATGGTTTATGTCAGGCGACAATGTAACCGCCAATAGTCTACAATCAAGTTCACTGACAGTAAGGCAGCGCCGGTGTCATAAAGAGGAAAAATGTATTGAGGTCCCACAATAGTGTGACAGGCAAATTTCATACAATTACTTCACGGTCACCAAAAAATGTAATTTGTCAACCAACGATGTAACAGCCGTATTGACGGGTTTTATTGGACTGTCAGAAATGCAGCAAAGGCCGCAAATGTAGTGTCTTGCACAAAATGGGTGTTTTTTTTTTAAACCAGAATATAACAGCAGTATTTAACGCTTGTATTGGACCTTCACAAAGGCTGCAAAGGTACTTTATGGGGAAAAAAATAAGATTTTTTTCACCCACAATTCAACAGATGGATTTAACTGATTTTCTTTTACTATCAGAAATGCAGTGCAGGGCGCAAATGTACTTTTTAGCAAAAAAATAATAATATTTGTCCCCACTGGATTTACTTGGATTGTACTTTACAGAAAAAAAAATTGAATATATCACCCCCTGGGTCCCTGAACTCACAGACGGATTAGGTTACTTTCACACCTGCGTTAGGTGCGGATCCGTCTGGTATCTGCACACACGGATCCGCACCTATAATGCAGAACGGATCCGTTTGCATTATTCTTTTAAAAAGTCTAAGTCAAAACGGTTCCGTCCTGACTTACATTGAAAGTCAATGTGGGATGGATCCGTTTCCAACTGCACCATATTGTGTCAGTGAAAACGGATCCGTCCCCATTGACTTACATTGTAAGTCAGGACGGATCCGTTTGGCTCCGCATCGCCAGGCGGACACCAAAACGCTGCAAGCTGCGTTTCGGTGTCCGCATCCAAAGCGGAATGGAGGTGGAACAGAGCCAAACTGATGCATTCTGAATGGATACTTATCCATTCAGGATGCATTGGAGCTGAACTCATCCGTTTTGAACCGTTTGTGAGATCCCTGAAACGGATCTCACAAACGGAATTCAAAACGCCAGTTTGAAAGTAACCTTACCTAAATTATTTTCCCTTCCCCTGGCACAGATGCAGTTCAGGTGCACTTAAAAAATGGGTATATGTTGCCCACTGAACTAAAAGAACAGGGTTAAATTATTGTCCCTGGCACACATGCAGTGCTGGTGCACTGAACTTGCACAAGATGGCCGCCCACCTAACTAACAGATGGATAAAACTTATTTTTCTGTGTCACTGGGCTCAGGGCAGGGTACAAAAATGTTGCACTGCACCCACAAAAAAAAAAAAAATCGCTGTAGATCGCAGAGTTAACAAGTTCTGATATAAGATAGATTCTTTCCTATTCTCTCCCTCACAGCAGCAGCATCCTATTCCTACACTAGTAAGAGCAGACTGATGTGCAGCGCTACATGACTTCAGCTTATATAGAGGCTGGGTCACGTGCTGCACTGGCCAATCACAGCCATGCCATTAGTAGGCATGGCTGTGATGGCTTCTAAGGGCACACTAGTTAAACGCTTGTTGATTGGCTGCCCTGCAGCCTTTCAAAGAGCTCCATTAAATCGCCGAACACCAAACTCGAACCTGAACTTTTACTGAAATGTTCGGGTTCGGCTCTGGGGTCAAAAAATCCTAAAGTTCGGTACAACCCTAGTTATAATACCTTTCTGAACCCAAAAGAGCGGCCATGCGAGAGTATATTGCTATAAGTTTGGCTAAGGAATGTATTAGACCTTCCAAATCCCCACTGCCAGCAGGGTTTTTCTTTGTAAAGAAGAAAGACGGAACTCTTAGGCCATGTTTGGACTTCCGTGAGCTCAATCGGGTTACGGTCCCTGTTCCGTACCTCCTTCCTTTGATTCCTGACTTGTTTAATCAGATTGTTGGTGCCAAGGTTTTCTCCAAGTTGGACTTAAGGGGGGCATACTGTATAATCTGGTCAGGATCAAGGAAGGGGGTAAATGGAAGACTCTGTTTAATACCCCAGAGGGTCATCATTTTGAAAATCTGGTCATGCCATTTGGGTTAACTAATACTCCTGCGGTTTTCCAACATTTTGTTAATTATATTTTTTCATCATCTGGTGGGGAGGTTTGTTGTTGTGTATCTGGATGACATACAAATTCATTCTCCAGACATGGAGACTAATCAGGATTACGTAAGACAGGGGTTACAGATCCTAAGAGAGAATAAATTGTATGCTAAGTTGGAGAAGTATGTATTTGCAGTTCAGGAAGTGCAATTCCTGGGTTACTTACTCTCATCTTCAGGCTTTCGTATGGATCCAGAGAAGGTCCACGCTGTGTTGGACTGGGATTGACCCGGAAATCTGAAAGCGCTTATGCAGTTTTTTGGGTTCACCAACTGCTACCATAAGTTCATTTTGAACTACTCTACTGTGGTTAAACCTTTAACAGACATGACTAGGAAAGGTTGGGATGTCTCAGTCTGGTCTGATGAGGCATTACAAGCCTTTTCAGTGGTAAAGGAATGTTTTGCTTCTGCTCCTATACTTGTGCAACCGGATGTGTCACAGCCATGCATCGTGGAAGCTGACGCATCCAAGGTAGGGGTAGGAGCAGTCTTGTCGCACAGTCCTTCACCTAGTAAATGGCGCCCATGTGCATTCTTCTCTAAGAAACTCCTGGCTGCAGAAAGGAATTATGACACGGGTAATAGAGAATTGCTGGCTATTAAGTTGGCATTTAAGGAGTGGCGTCATTGGTTGGAAGGAGCAATCTATCCTATTACTGTGCTTACTGATCACAAAAATCTGGCTTACCTGGAGTCGGATAAGTGACTGAACCCAAGGCAGGCCAGATGGTCATTGTTTTTTACCAGATTTAATTTCATTGTCACCTAGTAATATCCGCCCTATATCCCGACCTTGAGGCCTTTCATCCTCAGTCGAACGGACAGACTGAATGCACTAACCAGAATCTGGAGACTTATTTGAGATATTTAGTCTTGGAGAACCAGGAGGAGTGGTGTTCATTTTTGACTCTTTAGCCGAATTTGCTATAAATAACCGTAAACAGGAGTCCACTGATAAGTCGCTGTTTTTTGGAGCATATGTGTTCTACCTGCAATTTTTCACATTTTCTGGTATGGAAACTTCTGGTATACTGGAAGAGGAACTACTTTCCTCTTGTTTGTCATCTATTTGGCGGAAAATTCTAAATAAGCAATAAAAATGGGCAACAAGTATAAACGTATGGCTGACAAGAGATGTATGAATTGTCCGGACCTGAGAGTGGGTGATTCTGTGTGGTTGTCCACAAGAAACATTAAATTGAAAGTACCTTCTTGGAAATTTGGCCCATGGTATATTGGTCCATATAAGATCACTGCCATTATTAACCCGGTAGCCTTTCATCTTCAACTTCCTCAGGCTTTGAAGATTCATAATGTGTTCCATAAGTCGTTGTAACGGATCTCCTAGCACCCCGACCGGGTACCTCCGTAGATAGATGCTCCTAGTGCTTTCCGAGGACTCCAAGCACTCCACTTGACACCGTACGCCCTGCAGACCCCACAAACCGCCGCAGCTTGGTTGGGGTCTCACCGTCCTCCACCCACGCTGGACCTACGACAAGGCTCCAGGCTCCAGTGAGTGAACCTCTCCTACAGCCAGAGAGCAGGAACAGCTCTTACAAGAGCTAGTAGTTATGCCAGGGGAGTATAGAAAATCTTCAGCGTATAGCAATCCCCCAGTTTTGATCAGTTATCCAAACACCAGTCTCAGCATGATGAAGGATAAAACAGGAACACTTTATTGAGGGCTACTCGCCCGTATTTATGCAGGTCCCCATCTGGGATACACAGACACAACACATCCCCACAATGCATCATGGTTTCCTCCTCTCTGCCTGGCGACACCCGAGGGATAATCCAATTATGTCTCAGGACAAAGGGAAAACACCAATACACACGTGGAGACAACAGGACAGGAATCACCACCCAAACACACAATGTCACACCCCCACAGCAAACACAGACATTTAACACATCCCCAGATAGCTCAAGTCTGAGTGCATATTATTAGGTGAATGGCACTCAGACCACACGAATACAATTAAACTAGCCATCTGGGTACCCTCACATAATAAAATACAATTCCAAAGACAGATTTAGGCTGTGCGGCCGGCCTGTCTTCTTTAAAGTTAGTATGGGCCATAATCCTGAGGCAAGAGGCTAGCAACCAGCCCCCTCCAAAACACCGTGGCGAGGTTGGTTTCGTCACACATCTCCCCCTTCCAGGGAAGACTAACCAGATACCTGACCTCACGGTCAGTACCTGAGTTAGTCTGGCAGTCCAACCACAACCCCATACTGGACCTGTTGAATTTTGGGGCCTGGCTCTGTTTCGTATGTCCCCAGCTGTTGAGTGGGCATCTGCGACTCCTTGCTGCCTTGTGGTTCTCCAGCTTGGAGCTGTAGGTACTTGGTGGGCAGAGGCCGACTGCGCTCTGCCCAGATGCCAGCTCTTCCGCTTGGGTCGCTTGTGGGGAGTCTGGCTCTGAAGAAGAGGATAGGGGAGGGCAGAGGCCGACTGCGCTCTGCCCAGATGCCAGCTCTTCCGCTGGGGTAGCCTGTGGGAAGTCCGGCTGTGGAGAAGAGGATAGGGGAGGGCAGAGGCCGACTGCGCTCTGCCCAGAGGCCAGCTCTTCCGCTGGGGTAGCCTGTGGGAAGTCCGGCTCTGGAGTAGAGGATAGGGGAGGGCAGAGGCCGACTGCGCTCTGCCCAGATGCCAGCTCTTCCGCTGGGATGGGATCAGGAAATCCTATCCCCAGGACCTTGTTGCAGATCGGCTGTGGAGAGGAGGAATCGCTTACCTCCTCCTCCAGGCATTCCTGCAGGGTTGGTGGGGGATCTGAACCGGCCGTCCAGTATCCTGGTAGGCCTGGTGCAGAGACCGCGGTCCCATCTGCACCATCGAAGTTAGGGGTGCTGTCCCCCTGTGGTTGGGGATAGAGACCGGTTGTCTCTTCTCTCTTTACAACACACTGCTGCTGGGGAGTCAGACCGACTGTCTCAACTCTCTGTAACGCTGCCTGGTGCTGGGTAGTGGGTGCGACCATCTCCACTCCTAGTAATGCTGGTTGCTGCAGGGACGGGGGACTGACAATCTCCTCTCCCTGTGATCCTGTCTGCCGCTGGGGAGAGAGACTGGTTGTCATCTCTCCCTGTAAGTTAAGCTGTCGATGGGAAGTCAGACCGACTGTCTGGACTCCAGGTAATGCTGGCTGTAGTTGGGGATCTGGGCCGGCTACCCAGCATCCCTGTAGGGCCGGTGGAGAGACTTCGGTCCCATCTCTACCTGCCGTCGGTGTCATGGAACCATGAACCAGACGTACAACAAGAGATAAGTGTAAATAAGAAGGCTTTATTGAAAATCAAGCTGTAAGCAAAAGTCCAAACGGATGGCTAAACCGAAGCAGGGTCTTGCGTAGACAGAGGTCAGGAACCAGAATGGTAGTCAGACGAAGCCTGGATCAGGAACCAGCAGGGTAGTCAGACGAAGCCAGGATCAGGAACCAACGGGGTAGTCAGACGAGGCCAGGATCAGGAACCAGAAGCAGCAGCAGTCTTAGAAGCATGTGAACACAGGAGGACCAAGCAAGGAACTGAAGCCACAGACGTCCTATATATATGAGCTAGGCATCCAGCTCCTCCCAGTGGGAAGGAGAAGCCGCAGGGTGGGAGGCTACAAGAAACCCAGAAACCAAGATGGCCGCCAGCACATGTCAAACGAAGGAGAACAGTAAGAAGGTAAGACCATGACAGTACCTCCCCCTCAAGGGCCCCTCCTCCGCGGAGTAAGGAACGGTTTCTGAGGGAAGCGTGCGTGGAAGACTCGGAGCAAAGCAGGAGCATGGACATCTGCGGAGGGAACCCAGGAACGCTCCTCTGGACCATAACCACGCCAATGGACCAAAAACTGCAACCGACCGTGGACCAGGCGTGAGTCCAGGATATTGCTCACCTCATATTCCTCACGATTGCCCACTTGGACCGGACGGGGCCGAGGAACCGAGGAAGTGAAACGATTACACACCAATGGCTTCAACAGGGAGACATGAAACACGTTGGAGATCCGCATGCCAGGAGGAAGCGCAAGGGCATAGGCTACCGGGTTTACCCTGCGAAGCACTCGGAAGGGACCAACAAAGCGAGGCGCCAGCTTGGGAGTGGCACTCGAAGGTTGAGGTTGCGGGTGGACAACCATACCCGGTCTTCGACCTGGTAGGAAGGAGCGGGCGCTCGTCTGCGATCAGCCTGTAGTCTCTGGCGCTGCGCAGAGACCTCAAGGGACCTCTGGATCTGTACCCAAGAAGCACGTAGGACGGAAAGGTGATCCTCCACAGCCGGAATATCCTGGGGAGAGAATACCTCCGGTAACACGGCAGGTTGGAACCCATAATTGGCCATGAAGGGAGACGTCCCAGAGGAAGAGTTCACCGCCGTGTTCCTGGCAAACTCAGCCCAAGGCAGGAGGTCAACCCAATTGTCTTGGTGATCGGAGACATAGCAACGAAGGAATTGCTCCAAGGCCTGATTGGATCGTTCTGCGGCCCCATTGGACTGAGGGTGGTAGGCCGAGGAGAAAGAGAGATGAATCCCCAACTGGGAGCAAAAGGCGCGCCAGAACCTGGACACAAACTGACTCCCCCGATCCGACACAATCTCCTTGGGCAAACCGTGCAACCGGAAGACCTCCCTGGCGAAAATCGTGGCCAACTCTTGTGCAGAGGGTAACCTCTTGAGAGGAACACAGTGGCACATTTTGGAAAACCGATCCACAATCATGAGAATGACCGTATGGCCTCGGGATGCAGGGAGGTCCACAATGAAATCCATCCCCAGGTGTGACCATAGGCGCTCCCCGGTGGCTATGGGTTGCAAAAGGCCCAACGGAAGGTGCCGAGGGGACTTACTCTGGGCACAAACGGAGCATGCCGCTACATATGCGGCGATGTCGGAACGTAGAGAAGGCCACCAGAACAGACGTGAAACAGCCCAGGACAGCTGATTCTTTCCAGGATGCCCCGCGGCCTTGGAGTTATGGTAGGTTCGCAACAACCGAGTGCGCAACTCCTCAGGCACAAAACACCTGCCGTTGGGTCTCCCAGAGGGAGCACCAGATTGAGCCGCCAAAATCTGCTCACCCAGGGGAGAGGTCAGGCTGGTGCGAATGGCGGCCAGGATCTGATTCGGAGGTATGACCGAAGTCGGAATCGACTCCTCCCCGGACAGCTCGGAGTACTGCCGTGATAAGGCATCCGCTCTGATGTTCTTGGAACCGGGTAGATAGGAGATTACGTAATTAAAACGTGACAAGAACAGAGCCCATCTGGCCTGATGTGGTGTCAATCTCTTGGCCTCAGAAAGGTAGGTCAGATTCTTGTGGTCCGTCAGGATGAGAACCGGAACCACCGAACCCTCGAGCAAGTGCCTCCATTCTTTAAGGGCCTGCACGATGGCCAATAACTCCCTGTCACCAATCTGATAGTTGCACTCCGCGGAAGACAGTTTCCGGGAGTAAAACCCACAAGGAAGCAGAGGACCCACTGGTGTTCTACGCTGAGACAGAAGGGCGCCTACTCCCGTCTCAGACGCGTCCACCTCGAGGACAAAGGGCAACCCAGGGTTGGGATGCGACAGAATCGGAGCCGACACAAAGGCGGACTTTAGAGCCTCAAAAGCTCGGATGGCCTCGAGCGGCCAGACCTGGAAATTACTGCCCTTCCTGGTCAGATCCGTGAGAGGCTTGGCTAGCATAGAAAAGTCCCTGATGAACTTCCGATAATAATTGGCGAAGCCCAAAAAGCGCTGCAGGGCACGGAGACCACTGGGCTGGGGCCACTGTAAGACAGCCGAAACCTTCTCAGGATCCATGGAGAACCCCTCAGCGGAAATGATGTAACCTAAGAAGGTTACCTGGGATCGGTGAAATTCGCATTTCTCAAGCTTACCGAACAGCCTGTTCTCTCGTAACCGTTGCAACACTCGTCTGACATCCATAATGTGGGCCTCCATGGATTCAGAATATACCAAGATGTCATCCAAATAGACTACCACACACTGCTGCAACAGGTCACGGAAAACATCGTTGATGAATTCCTGGAAGACTGCGGGCGCATTGCACAACCCAAAGGGCATAACCAAGGATTCATAATGACCGGTCCTGGTGTTAAACGCGGTCTTCCACTCATCGCCCGCCTTGATCCTTACCAGGTTATATGCCGCCCTCAGGTCGAGTTTGGTAAAGACCGTGGCCCCTTTGAGGCGATCGAACAGCTCGGAAATCAAGGGTATCGGGTAAGCGTTCTTGATCGTGATGCGATTGAGACCCCTGTAATCGATGCAAGGCCTCAACTCACCGCCCTTCTTTTTCACAAAGAAAAATCCAGCCCCTGCCGGGGACGAGGATTTGCGAATGTGTCCGCGTGAAAGCGCCTCCCTCACGTACTCCTCCATGGCCTCATTCTCCGCTACCGACAGTGGATAGACTTTGCCACGAGGAGGAACGGCACCAGATTGTAACTCTATGGCACAATCGTATGGGCGGTGCGGAGGTAGGGCAACCGCGCGCACCTTATCGAATACATCCCGGTACTCTTCGTATTCAGGAGGCAACAGAGAGTCCGAGGAAGTACACAGCAACTTGACAGGCCCATGGATGCAACTAGCCCCACACTGCGGTGACCACGAGAGGATCTCGGCCGATCTCCAATCGAAAGTCGGATTATGCTTCTGGAGCCAGGGGTACCCCAAGACCACCGAGTAGTGTGGAGACGAAATCACCTGGAGACAGACCGACTCTCTGTGAACGGCACCAATGGCTATCCCCACTGGAAGGGTCTCATGAGTCACGTGTGGCGGCAGAAGGGGTCTGCCGTCTATCGCCTCAAGAGCCAGTGGGGAACCTCGAGGCTGCAGAGGAATGGAATTGGCGGCAGCGAACACACTATCAATGAACAAACCACCAGCACCAGAGTCCACCAACGCCTGGGTCGTCACCGAGCCCCCGACCCAGGAGAGGACAACAGTGATCAGTGGTTTGTCAACACGGGAAACCGGGGACGAGGAGACTCCACCCAAGATCTGCCCCCGACAGGATCTCAGGTGCGAGCGTTTCCCGGACGGTTTGGACATGCCAACCGAAAATGCCCACCGAGACCACAGTACATGCATCGGCCCTCGCGTCTCCGGAGTACCCTCTCCCCCTCGGACAGGCGAGCAAACCCCAGCTGCATGGGTTCACCCCCAGACAAGTCATCCCCAGGAGGCGTGGGAGGAGAGGGAGGCACGGTGGGACAGCAAACGTAGGCGCCAATCTGTTAGAAGACCTCCGCAGGCTCTCCTTAACCTTCTCCCGTCACACTAACGCCGAAAGGCGTCAATGCTGCGGCGCTCCCAGGTCACACTAACGCCAATAGGCGTCATCTCGCGAGACGCGAGATTTCCTGTGAACGCGCGCATCACTTATTAACCCCGTCACTTATTAACCCCTTATAAACCCCTGATCACCCATGATCACCCCATATAAACTCCCTGATCACCCCCCTGTCATTGATCACCGCCCTGTCATTGATCACCCCCCTGTCAGGCTCCGTTCAGACGTCCGTATGATTTTTACGGATCCACGGATACATGGATCGGATCCGCAAAAAGCATACGGACGTCTGAATGGAGCCTTACAGGGGGGTGATCAATGACAGGCGGGTGATCACCCATATACACTCCCTGATCACCCCCTGTCATTGATCACTCCCCTGTAAGGCTCCATTCAGACGTCCGCATGATTTTTACGGATACATGGATCGGATCCGCAAAACACATGCGGACGTCTGAATGGAGCCTTACAGGGGGTGATCAATGACAGGCGGGTGATCACCCATATACACTCCCTGATCACCCCCCTGTCATTGATAACCCCCCTGCAAGGCTCCATTCAGACGTCCGCATGCGTTTTGTGGATCCGATCCATGTATCCATGGATCCGTAAAAAATCATGCGCATGTCTGATTGGAGCCTTACAGGGGGGGTGATCAGTGACAGGCGGGTGATTACCCTGATCACCCTGATCATCCCCTGTCATTGATAACCCCCCTGTAAGGATCCATTCAGACGTCCGCATGCGTTCTGTGGATCCGATCCATGTATCCATGGATCCGTAAAAAATCATGCGGATGTCTGAATGGAGCCTTACAGGGGGGGTGATCAGTGACAGGGGGGTGATTACCCTGATCACCCCCTGTCATTGATAACCCCCCTGTAAGGCTCCATTCAGACGTCCGCATGCGTTTTGTGGATCCGATCCATGTATCCATGGATCCGTAAAAAATCATGCGGATGTCTGAATGGAGCCTTACAGGGGGGGTGATCAGTGACAGGGGGGTGATTACCCTGATCACCCCCTGTCATTGATAACCCCCCTGTAAGGCTCCATTCAGACGTCCGCATGCGTTTTGTGGATCCGATCCATGTATCCATGGATCCGTAAAAAATCATGCGGATGTCTCAATGAAGCCTTACAGGGGGGGTGATCAGTGACAGGGGGGTGATTACCCTGATCCCCCCCTGTCATTGATAACCCCCCTGTAAGGCTCCATTCAGACGTCCGCATGCGTTCTGTGGATCCGATACATGTATCCATGGATCCGTAAAAAATCATGCGGATGTCTGAATGGAGCCTTACAGGGGGGGTGATCAGTGACAGGGGGGTGATCACCCTGATTACCCTGATCACCCCCTGTCATTGATAACCCCCCTGTAAGGCTCCATTCAGACGTCCGCATGCGTTTTGTGGATCCGATACATGTATCCATGGATCCGTAAAAAA
The DNA here is from genome assembly GCF_014858855.1 of Bufo gargarizans. Lineage (NCBI taxonomy): Eukaryota > Metazoa > Chordata > Amphibia > Anura > Bufonidae > Bufo > Bufo gargarizans. Next base: position 19,591,320 of record NC_058081.1, read on the forward strand.
TCATGCGGATGTCTGAATGGAGCCTTACAGGGGGGGTGATCAGTGACAGGGGGGTGATCAGGGAGTCTATATGGGTGATCACCCCCCTGTCATTGATCACCCCCCTGTCATTGATCACCCCCCCCCCCCCCTTGGTAAGGCTCCATTCAGACATTTTTTTTGGCACAAGTTAGCGGAAATTTTTTGTTTGTTTTTGTTTTTGTTTTTTCTTACTAAGTCTCATACTCCACTAACTTGTGTCAAAAAATAAAATCTCACATGGACGCACCATACCCCTCACGGAATCCAAATGCGTAAACATTTTTAGACATTTATATTCCAGACTTCTTCTCACGCTTTAGGGCCCCTAAAAAGCCAGGGCAGTATAAATACCCCACATGTGACCCCATTTCGGAAAGAAGACACCCCAAGGTATTCCGTGAGGGGCATATTGAGTCCATGAAAGATTGAAATTTTTGTCCTAAGTTAGCGGAAAGTGAGACTTTGTGAGAAAAAAACAAAAAAAAATCAATATCCGCTAACTTATGCAAAAAAAAAAAAAATTCTAGGAACTCGCCATGCCCCTCATTGAATACCTTGGGGTGTCTTCTTTCCAAAGTGGGGTCACATGTGGGGTATTTATACTGCCCTGGCTTTTTAGGGGCCCGAAAGTGTGAGAAGAAGTCTGGGATCCAAATGTCTAAAAATGCCCTCCTAAAAGGAATTTGGGCCCCTTTGCGCATCTAGGCTGCAAAAAAGTGTCACACATGTGGTATCGCCGTACTCAGGAGAAGTTGGGCAATGTGTTTTGGGGTGTCATTTTACATATACCCATGCTGGGTGAGAAAAATATCTTGGTCAAATGCCAACTTTGTATAAAAAAATGGGAAAAGTTGTCTTTTGCCAAGATATTTCTCTCACCCAGCATGGGTATATGTAAAATGACACCCCAAAACACATTGCCCAACTTCTCCTGAGTACGGCGATACCAGATGTGTCACACTTTTTTGATGCCAAGGTGGGCAAAGGGGCGCATATTCCAAAGTGCACCTTTCGGATTTTACCGGCCATTTTTTACACATTTTGATTGCAAGGTACTTCTTACACATTTGGGCCCCTAAATTGCCAGGGCAGTATAACTACGCCACAAGTGACCCCATTTTGGAAAGAAGACACCCCAAGGTATTCCGTGAGGGGCATGGCGAGTTCCTAGAATTTTTTATTTTTTGTCGCAAGTTAGTGGAATATGAGACTTTGTAAGGAAAAAAGATTAAAAAAAAAAAAATCATCATTTTCCGCTAACTTGTGACAAAAAATAAAAAATTCTAGGAACTCGCCATGCCCCTCACGGAATACCTTGGGGTGTCTTCTTTCCAAAATGGGGTCACTTGTGGGGTAGTTATACTGCCCAGGCAATTTAGGGGCCCAAATGTGTGAGAAGTACCTTGCAATCAAAATGTGTAAAAAATGGCATGCAAAATCTGAAAGGTGCACTTTGGAATATGTGCCCCTTTGCCCACCTTGGCAGCAAAAAAGTGTGACACATCTGGTATCGCCGTACTCAGGAGAAGTTGGGGAATGTGTTTTGGGGTGTCATTTTACATATACCCATGCTGGGTGAGAGAAATATCTTGGCAAAAGACAACTTTTCCCATTTTTTTATACAAAGTTGGCATTTGACCAAGATATTTTTCTCACCCAGCATGGGTATATGTAAAATGACACCCCAAAACACATTCCCCAACTTCTCCTGAGTACGGCGATACCAGATGTGTGACACTTTTTTGCTGCCAAGGTGGGCAAAGGGGCGCATATTCCAAAGTGCACCTTTCGGATTTTACCGGCCATTTTTTACACATTTTGATTGCAAGGTACTTCTTACACATTTGGGCCCCTAAATTGCCAGGGCAGTATAACTACGCCACAAGTGACCCCATTTTGGAAAGAAGACACCCCAAGGTATTCCGTGAGGGGCATGGCAAGTTTTTAGAATTTTTTATTTTTTGTCGCAAGTTAGTGGAATATGAGACTTTGTAAGAAAAAATAAAAAAAATAAAATCATCATCATTTTCCGCTAACTTGTGACAAAAAATAAAAAGTTCTATGAACTCACTATGCCCATCAGCAAATACCTTAGGGTGTCTACTTTTCGAAATGGGGTCATTTGTGGGGGTTTTCTACTGTTTGGGCATTGTAGAACCTCAGGAATCATGACAGGTGCTCAGAAAGTCAGAGCTGTTTCAAAAAGCGGAAATTCACATTTTTGTACCATAGTTTGCAAATGCTATAACTTTTACCCAAACCATTTTTTTTTTGCCCAAACATTTTTTTTTAATCAAAGACATGTAGAACAATAAATTTGGCGAAAAATGTATATATGGATGTCGTTTTTTATGCAAAATTTTACAGCTGAAAGTGAAAAATGTCATTTTTTTGCAAAAAAATCGTTAAATTTCGATTAATAACAAAAAAAGTAAAAATGTCAGCGGCAATGAAATACCACCAAATGAAAGCTCTATTAGTGAGAAGAAAAGGAGGTAAAATTCATTTGGGTGGTAAGTTGCATGACCGAGCAATAAACCGCTAAAGTTGTGGAGTGCCGATTTGTAAAAAAGGGCCTGGTCACTAGGGGGGTATAAACCTGTGGTCCTTAAGTGGTTAAAGGAAGGTCTCTCCCTGAGTCTGGTGTCAATCAAAATCAGGAAAGAAATAAGGGACTCGAGCTCCACTAGTAGGTCCTTAGCTGCAACCTCATCCTTCAAGGCATCCGAGAGACCATGAGAGAAAGCAGCGACCAGAGCCTCATTATTCCAGCCCACCTCTGCTGCCAGGGTACGAAACTCAATGGCGTATTCAGCTACGGATCGTGAACCCTGTCTGATGGACATAAGGAGCTTCGCAGCAGAGGCAGCACGAGCCGGCACATCGAATACCTTCCGAAGGGAAGCAACAAAACCGGAAAACTCGGCAACCACCGGATTGTTGTTCTCCCATAAAGGGCTGGCCCAGGCCAAGGCCTTGTCCGAGAGCAGCGAGATCAAGAAGCCCACCTTTGATCTCTCAGTAGGAAAGGCATGTGGCAGCAACTCAAAATAAATGCCCACCTGGTTAAGGAAACCTCGGCACTGAGTTGGCTCTCCCCCAAAGCGCTGTGGAAGGGGGGCAGAACCGGTCATACCCCGAGACACCGCAGGCGCAGCAACAGGTGTCGGGGTAGACTCTGGCGCAACAACCGGAGCGGCAGTAGGAGCGGGCCCAGGAGCGACAACCGACCCATCGGCAATGGAAGCGAAATGAGCCGTGCGTTCAAGCAGGGTTTGCAACGCCACAGCGAACCGACCCAACAGGTGATCCTGCTGATCAAGTCTGGCAACCAGCGTAGGTAGCGAGGATGGCCCTGTACCATCAGAATTCATGGCTTGGTCCTAATGTCATGGAACCATGAACCAGACGTACAACAAGAGATAAGTGGAAATAAGAAGGCTTTATTGAAAATCAAGCTGTAAGCAAAAGTCCAAACGGATGGCTAAACCGAAGCAGGGTCTTGCGAAGACAGAGGTCAGGAACCAGAAGGGTAGTCAGACGAAGCCTGGATCAGGAACCAGCAGGGTAGTCAGACGAAGCCAGGATCAGGAACCAACGGGGTAGTCAGACGAGGCCAGGATCAGGAACCAGAAGCAGCAGCAGTCTTAGAAGCATGTGAACACAGGAGGACCAAGCAAGGAACTGAAGCCACAGACCTCCTATATATATGAGCTAGGCATCCAGCTCCTCCCAGTGGGAAGGAGAAGCCGCAGGGTGGGAGGCTACAAGAAACCCAGAAACCAAGATGGCCGCCAGCACATGTCAAACGAAGGAGAACAGTAAGAAGGTAAGACCATGACAGTCGGGACGTCTTCCCAGAACCAGTCAATGAAGTTCCCTACTTTGGGAGTTGGTAGGGAAGCAGGGGGTATCACCGGCAAGTCTTCCCAGTTGTAGGAGGGCAGATCTGGCTCTACTTGTCGAGTAGGTTGAGGATGAACAGACCTGAGCAGGTGTTGGTAGGTCTGCTCCAGCTCCCACTCCCTTGTTACCAGGTGGATCATGTCTTTGCTCACCTCCCTTCCGTCAGCATAATCATGCATGCCCATCCGGTAGTCGTAGATGTCCCAAAACCTAGACTCCTCTGTGCTGCCAAGATCAATGTCCTCCTCCAAGGCATCCCATAGTAACCCAGGTCCATCATAATCCTCACCCTCGGGTCTGTCGTGCTCAGCCATCCAGGGGGAATGTTGAATGACATGCCACCTTAGGGCCTGGTAAGCGTCCTCTAGCCAAAGCTCCTTACATACCAGGTTCTGGAGCTCTGTTACCCAGTCATCCAGGGGCTGCTCTCCCAAGAGACCCATCCGCATCGCCACACGCTTTTGTAGCCGCTGCTCATAACTGGGGAGACTCTCACCTCGCCGCCACTGGGCATCTTCCAGGGCATCATACCAGACTTCCTTTCTGTCTGCATCCCTCCAGTCCGGGTCATCATCCTCCTCATAGTGGAACGCTGTTCGAAGACTAGCCGATTCCATCCTGCTGTAGCCAGGGGCGCTGTACGGATACTAGCGTTGCCCTCAATATACTCCACGAACGGTGTCTCCGAGCTGCTTCTCCTCACACTAGGACGCCATCCCACTGCTTGCCACCAATGTAACGGATCACCTGGCACCCAGACCGGCTACCTCCGTCGATAGATGCTCCTAGTGCTTTCCGAGGACTCCAAGCACTCCACTTGACACCGTACGCCCTGCAGACCCCACGAACCGCCGCAGCTTGGTTGGGGTCTCACCGTCCTCCACCCACGCTGGACCTACGAGAAGGCTCCAGGCTCCAGTGGGTGAACCTCTCCTACAGCCAGAGAGCAGGAACAGCTCTTACAAGAGCTAGTAGTTATGCCAGGGGAGTATAGAAAATCTTCAGCGTATAGCAATCCCCCAGTTCTGATCAGTTATCCAAACACCAGTCTCAGCATGATGAAGGATAAAACAGGAACACTTTATTGAGGGCTACTCGCCCGTATTTATGCAGGTCCCCATCTGGGATACACAGACACAACACATCCCCACAATGCATCATGGTTTCCTCCTCTCTGCCTGGCGACACCCGAGGGATAATCCAATTATGTCTCAGGACAAAGGGAAAACACCAATACACACGTGGAGACAACAGGACAGGAATCACCACCCAAACACACAATGTCACACCCCCACAGCAAACACAGACATTTAACACATCCCCAGATAGCTCAAGTCTGAGTGCATATTATTAGGTGAATGGCACTCAGACCACACGAATACAATTAAACTAGCCATCTGGGTACCCTCACATAATAAAATACAATTCCAAAGACAGATTTAGGCTGTGCGGCCGGCCTGTCTTCTTTAAAGTTAGTATGGGCCATAATCCTGAGGCAAGAGGCTAGCAACCAGCCCCCTCCAAAACACAGTGGCGAGGTTGGTTTCGTCACAGTCGTTGTTAAAGAGGTATGTCGAACTTGTTGAACCATCCTCCTTGCCCCCTGCTCCTGTCAGAATGGACGGTAATTTGGAATTTCAGATAGCCAGTATAGTGGACTTCCGAGTTCTCTGTAGATCCCTTCATGACCTTGTTCACTGGAAGGGTTACGGACCAGAGGAGAGGATGTGGGCCCCAATGGCGGACGTTAATGCTAGTCGGCTGGTAAAAGCCTTTCACAGAGCTCATCCGGATAAAGTTGGTCCTGGGTATCCGGTGGCCACCCGTAGAAGGAGGGGTACTGTCACGGTCTCTAATGTGACAGGTGTCAGAAAATCTAAGATACTGGCTGCATGTGATGTGATCTGACAGGCTCTTTGGTTTACTGGGTTTCAGTGTTGTTGCTGGTATGACCACACCTCTTGTCTCAGGTGTAGCTTAGTGGTTATTAGAATTCCGCTATATAGTCTGGCTATGCGGTTGATAGCTTCACTTTGGTTTTGGAAGAGCTGGTGTGTGGTCCTCTCCTGAGTTCCTGCTTGTCCATTTACTTCAGAAGTTAAGTGTTACTTCCCTTTCATATTTTGTTGTTTCCCCTCTGTCTTTTGTTACTAGGTCTCAGGGAGACGCTGGTTCTTTCATCTTGGAAGGAACAGGCCGTCTCAGGCCCAGACACTACTTCAGGGCTATTCATGGTTTCCAGGGTCTTAGGTTCCAGTGTATGAATGTTCCTACCCTCAAGGTCCGTTTATACGGATAGGAGTCAGGACTAGGATTAGGGTTTCCATAGGTGGTGACTGCTTCTCTTTCCTTAGCTTTGAGGCCTAGTTTCTGTTTCCTTCCCTTCTGTTGTCTGTGTGGTGTTCCCTCCCACATCATTACGTGACACTCTTACTGTGCAAAACAAGTCCTCCTTGAGCTGCAAAGTCAGAGTTGTGTTCCCCTACAATGCCTCATATGCAATGTTTTCACACGTTGAAATTCCACCCTCCACCTGTCGCACCGACTATTTGAGCAGAGGAAGGCCATGAACAATTTCTTAGTTATGCAGGCAGACAGAAGTACTCCGTTGTATAAGTTTGATGTTAGCCAGTGGCAACTTGTGTGATACCTGTTAGCTAGTGGCAACTTGCGTGACACCTTGCTCAGACCCTTTGAGAATGCCCCTTTATTTGTTAGTCGCCAGGACTACAGGATGAATGATGTCATTCCACTTGTTAACATCCTGGAACAGATGCTGATAAATGTGGCTGGCCAGGGGAAAAGAGACTTAGGGGATCATTTATCAAACTGGTCTAAAGTAGAACTAGCTTAGTTGCCCATAGCAACCAATAAGATTCCTCCTTTCATTTTCCAAATGAGCTGTCCAAAATGAAAGGTGGAATCTGATGGGTTGCTATGGGCAATTAAACCAGTTCTACTTTAGACCAGTTTTATAAATGACCCCCTTAGCATCTACATCTCACAGCCACCTGAGCCCTGTGGGGGCTGAACTGGCGGAGGAGGATGAAAAGGAGGAGGAGGAAATTACCTCACAGGAAATGTATGCAGAAATTGGTGGTTTATCTGCACAGGCCACAGGAGAGGAGCAGGAGGAACATGAGGAGCTAGAGGGTGATGAGGAAGACCAGGCAAATGACCCTGACAGAACGTGGCAGTATGCAGTGGCAAAGAAGGCACTTGCAAAAATGCTGAGTTGCTTGCATAGTGACAGACGCATTTTCAGAGTTCGGCAGAGGGATGACTACTGGCTCTCCACCATGTTAGACCCTCTCTACCGGGCCAAAATGGGGGCCTTTTTAACATCTCCTGGGAGGGATGACAAACTCAACTACTATCAAAGCATCCTATGTAGTTGGTTGGTCGCTGCCATCCTCACAGAGGTCTGACGCTCCACTGCCATGACTGCTGCCATTACTGTAGGTGCAGTACCAGCTTCGTAAGTAGTAACTTTAGTCTTGAGTCTCTGATGAGCATGTTTCTTCACCCACCAACTGAATAAACCACAGAGCACCAGCATGACATGGAGCAGAACCTAAACCAGAAGGTGGTGGCATACTTGGACTACACCCTGTCAACCCAGATCGAAGATTCCCTCGACCACTGGGTAGCTAAACATGAATTGTGGCCGCAACTCTCTGAGTTTGCCCTGGAAAAGCTTTTCTGCTCAGCCAGTAGTGTTGCCTCAGAGCGGCATAATTACCCCAATGAGAACTTGCCTTTTAACACAAAATGTTGAGAGACTGACATTTATAAAAATGAATCAGGCATGGATCAGTCAGGATTTTCACACTCCGTTGCCTGATGCGTCAGACTAGATAATTCTGGCAGTAATGTTCTGACTGCAGTGTGCTGCGGCAGCAGAACATTTTTAAAAATGGCCCGTGACTTCTAGCCACGTGTTTCAGACACTATTTTGATGCTGCAACCTGCCTGATGCCACACAGCTGCTGCCTCTGCTGCCATCTAATCCTACTGCCACCATCTTATGCTGTTACTGCCACTGCTGTTGCTCCCTACCTCCCCACACTGTGACTGGGCCACTATGTTGACTCCTCATGCTTTTGCCACCCTCCACACACTGTGACAGGGCCACTGTGTTGACTCCTCATGCTGTTGCCACCTCACTACTATGTGACTTTGCAACTATGTTGACTCCTTTCTCTGTTGCCATCCTCACCCTCAGAAGAACAAAAAAAACAACAACACAACAAATCCTGTCTTTGGAGCATCCATAAGGCCTCTATCACATCATCAGTTTTTTGCATAAGGATTTGATCATGATTTGGAAGCCAAAAGCAGGAGTGGGTCCAAATATTTCCATCATTGGAGGGAGGGTGGGGGATCGTACTAATAAGGGGGTAGATAGTGTAGTTAGAGACTATGGGCCAGTTTGTAGAAGCTCCCACTAGGGGTGATGCTCTCTTGGATCTTGTAATCTCTAATGATGCAGAGTTGGTTGGAAATGTTACTGTTCGAGAAACACTAGGTAATAGTGACCACAATATAATTATATTCCCCCTAAACTATATTATGCAAACTTTGTCAGGCAGAGCAAAGACACTAAATTTCAAAAAGGCTAATTTCCACTAGGTTGAGGGCAGCATTTCAGGCAGCTACTGTCACATAATAATACTGAGGATAAATGGGAGAGCTTTAAATCCACATTGAGTAATTGCACTAAAAGATTTATTCCTTTAGGTAACAAGTATAAATGGCTAAAATTACCCCCCCCCCCCAGGCTTAAAGCTACTGTAAAAAGGGCAATAAAAGACAAAAAAAGGGCATTTAAAAAATATAAATCTAAGGGGTCAGCTGTAGAGTTTGAAGATTACAAAGGCCTTAATAAAATCTGTAAAAATCTGTTAAAATGAGCAAAAATACAAAACAAACAGCAGGTGGCAAAAGAGAACAAAACAAATCCCCAAAAAATCTTTAAATATATATATGTTAAAAAACCAAGATCCAAGCAGGTAGGTCCCCTAAATATTGGTAAAAGGGGGGTAGTCACTGAAGATAAGGAAAAGGCAGAGTTACTAAATGTTTTTTTTAGCTCTGTATATACAAAATAAGAGAAAGGAGATGATATCTGTGGTTCTGGGGCTGTTAGTAAATCCAGTAATATACTCAGTTGGCTAACTGTAGATATGGTCCAAGACAAGTTAAATTGGGTAAATGTGAACAAAGGCTCCGGGTCCAGATGGATTACACCCAAGAGTGCTTAAAGAGCTCAGTTCAGTCATTGCTGTGACCCTGTTTATAATTTTTATAAGTGATTGGCGAAAGGAAAATGTTGTGCCCATATTCAAAAAAGGATCAAGGTCCTTCATAGGAAATTATAGACCAGTTAGTTTAACCCTTTGGCAACCAGCGCCGTACATGTACGGCGCTGGTGCAATGTGTAAACTAGACGCCCGCTCGCACGTGCAGAGGGCATCATGGCCAGCAGATCTCTGCTGTTTCATACAGCAGAGACCTGCGGCTAATTACCGTGATCGGCAATAAGGCCGATCGCGGCAATTAAATGCTTTAGATGCCGTGATCAAGTATTTCTCATATGTATTTTTTTTTTTAACTGGCCATGTAGCTTTATAGTGTGACGAAACCAACCTCGCCACTGTGTTTTGGAGGGGGCTGGTTGCCAGCCTCCTGCCTCAGGATTATGGCCCATACTAACTTTAAAGAAGACAGGCCGGCCGCACAGCTTAAATCTGTCTTTGGAATTGTATTTTGTTATGTGAGGGTACCCAGGTGGCTAGTAAAATTGTATTTGTGTGGTCTGAGTGCCATTCGCCTAATGATATGCACTCAGACTTGAGCTATCTGGGAATATGTTAAATGTCTGTGGTTGCTGGGAGGGTGTGACATTGTGTGTTTAAATGGTGATGTCTGTCCTGTTGTCTCCACATGTGTATTGGCGATCTCCCCTTTGTCCTGAGAGATAATGGGATTGCCCTCGGTTGTCTCTGGGGCAGAGAGGAGGAAACCATGATGCATTGTGGGGATGTGTTGTATCTGTTCTGTGTGTCGCAGTCTCCATTCTGGTCCCCTGGGGGCGTGTCCACCAGATGGGGACCTGCATAAATACGGGCGGAGGGCCCTCAATAAAGTGTTCCTGTTTTATCCTTCATCATGTTGAGACTGGTGTTTGGATAACTGATCAAACTGGGGGATTGCTATACGCTGAAGATTTGCTATATTCCCCTGGCATAACTACTAGCTCTTGTAAGAGCTGTTCCTGCTCTCTGGTTTTAGGAGAGATTCACCCACTGGAGCCTGGAGCCTTGTAGTAGATCCAGCGTGGGTGGAGGACGGTGAGACCCCAACCAAGCTACGGCGGTTCGTGGGGTCTGCAGTGCGTACAGTGTCAAGTGGAGTGCTTGGAGTCCTCGGAAAGCACTAGGAACATCTAGCAACGGAGGCACTCAGTCGGGGTGCCAGGTGTTCCGTTACATTGGTGGCAGCAGTGGGATGGCGTCCTAGTGTGAGGAGAAGCAGCTCGGAGACACCGTTCGTGGAGTATATTGAGGGCAATGCTAGTACCTGTACAGCGCCCCTGGCTACAGCAGGATGGAATCGGCTAGTCTTCGAACAGCGTTCCACTACGAGGAGGATGATGACCCGGACTGGAGGGATGCAGTCCGGAAAGATGTACAGCGTCGGCGGGGCGAGGGTCTCCCCAGTGAGGAGCAGCAGTTGCGGATGCGAGTGGCCCTGCGAATGCCCCTTCTGGGAGAGAAGCCCCTGAATGAGTGGGTGACAGAACTGGAGAGCCTAGTATGGAAGGAGCTTTGGCTAGATGACGCCTACCAGGCACTCTGGTGGTATGTGATTCGGCACTCCCCTGGGATGGCTGAGCGCGACAGACCCGAGGGTGAGGATTATGATGGCCCTGGCCTGTTGTTTGAGGCCTTCGCAGAACCGGAGTTCAGAGATGCTGGAGGGTCCCGGTTCTGGGATATATATGACCACAGGGAGGCTATGCATGATTGGGCTACAGCGAGAGAGGTGAGACAAGACCTGGCATCTCTAGTGACAAAGGAGTGGGAGCTGGAGAAGGATTACCAATACCTCTTCAGCTCAATTCGGTCCCCATATACACTGCCAGAGAGCTGGGTGGCAGCCCCAGACCTACAACCCTACAGCTGGGAAGACCCGACTGAAGTATCCCCTGCTTCAGTACCAGCTACAGAGGTAGGGGTCCTCATAGACTGGTCCTGTGAGGAACCACAACAGGCAGGTGGAGACGGGACCGAGGGCTCTCCACCGGGCTGCTGGAATGCTGGCCCAGACTCTCAGCAGCAGCCGGAGTTGCCAGGTGTGGACGCAGGTGATCCTTACTCGCAAATGTTGAGGGACCTCACAGACTGGTCCTGGGTTGACCCACAGATGGCAGGTGGAGATGGGACCGAGGTCTCTCTACCGGCCCTACAGGGATGCTGGGCCGCCTGCCCAGATCTCCTTCGCAGGGAAGTGCATATCACAGGGAGAGGAGACAACCGGTCTCTCTCCGCAGCGGCAACCTGAGTTCCAGGGGGAGGAGATGCGGGGTCCCTCTGCCTTACAGCAACCAGAGTCCTGGGGAGGAGAGGCAACCGGCCTCACCTTCAACCAGCAGCCGGAGATACCGGGAAAAGGGGAACACAAGCCCCTCTGCATGGGCGCAGATGAGACCGCGGGCTCGGTGCCAGTCCTACAGGGATGCTGGACAGTCGGTCCAGATCCCCATTTATCTCCGCAGGGATACCAGGAGGAGGAGGTAAGCGAGCCCTCCCCTTCCCAGCTACTTCCCAACAGAGTTCTGGGGGCAGGGGATGAGCCTGCGCTACCCACTGATCCCTTCCCAGCGGAAGAGCTGGCATCAGGGCAGAGCGCAGTTGGCCTCTGCCCTCCTCTATCCTCTTCTCCAGAGGCTGACTTTCCACAGGCTACCCCCGCGGAAGTGCAGGCATCTGGGCAGAGTGCAGTCGGCCTCTCCCCTCCCCTATCCTCTTCTCCAGAGCCAGACTCCCCACCGGCTACCCCAGCGGAAGAGCTGGCATCTGGACAGAGCGCAGTCGGCCTCTGCCCTCCCCTACCCTCTTCTTCAGAGCCGGACTTTCCACAGGCTACCCCCGCGGAAGAGCTGGCATCTGGGCAGAGCGCAGTCGGCCTCTGCCCACCAAGTACCTACAGCTCCAAGCTGGAAAACCACAAGGCAGCAAGGAGTCGCAGATGCCCACTCAACAGCTGGGGACATACAGAACAGAGCCAGGCCCCAAAATTCTACAGGTCCAGTATTGGGTTGTGGTTGGACTGCCAGACTAAATCAGGTACTGACCGTGAGGTCAGGTATCTGGTTAGTCTTCCCTGGGAGGGGGAGATGTGTGACGAAACCAACTTCGCCACGGTGTTTTGGAGGGGGCTGGTTGCCAGCCTCCTGCCTCAGGATTATGGCCCATACTAACTTTAAAGAAGACAGGCCGGCCGCACAGCTTAAATCTGTCTTTGGAATTGTATTTTGTTATGTGAGGGTACCCAGGTGGCTAGTTTAATTGTATTTGTGTGGTCTGAGTGCCATTCGCCTAATGATATGCACTCAGACTTGAGCTATCTGGGAATATGTTAAATGTCTGTGTTTGCTGTGGGGGTGTGACATTGTGTGTTTAAATGGTGATGTCTGTCCTGTTGTCTCCACATGTGTATTGGCGATCTCCCCTTTGTCCTGAGAGATAATGGGATTGCCCTCGGTTGTCTCTGGGGCAGAGAGGAGGAAACCATGATGCATTGTGGGGATGTGTTGTATCTGTTCTGTGTGTCGCAGTCTCCATTCTGGTCCCCTGGGGGCGTGTCCACCAGATGGGGACCTGCATAAATACGGGCGGGTAGCCCTCAATAAAGTGTTCCTGTTTTATCCTTCATCATGTTGAGACTGGTGTTTGGATAACTGATCAAACTGGGGGATTGCTATACGCTGAAGATTTGCTATACTCCCCTGGCATAACTACTAGCTCTTGTAAGAGCTGTTCCTGCTCTCTGGTTTTAGGAGAGATTCACCCACTGGAGCCTGGAGCCTTGTCGTAGGTCCAGGGTGGGTGGGAGACGGTGAGACCTCAACCAAGCTACGGCGGTTCGTGGGGTCTGCAGTGCGTACGGTGTCAAGTGGAGTGCTTGGAGTCCACGGAAAGCACTAGGAGCATCTAGCAACGGAGTTACTCAGTCAGGGTGCCAGGTGATCCGTTACATATAGTAAAGTGGTTAACATTCTTGGCTGTAATGTTGAAGGTTGTGAGTTTAAATCCCACCAAAAACTTTTCATAAATAGAGGCTAAATTAGATTTAAATACACTGACTCGAGCACCGCTCTCGAGCACACGTGATACTCGGCTGAGCATAGCAATGCTCGAGCCAAACTGGTGTTCGCCTGAGCATGCTCACCCAAAACTAATCATTATCTTTTCCAGGATAACCCCTTTAATAAAGTACATGAACAGTACGACTGTTTGTGTGTTATTCGTTTTGGTGGAATGTTTTTTTGTGGCTTAGATCACAATTAATGCCGCTCTGGGACATATGGCCCGTTCACGGACCGTATGTCTCAGAGGGCATACGGTCATGTGTAAGAGGCCTAAGGCTGAGTTCATACTCAAGTTATTTGGTCAGTTTTGGCCCCGTGACTGCCCTAACAAGTGAAGTGTGAACTGACTCTAAGAGCAACGCCTGTCATGTGCAGGTCATACTGACTCACAGTATTGTTTCACTGCCACAGCAGACTCCCTATGTGTAACTGCAAGGCACAATGTTCTACACTATAAAGGCTCTCTGCAGCCAGGAAATAGCCGTTTTTTTACGTGATTTGCCGCAAATAAATTCCGATTGAACCGTATTATTTTTTTTACAAAATTTAGCGAAGCAGCCAAATAAAATTTCAGGGAAAACTCAATCCGCCATGGAGCCGAATTTACCTGTGCGTCGCGTGGTAACAAATCAATTTAAAGAGGGGGCCGCCATCTTGATTGAAGATCCCGTGTGAAATCTGTGCACGATGACGTATGACGTCACTACGCCAGCCGACGTGGTCAGTGCAGGATTTTGCGGAAGCCAGCTCTTCGTTATCAAACGGATGAGGTAAGTAGGATTTTATTAATTTATTTTATTTTACACTGTATTATTAAAGTAAGATGTGGAGATCAGCTATGAACGTGGCATCCGAGGGATACAATGACGGGGAAGGGGGGCGGCACAATCACCATTCCCCGTCATTGCTCCCACTACTTACAAAGAAATGCGCTTCATGACGAAGTAATTCTTTAAAAAAGCAAATTTTTTTTTAAATTCCGAGAAGCAGCAGAATCAAATTTTTCAATACTTTGCTCGTCTCCACTTATAAGTCATGTATAATGTGAGCAAAATTGCTTAATTACGACAACATGAATCAGCCGCGTTTATCTCAGGTCTTTCTCTCCGAGGACCTGAAATCTCCACCAATAAACACAGGCAGCAGATAATAAGATGTCCAGAAACAGTGTACCTTGCTTGTTCTATAAAAGGAAGAATAATTCACACATCCCCACGGAGGGGAAGTCAATTAGTGATCCTATGTTCAGCTGGGATGAAGAATCCCCACGTAATGAAGGTATATATAGACGGTATACTAAGGTGGCTGTCCTACTCAGTGAACGTACAGGCCTGAGTCTCAGCACAATGAGGTATGTCATTTACTGGAATTATTATCACTATCATTACTATTATCTTACTCCACAATTTACCTGACACTTGACTACTGAAGTCTAAAAATAATTAAAAACAAATATTTTATGTGTAATGATAGGAATGCACACAAACACATAAAAAACACATATAAAAACAAATATAATATATAATAAAATAAAGTGAAATAAAAATGAAAATTGTTAAAAAAGAAATACAAAAATATTTAGATTTACCCCTGTGATCTGTTATTGTCTTTAGTTCATACCCTAAGGTACTAGATTTGAATCCTTATTTTTTATGTTATTTAGTTATTTTTTTATTTTATTTTATTTATAGCAATTAGTGATGGGCAAAGTTCAGAAAAATTTGATTCGCTGCTTCGCTGAATTTCTCAAAGTAATTTGATTTGTGATGAATTACTTAGTCACAAATCACATTCCTGTGTATGTAGCAGGTTCAATGACAAGGAACACCGATTGTGCTGCTTTCTGTCATTGAACCCCTCAAATCCCATCATTGAACCCCTCAAAGTTTTGGCAATTTAATTTGGATGAATCCATTTTACATATGAAATTCAGTCCACTAGTGAGGCAAGCAGGGCAGGGAAGATGAAGATAGAGGATCACATGACCCTGGGCAGGGGCCTGGCAGATGCACTTGACTATAGTTCCTTGCAGTCAGCCACACAGCTAATCAGGAGGCACAATATTGGTGTGTATTAGGCACTATGTAAGTTCTCAAGCACAGATGCCATTTTGAGGTCAACCATGGGTTTTATAGGACGTGTCTGTCACAGATACAGCAATTAGACACACAAGACAGTCAGGTTAGGATCTGGGCACATGGTTAACAATTGGGAAGGTATATTCAGTTATGTAGATTGAATTACTGTATAGAAAGACAGGGCTTAGCACCAAGGATAGGATAAGGTGAGTTAGTATTATGTGTCTTGAGCTGGCACACCAGAATATAAAGACACACTGCTCGATGTTTATGCACAGGAGTGATCTAGCAGCTTAATTAATATAAAAAACTAAATCTAAGGGCTGATGATATTTAAGCATCATAGTTGCAATGAACACTGTGTCATTGCCCCTTTTTTTCTCCAAAAACCTGTTAAAAATTTTCTACAGTTACTAAGTGTACTAGCTTATTTTCCATCATTCCCCGCAGTGTATGTTTTTGCCACAGGCGTGCAATTGCACCTATTTTTATACCAAAAACCTGTTGCAAAATGTACTTAATTAATATTAACAAATGTACAAAAAGCCTTTTACAATGCGTGCATAAAAAGGGGCAGGACCCTAATTATGCATAATTTGGAACTGCTTGTTCAGAACAAGCCACTGTTTCTTCTGCTACTACCGTTTGTGTCTGTATTAACACTGTCAGGCATCTGCCCCCCAATATTTTTTTTTAAAAAAGCATAGCAAGTCCGACAGCACAGTGTGTTATTAAACGGCTGTTTGCTAACAGTCAACCATAGCTATAGATGTCAATGTCACTCTGACATTATTCTCTATTGCTTTTTCCTTTAATGAGCTTGAAAGAAGCGAGAGAGAAATTTATGAAATAATAAAAAAAGAAAAAAAAGAAAGACAAGCGAGAGGAAATATAAGTTAAAGGAGATCTGAGACATTCATACACACATTTTCAGACCAATTGGAGCTTTTTTTAAATTCTGGACAGATTTATTTGTACCCAAATTGAATTTTTTGAGATATTCTTTAATCATCTCTAGTTAGTATTTGTATTTTAATAAAATTTATTTTTATATTTTATTCTAATTTCGCTTAGAATTTATATTTTATTTATTTTAATTTATAGCAGTAATAATGAATAGTCAGGTTGGGTATTTTATGTATTTTGTCTTTACAATACCAGGGTGGAGATGTTTTTCTATAAGATATTATGGAACCTCGCTCAGTATTACCTCACAGCAGCCTCATATTCCAATGGACAGAGCTGTAATCTGAATGCTCCAGAACAGACTGGCATATTGTGGAGTGGAGACATCATGGTTGGAGCAGTATTAACGTTACATGTGGACAAAGTAAATAATAAGATAACGTACCAAGAAAAGCCACCACCAGTCATCTGTAGGAGGTAAAGAATTTCTGTTGTGTTCCCATAGTGTGAAATATGATATGTTTTGGTTTTTATATTGATGGCCTAGACCAGGGATGGCCAACCTGAGGCTCTCCAGCTGTTGCAAAACTACAACTCCCAGCATGCCCAGACTGCCTACAGCAGGGCATGGTGGGAGTTGTAGTTTTACAACTGCTGGAGAGCAGCAGGTTGTCTATGCCTGACCTAGACAATCAACATCTGATCGGTGGGATCAAGCTCCTGGTCCAACTGATTTATTGATCCCTGCATCCTCTTCACTGTTTGCCTGGAACAGCTCCATTCATTTGGCTGTGGCAGTGCCTGGTACTGCAAGTCACTGCAGCTTGGTCCTGTTCAAGTGCATGGGACTAAGTTCCGGACCCCAACAAAACCACAGCAAATGTAATATGCTGTGCCTAGTAAACAAAGAATGGAACGTAGCACATAGCACTCACAGTAGCAACTCATTCAACTGATCATCAGAGTTCCTTGGAATTGAACTCCTACAATCAGATACTGGGTGCTAACATTACAGTCCTGGAATTAACAGTAGTACCTGAACTGCCATAATGAAATCTCATTAATGCACTAAAGTAGGGAGTACTTTTGTTATTGATGACCACCATCTCTCATATCACTATGGAAACAGCCTGGGACCTGATATAGCCTGCTAAGGCTGCCCTTTGGACCTGTCCAGAAGGAGAATTATATGGATTTGGTTTATAGCTATACTAGAAAGTTTAGTCTAAGGGATTTTGTGTTCTCTACCATCAGCACTTACATGTCGAGTACAAGTCAAAATAAGTAATTTCACCCCAAAAAAACACGTGAAACTGATTGAATTCTTAAAGTACATAAAGCTCCAGGGGAGGAGCAGCGAGGAAAGAGTGGTGGTTGTGGCCTTAGTAATACAGTTCATGGTGGTAATCCCCACTCTAACCCTCCCTAGGGCAGTGCAGTGAGTAGATGGCGCACTCTGTCCTTGAGGCGCCTGAAAGTTGGGGTCATCTTGAGGCTGGATAGTTTGGCATGGTGCAGGGCTGGAGGGCAGATATCAGCAGACAGATCTCCAGGTTTCAATAAATAAAATGTGCAGTATGCCGCTCTGCAGGGTATTGCGATGTGAGGTCATGGTTAATGGGCAAACGAGGGTTACTCACAGTTTGTAGGGAGACCCTGGGCAGGCATACAGCAGTGATGGAGAGGCTGACACAGGGGTCCTCTGGGGCACTCTCTGTATTTAGGGATCAGGCATGATGGTGGATGAGGTGCCCTGGATGTTGCAGGTGTTTAATGTGCCTGGGGCAAGGTCCCTTTAAGGTTCGTGACGCCAGTGCCTGTAACGGTGGCACAACGATTTATAGGAGTAATAAGTGAGGAACACGGTGTTGTGGTGAACCAAACTTTCTTTACTGAAAACAGTCCAACTTTATACAGTCTTTTGCAAGTTCCAGGTAATGCAGCAGTAATAAGCAGGCTTTCACATAAATGGCAGGTAATGTTCTTTGCAAGATACTCAGAGGGTAAAAACAACACTTACAGACCAGGCTGCACTATTCCTCAGATATCCTGGCTGTCTGTATCCCAAGGCCCGTATGCCCTAATGCTGGCTTCTATCCTTGGTAGCAATCCTCCTCAGGTATATATCCCTTGCTTTAGGTTAATAATACTTCTGCCCTTCAGCTTACTTGTAAACTCTTCTCTTGGGGTGAATCTTCTGAGCTAACTGAGGCTCAGGGACTTCAGGCAGGCTAGACTGCACTACTAGCCTCCTGGACTGCACTACTCTTCCCTGTCTGGGCCTAACTATATATACTAAGTATTCCCTAGCTCCCTCTAGTGTCTAGGAGGCTGAACTACACCCTAATAGGCCTACTACCCAGATAACACAGGGAAATGAGCATAGAACATCACATCAATACAATAGTCATATTAACCCTTGTGTAGTGCCCACATTTACCTAGTGGGACACTACAAATGCTGTATATGCAGCAACAGTGATGGTAGTTTTAGTACTGCCCGGCTGTCTCTCTAAGGTCAGTAACTACAGGCATGCAATTAGGTATACAATTAGGGGTGCAGATTTAAGACACAGATGGCCAGTTCGTCTCAAAGTCTTGTAGGTGCTACAGGCAATAATTCTTTCCACATCAGCAATAATTCTTTCCACATCATGCCATAAATGAATACCTTGCTGTCTAAGCTTGCATGCCCTGTTAGGTTCTAGAACTTGTAAGATGTCCGGTCCCATTCTTTCAGGGGTACTATGGTAGTGAAGTTGCTTCTTTGGCAGTTGCAGCCTCAGAGACTGAGGTCCACCAATCTTTGGCCTGGTCTGAAGAACTGCCCCACAAGCGTCCTTCCTGTAGCTTTTCTTAGGCTAGACTCCTCAACCTAACTGAGGGGGGCAGACTCAGTCCATCTCCCCATTACCCTAAACAGTCTACTAATTTGTTGATTGTATGGCTGCCTATCAGGGGCGGATTAAGTGCATCATAGGCTGTCTACCCAACTCGGCGCCCCCCCCCCCTCCATTTTATTTTTATTTTTATTTTTTCTGTATGAAGAGGCTGCAGTGCTTCATTAGCGCCAGTCTCTTCCTAGGCCATATAACATCGTTCACATGGTCTCGGTGCAGCTCTGTACCATCTGAGTGATTGGGTCTGAGCTGTAATACCAAGCGCAGTGCTATCAAATGGACATCGCTGTGCTCGGTAAGGAGCAAAGAGGCTGCGGCGCTCACTGGGACATTGCAGTCTCCTCAAACAGCTGATTGTCGGGGGTGTCAGGAGTCAGACCCCCACCATCTCATAACTCTCTGAGTACAGATGTCATAGATGTTACCTGCAGTCCTATGTAACACCCCACATAACACAGTGAACTATTGTGTTATGTGGGGTGTTACATAGGACTGCATGGAACATCTACTACATTATTTGTACACAGAAAGTTATCACTGTTATCTGGGCTGTTACATAGGACTGCAGGTGACAAATTAACATTTTTGTTGCCAAATTTAAAATACATACGATTACGATAAAAAAAGACTTGGAGAAGAAGATGAGACGCAGGTCACAGTGTTGAGCCAGCTCTACCTATAGGAGAATACAGCACCACATACCTCTTACATCCAGTGACATATCCTGTCATGTAGATCTTCTCTTTCCTCTTCTCCTTAGTTTGACCCAGAACGCCATGACTGATTCTTTCAGCCGCATCTCGTCTCTACAGAGTTTGTTACACAGACACGTTAGATTTCTCATAATTGGGGTCATTTATCAAACTGGTGTAAAGTACAACTGGCTTAGGTGCCCATACAAGCAATCAGATTCCACCTTTCATTTTCCAAAGGAGCTGTCAAAAATGAAAGGTGGAATCGGTTGCTATGGGTAACTAACCCAGTTCTACTTTACACCAGTTTGATAAATTACCCCAAAGGTCCCTATAGTGTCTATAGCAATTATAATGTCCCCTAGAGTGCCCCCAGTAATAATCACACCCTATATTGTGCTCCAGGTAATAATGCCTGTATAGTGTCCCCAAAAATAATGTTCCCTAATAGCAACCCCCCCCCCCCCACACTGCTCCCATATAGAGAGGTCCCGAACTATTAGTCGGCGAACAGTTCCCGGCGAATATAGCATGTTTTCGCGTTCACCGCGGTGGGCGAACATATGCGATGTTTGGTCCGCCTCCTATACGTCATCATTGAGCAAAATTTGACCCTGTACCTCATCAGTTATTGCTTCTCCTGCTCAGACTACTCTTCCTCCTTCTCCTACTGCGCTCTGTTGTCAGCCACAGAAAAGGGAATGTTTGGCCAGGAAACAACTGTATGCTCCCAGCAGTCTGATGGTATGCAAGCTTAACTCTCATCTTGGAAAACTTGGAAGTGTAGTCGCTGCCATACCTCTTATTGAGTTCTGCTGCCTTTAGAGAACTGATGGCATTCAGCCTCACTGGAA
The DNA here is from genome assembly GCF_014858855.1 of Bufo gargarizans. Taxonomy (NCBI): domain Eukaryota; kingdom Metazoa; phylum Chordata; class Amphibia; order Anura; family Bufonidae; genus Bufo; species Bufo gargarizans. The sequence continues at coordinate 19,612,052 of NC_058081.1, forward strand.
GATACCTAGTCACCATTATTTCTCCAAAATGCCATCCCTGCTATGTAATGTCTCGTGGAGGAGAAGTCGGTCTGCTTTCTGCAATTTGTGCCATCCAGCAAATTGCATGCCAGGGGGGACACCCAAAGCAGTTGTTATTGGCAGGTACAGTACATGTTTTTTCATGGTTCACTGGGTCAATGTTTTTTGTGGCAGTGGTGATGCAGCACTACAGTGAGAAGGCCAGGTCTTATTGACACCTCCACACTTGTGTCAGTTTGGTTCCCACACCAAGAGCTTATCCACCATATCCATATCCTCATCAATGGGCATCCTCTTATCCCTAATAGAAGCAGGGCCGAACATTGCTTCTTTCCCCCCTTCTTCTAATCATTTGTGCAAAATGGAGCATTGCCATGCAGTGTCAAAGCTGATGAGTAGAGATGAGCGAATGGAATCCCACGAAGTGGAATTCGATCCGAAGTTCCAGATAAATTTTATTCGCCTAGAAGCCGAATTTCCTCGTGCTTTGTGTCAGCGAATCGATTTAAACTGAAATAGTATAAAAAACAAACTTACCTCCTCCATTTGCTCGCGACTGGCTGCCATCCTTAATCTTGCCTGAAGATCTCGGCGAAATCCAGTATTGCGTGAGATTACATCATCATACATCACCACGCCAGGTGGCGTAATGACGTAATCTCGGGCCACACAGGATTTTGGCTGAGATCTTCAAGCAAGATGGCGGTGGCCGGCCCGTCGCGAGCAAATGGAGGCGGTAATTTTGATTAAATATTTTTTTATTGTTAATTTTACACTCAGATGCCGTGATCATGTATGAATGCTCCATCTGAGGAGTACAATGACGTGGGCGGTACTACTTACAAAAAAATGCGTTTTGTGATAAAGGAATTCGTCAAGAAGCACATTTTTGGGTGAAATTCGTTGAATCAGCTGAATCGAAATTTCAAGAAATTTGCTCATCTCTACTGATGAACCTAGGTAAGAGTAGCCACAAAGCTAATCAGTTGCTAAAATGCATCAAGCAGCAAACATTCCACTGGCTGTCTCGCCAAGTCCAACTAGGCAAGATGGTCAGCAACAATGGCTGCAACATTGTGGATAGAGATGTCGCGAACATAAAATTTTCCGTTCGCGAACGGCGAACGCGAATTTCCGCAAATGTTCGCGAACGGGCGAACCGCCATAGACTTCAATAGGCAGGCAAATTTTAAAACCCACAGGGACTCTTTCTAGCCACAATAGTGATGGAAAGGTTGTTTCAAAGGGACTAACACCTGACTGTGGCATGCCGGAGGGGGATCCATGGCAAAACTCCCATGGGAAATTACGTAGGTGACGCAGAGTTAAATTTTAATCCATAAAGGGCATTAATCACCTAAAATTCCTAAATTGTTTGGAATTATGTGCTTTAAAACATCCAGTGTGTGTATACGATCAGGTATGATGTTGTATTGATCAGGTAGTGTAAGGGTTACGCCCGCTTCACAGTGACAGACAGGCTGTCGCAAATCAAGCGCCTCACTGGCATGTTGTTTCACCGCTGAATATCTGAAAAGTGCGCCATGGCCGTGTAGGAACGCCTGAAATGGCCACACACCTTCCTGGCATGCTTGAGGACGTCCTGTAAGCTTGGGTACTTATGCACAAAGCGTTGTACGATCAGATTACACAACATGTGCCATGCATGACACATGTGTCAACTTGCCCAAATTCAATGCCGCCAACAAATTGCTTCCGTTGTCACACACCACTTTGCCGATCTCCAGTTGGTGCGGAGTCAGCCACTGATCCACCTGTGCGTTCAGGGCGGACAGGAGTGCTGGTCCGGTGTGACTCTCTGCTTTCAGGCAAGTCAACCCCAAGACGGCGTGACACTGTCATATCCGGGATGTGGAATAGCCCCTGCGGAGCTGGGGGTGTGCAGTTGATGTGGAGCAAGACGCAGTAGCAGAAGAGGACTCAGCCAAGGAGGTTAGCGATGAGGATGGAGTAGGAGGAGTAGAGGAGGTGGCAGCAGGTCTGCCTGCAAATCGGGGCGGTGTCAACAACTTCTCTGCAGAGCCACGCATTCCATGCTTGGCAGCCATCAGCAGGTTTACCCAATGCGCAGTGTAGGTGATATACCTGCCCTGACCGTGCTTTGCAGACCAGGTATCAGTGGTCAGATGGACCCTTGCCCCAACACTGTGTGCCAGACATGCCATGACTTCTTTTTGCACAATAGAGTACAGGTTGGGGATTGCCTTTTGTGAAAATAAATTTTGGCCGAGTACCTACCACTGCGGTGTCCCAATAGCTACAATTTTTTTGAAGGCCTCAGACTCCACCAGCTGGTATGGTAAAAGCTGGCGGGCTAAGCGTTCCGACAAGCCAGCTGTCAGACACCGGGCAAGGGGGTGACTCTGTTACAATGTCTTCTTACGCTCAAACATGTCCTTGACAGACACCTGACTGTGGGCAGATGAGCAGGAACTGCTCAAGGCGAAAGGCGGAGTGGCAGGTGGTTGAGAGGGGGCAAGGAGGACAGCAGTGGTTGACGTGGCTGAAGATGCTGGACCAGGAGGAGGATGGTGGCTTTGAGTTTGTGTGCTGCTTGTACTCATGTGTTGATCCCATAGGCGTTTGTGATATGAGATCATGTGCCTTTGCAAAGCAGTTGTACCTAGGTGGGTGTTGGACTTCCCACAACTCAGTTTCTTTTGGCACAGGTTGCAAATGGCATTGCTGTTATCAGAGGCAGACACACAAAAAAATTCCACAATGCTGAGCTTTGCAATGACGGCATTCTGGTGGTGGCAACAGCATGCGTCGAACGCGAACAAGCTATGTTTGCCGGGAACTGTTCGCCGGGGGAATAGTTCGGGACATCTCTAATTGTGGATGCCCTGAACCTGAGGGAAATAACACATGCTCTCTGCATGGCACAAATGATACATTTATTCATGCAACACTTTTTCAAAAACTACAGTGTCTTGCAGAAGGTAATGAAGACTGTCCTCTCATTTCATCCATTCTTATTCGGCAAGGAACACTCTCTTGGACTTCAGTGACAAAACAGTGTAACTCCCTGTCTGATCATCTGGTGATCACTTCATGGAGAATTGAATTTTTCCTAAACTTCAGATGCTTCTATTCGCTCAACACCTATTATGAGGTTCAATGGACAAAGCAAAAACTGCAACGTTTCCAGTAAATTTTTTAAGATTGATAATAAGATTGGAAAATAAAAATAAAAAATTTGAAATGTTTAGAAAGATATTAAAGGGCTTCTGTCAGCCCACTAAACCTTTTTTTTTTTTTTGGTTTACTAATAATCCCTATACTCCGAGCTCCCTATACATAAGTTAAATAATCATTTTGGTTCAGTAGAATTTTATAAAAAGCTATTTTTTAAATATGTAAATTACCTTGCTACCAGCAAGTAGGGCGGCTACTTGCTGGTAGCAGCCGCATCCTCCGATCCTAATGACGCCCCCTCCACATTGTGATTGACAGGGCCAGGGAACGGAATCGTTCTCTGCCGGCCCTGCCTGCTTGCAATCAAAATCCGGCGCCTGCGCCGCGGCCGTACCTATCTTCAATGTGCGCAGGCGCTCTGAGAGGCGGCTACTCCATCCTCAATGCGCCTGCGCCGGGTGTAGATGTGACGTCATCGGCGCAGGCGCATTGAGGATGGAGCGCCGAGCGAGCGGCCGCCTCTCAGTGCGCCTGCGCACATTGAAGATAGGTACGGCCGCGGCGCAGGCGCCGGATTTTGAATGCAAACAGGCAGGACCAGCAGAGAACGATTCCGTTCCCTGGCCCTGTCAATCACAATGTGGAGGGGGTGTTATTAGGATCGGAGGATGCGGCTGCTACCAGCAAGTAGCCGCCCTACTTGCTGGTAGCAAGGTAATTTACATATTTAAAAAATAGCTTTTTATAAAATTCTACTGAACCAAAATGATTATTTAACTTATGTATAGGGAGCTCGGAGTATAGGGATTATTAGTAAACCAAAAAAAAAAACGGTTTAGTGGGCTGACAGAAGCCCTTTAAGCATAAAAAACTAGGGTTAAAAAATTGGATGTTCCCTGATGACACATTCTTTGATGTTGTCTATTCATATTTAACCAATTTCTAGTACCACTAATTCCAGTTCTCTGAATGTTTATTATTACAGACTCCAACTGGATAAATATCTTCAGCTACAGACCATAAGGTATGCAATGAATGAGATCAACAATAATCCTGACATTCTCCCCAACATCACTTTGGGCTTCCAGATTTATGATTCTTGTCGAGTTCTCCAGAAGGAACTTGAAGGCACCTTATGGATGATAACAGGCCAGAACAGAGCTATACCCAACTACCAGTGCCAAAAGAGGAATCGACTGGCTGCTTTCATTGGCTACAGTACATCCACGTTCTCAAGTCTCTTATCTCATATTTTGGGTGTTATCAGGTATCCACATGTAGGTTGAGATTAAACTTTTTATAAAAACTATATTTGTTTAAAATGTCTGCCAACATTAGGTCATGCCTTATGTTTAACGATATCCTATGCTGTACCTTCTGTTGGTGCCCCCTGCAACATGGCCATAACAGTGTGTACCATTACCACTGGCTGCCTAGAGTATTTTTTTGTTTATAAAATGCTGTCACCTCCAAACAATACAAAACAATTTACTGTACATTGCCTAAGTATCAGTGCCACACAGTACTCAAATACCACCCTACAATGGCATAACAGCTCCATATGTAAAATTCGAATTACAGTGCTACACAATTTCTAAACAATAAATTCATATTAATTAATACAATTACTATTACAGGGCTTGTCCAGCGTTTTCATTTTTATTTTTAAACCTATGGTGTAAAAAAAAAAATATAAGTCACTATTTACCATTCTACAGTTCCAGAGCCGGTGTCTGCTTCCTGCTCCCTCTCTACACATGTGCAATGCTTGCTAAGTCAGTCACTGGCATCAGCGATGACCAGCCACAGCCAGAGCCTGAGTGGGCATTTCATACATGTGAAAGGGGACCAGAAACAGAGACCAGCAGAAGGCTACGAAGCATCGGAAAAGGAGTGTTGAGACAATAAGGAGAGATTGATTTACTTCAATACATTGAACAATGGGAAGCATTTTTTTTTTATATATCGAACAGCTAGACCACTCTTATTAAGAATTCAAGTAAGTCTCATTGTCGGGCATCTGTAGCACCCTCTTTAGCACTTTATCATTTAAAGGCAATTGATACCTGTGCAGTAATTTTTTTCTTTATTTCCTTTCTAAAGGCAAAATGGAAATAGCACTCTACTATATTTTTGACATATAATAATAATAATGCACTAGCAATTTTATAGCAGCATAATTTGTTTTAACCGACCACAGGTGTATTCACAATAGAGATAGACAAATGAATTCTACCATCTAAGAATTCACCCCCAAGTTTCCCCCCCAAATGTCTTGTTGCTGCCTGGCCTTGAAGGATACTCTGGGGGTTTCTCTTTCTTATTATGGAGACAAACAAATATGTATGAGGAGTATTGTTATTCAGACAATGCTGCTCTGCCTTTCTGGGCAAAATATATGCAAATTTTAGTATTTTACATTTGCTTGCATCAGATAGGCTTAGCCTTCATTTCTTTATGGAAACAAAGCTAATTTGCATACCTTTTGGGTTTCTGAAAAACAATATTTAAATTAGCTTTCCTTTAAAAAAAGAAAAAAGAACACTAAGGCTATCTGATGCCAGCAGATCTACGATAATTTCTCTACAATGGAATATCCAATTGCAGCAAGAGAGGGGTCATTGTTCTCATCATGATCAACCATAATAAGCAGTATGCCTGTTGTTGTTCATGATGACAGATTAAATCTGACTTCAGACCCATAAAGTATTAATAGCTGTATTTTATGGGTTGACCCACAAAATAAATGTTTGCTTTTTATAGCCAATTACATCCACACATTTGGTTTCCCTGTGTAGGATGTTTCTGTGGTATACGTGGTCCGCTGCCGGCATCCTCCACCGCATTTTTGCTGGGGATTGCTGTTAGCAATGGATCACATGTGCAGGATTTGCTCCCCCGATTATATATGCGCAACAGCATATGGGGTTTTGAGCATCTTTCTGCCTTTTATGACCACATTATTTTGTTATTTTGTCTGTACATGCATGCCTGGAGGTGTGGCAACTCCAGGTTTGAATGCGCCTTGATTTTGATTTAATGGTAACATTCAGGTGCACCTTGTGGCCTGTGTCACATGAACCGGTTATAGGTGGGACTCACAGCCTCCTCCCTCCTCCCATTGTATGTGTGATTTCACGCTAGAGGCAACTGGGAGTTGTTGGCTGTGTGTCGGACTCTATACCTCTATCCGTAATTGCTCACATGGCATAGATAGGTTAGCGTAAGGCCACTTTGAGAGACCTTGTCAGGGTGCACGGGCTCCAGTGTGTTCTTGATATAAGAATATATTGGCGAAAGTCTCATTTTAATATCAGTGTGGGGGTTTAGCCATATATTGTCAATTGCATTTTCCATTGTAGTGCACCATTTTTAATTTGTAAATGTTTGCTTTTTATAGCCAATTACATCCACACATTTGGTTTCCCCGTGTAGGATGCTTCTGTGGTCCATGTGGTTCCCTGCCGGCATCTTCCATTATATGCATTTTTGCTGGGGATTGCTGTTAGCAATGGATCACATGTGCAGGATTTGCTCCCCCGATTATATATGCGCAACAGCATATGGAGTTTTTTTTTGCCTTTTATGACCACGTTATTTTGTTATTTGTCTTGACCCACAAAGAACCTATTAGACCTTATTGATGATGTGTCCTGAGCAACAAAGTTTACATAGCGATTGCAATTAGTGATGAGCAGACCAGTTGATGTCAGGGTTCGAACGGACATCGTTTCAAAGTTCGGTTTGGGTTCCGAACTTGAGCCGATCTTGACCCTGAACAAAGAACTACATTGAAGTTAATAGGGACCTGAACTTTGGGGCTCAAAAGTGGCTGTAAAAAAGCTATAGAAAGGGCCAGAGGGCAGCAAAAGACTCCACAGTGGGCATCGCAGCAGTACAATTGCCCTGCAAACAAATATGGATAAAGAAATTACTTAAAATAACAACATAAAAATACTGGAACAGGAAGTTGAGGAGGCTGTAGACATGGCAGAGTAGGTGAAAGAGGCAGACGAGGTGGAGGAAGAAGCCAACACTGTTACTGTTTTGTTTTTGTTTTTTAAATATGTCTGTCAATTCTGTGTGTGGCCTTTTAGCAATTTTTTGGGGTGCTGCCGGTATACTTCTCTACTCCACCAATCTAAAACATAATAATCTTGAGCAAGGAGGTGGAGGTCCTAGTGAAGGGGGAGGTGGGGTAGGAAGCCAACACTGTTTCTGTTAGTTTTTTTCCATGTGTCCGTCAATTCTGTGTCAGGTTGCTCATGGTCACGATGTGACAGTTGGTGCTTGTATGTCCTGGGTAAAAACTGCAGCTGCTATGCAAAGTTTATCAAGTGCAATGGAGGAAACTATGAAGCAGTTAGTGCAGGCCAATGCGCAGCAACAACAGGCCATGGTACAACAACAACAGGCCATGGTGCAGCAAAGCAGGCTCAGATGGAGACCCAGGCATGGCTTTGACAAGGACAGGGGTCCCACCTGTGGCTCTTTACCAGGACAGGGGTCCCAGGTGTGCCTTTCACAAGGACAGGAGTCCCGGCCGTGGCTTTTACATGGACAGGGGTCCAAGGTGTGGCTTTGAGGAGGGACCCCAGAGAGGTTTGGAGAATGAATGTGGCCCTAGAAGGAACTTTTAGGATAAACGTGGCCCTAGAAAGGGCTTTGACGATGAACGTGGTCCCAGAAGAAGTTTTAATGATGATCGGACACCACTTAGAGGTTTGGACAAAGACCATACTTCATGGAGAAGGAGTGAGGATGATAGAGGTTTCAGGAGAGATTTAAGACAGAGGTCCCAGGTGTGGCCTTGAAAAGGACAGGGGTCCCAGGGGCGTCTTTGAGGAGGTTTGGAGTATGAATGTGTCCCCAGAAGGGGCTGTGATGATGAACGTGTCCCTAGAAGGGGCTTTGATGAGGAACATGGCCCTAGAGAGGTTTTGATGATGAACATGGCCCTAGAGAGGTTTTGATGATGAACGTGGCCCCAGAAGCGGCTTTGATGATAAACATGGCCCCAGAGAGGTTTTGATGATTAATGTGGCCCCAGAAGGGGTTTTGACGATGAACATGGTCCCAGAGAGGTTTTGATGATGAACATGGCCCCAGAAGGTGCTTTGAGGATGAAAGTGTCCCTAGAAGGGGCTTTGTTGATAAATGTGTCCCTAGAAGGGGCTTGGATGACGGCGTGGCCCCAGAAGGGTCTTTGACTGTGAACGTGGCCCCAGAAGAGGCTTAGATGATAATCGAATACCACTTAGAGGATTGGACGTAGACCGTACTTCATGGAGAAGGGGTGAGTATGTTAGAGGTTCCTGGAGAGGTGGGGATTAAGACCGGGGCTCCAATGGGGGGGGGGGAGTTGAAAAGGACAGGGGTCCTATGCATGGCCTTAAGTAGGGCCCCCAGAGAGGTTTGGAGGATGAACATGTACCTAGATGGTGCTTTGATGATGAACGTGTCACTAGAAGGGGCTTTGCTGATGATCATGTCCCTAGAAGTGGCTTGGATGATAAACGTGGCCCCAGAATGAGCTTTGACAATGAACGTGGTCTCAGAAGAGGCTTAGCTGATGATCGGACACCTTAGAGGATTGGACGAAGACCGTACTTCATGGAAAAGGGGTGAGGATGATAGAGGTTCCGGGAGAGATTAGGATTAAGGCAGGGTTCCTAGGCGTGGCGATGATGATGATGGACGACAAAGGCCCTAGAAACCCTATGGATCGAATTGCCCAGGGGGATGGTGTGACGTTGAGAAAGTTTGGCCTTTATGTGGTCACCTGTAGTATCTTTCCTTCTCAGTTTAATGTCTCCTACCTCTCCTATGTGGAGACCATATATCTAATGGATTTTTAGAACAAGGAGAGTAAAAGACAGCTTGCTCTCTCCACTCCACACACCTACTCTGCTGGAGATCATTGTTGTTTGATACTGTTTTCGTAGGACTCTGAAGAATGCAAATGGCTCTTCGGGCAAGGCCATGTCTTGCTTCTTTCTCCTGCCCCTCCGGATGGATCAAGTGGGACAGCTGCAGACAATAAAATTGCTGAGATCACGTGTAGTATCTTTTCTTTTCATTTTTATATCTCCTACGTCTCCCATTTGGGGAAAATATACTAAATAAATTTCCTCTCCTACAACAGTTAGACAGATAAAGGGTGTGTGCTGGAGAATAACAATGGCTGGGTGTGGCAGGTATACTTCTCTACTCTGCCAATCTAAGACACAATAATCTTGAGCCTGGAGGCGGAGGTGCCAGTGGAGAAGGAGGCGTACATGTCGGTTCAGGCGGAGGAGGCGGACATGGCACTTCAGGCGGAGGCAGCGGACGTGGCAGTGCAAGCAGACCTGGCAGTACTGGCGGAAAAGGAGGCAGATGTGGTGGTGCAGGAGGAAGAGGCTGAGGTGGTCACCAACTTTTTTTGGGGGGGGTTTGTGAAGGCCCCAAAACATTGGGAAATGGCACAGAGAACGCAAAAACTGCGCTGAAGTATGACACTGGTATATTTCTCTACTATGCCAATATAAGACAATAATCTTGAGCCAGGAGGCAGAGGTCCAAGTGGAGGAGGAGGTGGACGTGGTAGTACAGACAGAGAAGGCGGATGTGGCAGTGCAGGCAGACATGGTGGTTCAGGTGGAAGAGGCGGAGGAGGCGGACGTGGAGGCCCCAAAACATTGGAAAATATCAAAGAGAATTTACAAAACTACGCTGGAGTATAACAATGGCTAAGTGCGGCAAGTAAACCTCTCTACTCTGCCCAAGGTACAGACAAGTCCCATGGGATCCATGCATGGCTCATTTTATTGAACGTGAGCTTGTCCACGTTGGCTGTGCCCAATTTGGAGACCCAGAAGTTAAATGGGGCAGACCCATCAGTCAGTACGTACAGGCATGTGGACACGTACTCTTCCACCATGTTACTGAAATGCTGGCTCCTGCTAAGACGATCCATATCAGATGGTGGTGCTGAATATTGTGGCGTGCTGACAATGCTTTTCAACATTTCGGCCATGCTAACTCTCCCTACTGGGGTGCTGACGGTGCCCCTGCTACATTGGCAACTTCCTCCTCCTCCTTCGACTCCACCATGTGCTTCCACTGAGCCCCCGCTGTCAGAAGGGAATGCCATCAGTAGCGCCTCTATCAGAATGCAGTGGTACTCGCACATCTTCCGATCATGCTCCAGTCACGGAATTTAGGACGGCACTTTGTCCTTGTTGCAGGCACTGCAGCATGTAGTCACTCATGTGGGCTAGGCTGCCCAGAGGAAACGACAAGCTGTCCTCGGTGGGAGTTGTATAGTCTGTTTCCTCTGTATCCCCCCAGCCACGCTCCAGTGATACCCGTGAGCTGATTTGGATGCCATCCTGCTGTGAAAGCGGACCATCCTTCTCATCATCATCATCATCCTCCTCATCCTCCAAAACTGTGTACCTGGCTGCTGTTGGTGCATGAACCCACCCTTTGAGCCACGTGTGATCGATGGCTGATGGATTGACTGACGAGAAATAGGAGGAGCAGGAGCATCAGGACCAGCAGATGATGGAAAGGACAGACAGCTCCCTTCGGCTGAGGTGGTGTAGCCTTGACTGCCTGAAACCGGGTGTGTGCCTCTGGGTGATGCAGCGGTAGCTGCGGCAGGCTGGACCATCACATCGGAGCCACGGTTCTCCCAGGCCACATTATGGTGATGCTGCATATGTTGACGCAGGGCCGTGGTGCCAACATTGGCACCCTGGCCACGCTTCACCTTCTGCCCACAGATTCGATATATGTCCATGTTCACCTCCTCCGACAGCTTAACAAAAAACTGCCACACCACCGAGTAGATGATTTTACCCCCAACACTATGCACTGACTGACTGCTACTGCCACTGCTTCCGTGAACCCATGCCTCACTACTTTCCTGGCAGGTAGGCTCCTGTGAAGCGGGTGGTCTACCCCTGGCATGTTTGCTACCAACTTCCCACTGCTGCCACCCTGCTGACTCCCGGCCACACTAGCGACTTTCTGGCTCTGCCTCTGCTTCACGGGCAAGCTGCCGCCCTCTTCTCCAGATGACAAAGCCCATTCGTCACCCAGCTCCCAATTGCGATCAGCTACATCATTATAATAGAGTACTGTCTACACTTCACTGATGTCCTCCTCAACAATCTCTGGGTCAGGAGCCTCACCGCTTGCAACACCAGCTCCCATTCCACTCTCCCCATCACTACTTGCCCACTTAGCAGAGGAAGCGGCGGATGTCTCCTCCACATCTTGGCTGGCCAGTAGCTGCTGACTGTCCTCTAGTAGCTCGTCCTCGCTATATAGTGGGGCTGAGCCCACATCATATAATACTTCTCTGGCTGAGGGAACAGAAATAGACAGAGGCAGGTTGAGGACAGGTGAGGGTACAGGGCCTGTTCCCAGGCCATGCCAACTAAGGGTTATGTCTGACAAACCCACTGACTGTTGGCTGGAGGTGTCTGATGTCACTTAGGACGAAGTGGATGACCGAGTCAACCATTCAAGTACCTCTGGGTTGCTGGCTAAGACACGACCGCTAGATGACACCGGGACCTTAGGCCTCTCGCTACGACTCCTGCTGCCACACCCCCTTACTCTTTTGCGACCCGTGCCGGTGCCAGAAACATTTAGGCCTCTGCCACTCACCTGTCTGACATACTGTTAGATCAAATAAATTAAATAAAAAGGAAATTAAAACACCGAAAAAAAGGCTGTAATTTTCGCACTTTACCACACAACTGCTAAAAAGCCCTTTTTTTCCCACTAATACACGCCAAAAAGGGCTGTAATTTTCTCACTTTATCACACAACAGCAAATACTTTTTTTGTGCAACTAATACACACAAAAAAGGGCTTTAGAACGTGTAACTGCACCGCTGAATGACAAATATTTTTTTGTTTTGCCACTAATACATGCCAAAAATGGCTTTAAAACATAAAACTGCACCACTGAATAGCAAATATATTTTTGTTTTGCCACTAATACACGGCAAAAATGGCTTTAGAACATATAACTGCACCGCTGAATGGCAAATATATTTTTGTTTTGCCACTAATACACGGCAAAAATGGCTTTAGAACATATCACCACACCACTGAAAGGCATATATAATTTAGTTTTGCCGCTAATACACACCACAAAAGGCTTTAAAATATATAACTGCACCGCTGAACGGCAAATATATTTTTGTTTTGCCACTAATACACCTCAAAAATGTTTTTAGAACATCCTTTAGCATTAAAACATATAACTGCACCGCACAAGGGCAAATTAGATGTAGAAATATTTCCTTGTAACCCTGTTAATGGCTGTATCACACATCACTTGCACCCCAATAAAAAGAACAGTTTGCTGGAATTACAGAGCTGTATAATGGCAATTTGGGTCCCCAGTCAGTGCAGCAAGGTGTAATAGGATTGTTCCTATTACCCAGGCTGTAACCTCCCCTACTGAACCCTGTTCTACATAAATGCTGTGGAATGATTCCTCCCTATCCTTTCCCTACACCTTGAATAATCTTTCCCTGAAATTGTAAATAGTTTTTTTCAGCACAATGAAGTCTTTCCAAGCACTGTCCCTAGCGCCTGCTGACGTTTCTCCCTGCACTAAGTACACTGGTAAATGGCAGAATCTAAGATGGCTGAGGCTGTTTATAGGGCTGTGACATCACAGGGCTGGCTGCTGATTGGCTGCATGCATGGCATTATGGGTGATCCCGCCTTCCCAGAGTTCCTTTCTCCATGTCCTCACACGTGCAGCAGCCATTTTAGGAAAAAATGTGATTCGTTACCATGAAGCACGAGGAAATTTGGCTTCAGTGTGAATCGTATTTTTCCTGAAATTCGGATCGAATTCCACTTCGTCAAAGTTTTGTCTCACTGACCCAATTAATAGTGCAATTAACTATTATATATTCCTGAGACGATGGCAAGTAACTTTTTTTTTCACCACCAAAAATAGTTTGGTCTCACCGACCCAATTAACTGAGCAATTAACTATTATATTTTCCTGTGACAGTGGCAAATAAAGGTTTTTTCACCAAATATAGGTATGTCTCACCCACACAATTAACAGACTGATTAACTAATATACACTGACTATAAATATAAACGCAACGCTTTCGGTTTTGCTCCCATTCTGCATGAGCTGAACTCAAAGATCTGAAACATTTTCTACATACGCTAAAGACCCATTACTCTCAGATATTGTTCACAAATCTGTCTAAATCTGTGTTAGTGAGCAGTTCTCCTTTGCCGAGATAATCCATCCCACCTCCGCTTCGACCCATTCACTATAATGGGGGTGTGCCGGAGGTCCAGCCGTAGCACGGCAGACAGGCCGAGAGGCGGCCGGGCAAAAACTACAGCACGCTGTGTTTTTTGTCCTGCCGCCTCTAGACATGCTTGCCGTGCTGTGGCTGGTTTGGGGCCGGTGCGGACTTCCGGTGGCACGGTGGGGTAGCGGTAGCACGGAGTCAGCTGGCTGTTCCCCCACCGGAACAGGCTACCACAAGTGTGAAAGTAGACTAAGTATGGTATTTCTGTTCCACTGGTGCAAAGGAGCTGTATTGCACTGATCAATAAAGCCTACAGGTCACCAGCACTAACACTCTCCCTGCCTGCAGCAGCGTCCTGTCCCTACACTAGTCAGAGCAGAATGGCGGCGCACCATGTGATTCAGCATTTATGCATGCAGGGTCACATGGTGTGCCGGCCAATCACAGCCATACCAATACTAGGCATGACTGTAATAGCTTCCAAGTGCCTACAGCTTAAATGCTTGTTGATTGGCTGATCTTCAGCCTTTCAACAAGCTTTATTTAAACTACGAACACGGACACAGACTTTGGCGTTCATGCTTACATTGCTGCTAGAACAGGGTTAGAAACAGACAAAAAAACAACTGACCCACCCACAGACAGATGCAGTTCTCACCACATACAAGGCTCTAAAAACCCTTTGAAAAGTCCTAAAATGGTAAATACATGTAAAAATGCGTACATTATCAGTTATCACTTGTAAAACTTAAGACACTGAAGATCTCATTTAATCATCAGTTAGCTAATCATTTCAAAAATCAAAAATTAGAACATTTTTATGTCCAAGAAAACATTTTTGAATAAAAAGTACATCAATGAAATAAAATGTAATTGTTTTTTTCATTGTAGATCAGCCATGTTTCCACCAGCTCCATTCTAAGTAACAGGGCTCAGTTCCCATTCTTTCTTCGCACTGCTCCAAGCGATGCTTTCCAATCCAAAGGACTGGCCCAACTGTTGTTGCATTTCCAATGGACCTGGGTGGGGATGATCGCTGATTCTAATGATTATGGATACCAGGGTATACAGGGAGTGAGGCAACAATTCATCAAATCTGGAGCTTGTGTGGAATTTTTGGAGTATGTCCAGAGCAGTCGTCCAGATCACAACATTCCACATATCATCCAGACCATCAAAAAGTCCAGAGCCAAGACTGTGGTTATCTTTGCATCTGATGTTGATATTATTTTGTTGTTTGAGGAATTTCTACGTCATAATATCACTGGGAAGCTTTGGGTGGCCAGTGAAGGATGGGCAACCTCAAATTTGCTGTCTTATGAAAAATATAGTGAGCTCCTTCACGGAACAATAGGTTTTTCTTACTCTATTGAACACATCCCAGGGTTTGACAACTATACTGAGACATTTGATTTCTCCAAAACGTCAAATGAGCCCTGGGATGGTATGTTTTGGGAGGATACTGTTGGCTGTAAACTTTTGGACTTCAAAAACATGACCTTTTACTGGGAAAGGCCAAACAGGAATTGTTCAGTGGAAAAAAGATTGGAGAACTTTCATATAAGCCTGAATAATATATCCAACTTTGGAATGGTGTATAACCTGTACAATGCAATCTATGTAATTGCTAAAGCTATGCATGACTTACGTTTATGTAAAATTGGAGAAGGTCCTTTTCTAAATGAAGGCTGCTCAGATGTTTTTAACATTAAGCCATGGCAAGTAAGAAATCTGCACTTGAGATAATGAATTACAGAAATACCAATATCTAACATACCAAAGAGATTGATAAACCTATAGTATTATGTTGATCACCTACTCATATGCTTTTATTTTAGATCACTAGGGTCCCACCTCTAAGTCAGTTGTTCCTTCTCAGAAACACATTGGTATGAACAGTGGGTGTGGAACCACTGCGCCAACCAACCAGTTTGCTTTTAGGCTAGAACTAAGGGCATTATATGTCAGTCGCACAGTATTCATCCTGTAACCCCTATGCAGATATCTAGACTTTGGAGCAGAGGAGATGTCTGTCTGCTACCGGTTGTAATAGTCCCTGTGTGATTGGCAGCTCACCCACAGGGGTCAGAGGCACTGTGGTAAAGCAACGAAGGGTCAGGCTGTACTTGTCAGAACAGGCCAAGGTCAGGGCGAGCAGGACAGGCAGAAAAGTGTTTATATGGTCAATAGACATTGGTCAGAACAGGCAGCAGAGGGTCAAAGTAATAAAACAGGTAGAGGTCAGTTCATGGGCAGACAAACAGAAAAGCCCACCTAAACTGGTCACTAACAAACAGAAAACCTAATGCTTAATCACTCTACCCCTGGGGAAGGTACCTGAAATACCCTCAAGTTGCCAGCTGTTGGCTGGTAAACATTGAAATGCCCTCCGCTGGCCCTTTCAGAGACGTTGAGGTGTCAGACTTGTAACATATTGGTTTTGAGAGTGTCGCCTAAAACAGGGTTTCCCAACTCCAGTTCTCAGGGCCCACTTGCCGGTCAGGATTTACGAGTATCCCACAGAATGAATACCTTTGGTAAATCCTGATGGATAGACACTAATTATATCAGCTGCCCAATACTAAGGAAATCCTGAAAACATGACCAGCAGGTGGGCCCTGAGGACTGGAGTTGAGGACCACTGGCCTAACAGACATGTTGGCTTCAAATAAGCACATGAGATACTGGGGGTCATGCTAGAAAAGAGCAAGCTGGCAGCATAGGGAAGTGGAAAAGAGACAGGCGTGGGCCACCAGCACAACACAAATCCATGGTGAGGGGAAATTGTATAGTGCAATGGTCAAGCATATGTGCTGTTGCTCACACAAACTACAGAGAAGTGATTAAAACACTGATCTAGCATGTATCCTTTGTCTATTGGACATAAGGATTCTATAATAAAACTCAAGGAGAAGGTACCATATAATACATGTGAATGAAGTTCAAGCTGCATAAAATTGTAAGACAAAATCTTTGTTTAACATATGTGGATACTAGGCTGTGTCCACAGAGGATGTTTTTCACTGCAAGAGAACATAGAAACATAGAATGTGTCGGCAGATAAGAACTATTTGGCCCATCTAGTCTGCCCAATATACTGAATACTATGAATAGCCCCTGGCCCTATCTTATATGAAGGATGGCCTTATGCCTATCCCATGCATACTTAATATCCTTCACTGTATTTGCAGCTACCACTTCTGCAGGAAGGCTATTCCATGCATCCACTACTCTCTCAGTAAAGTAATACTTCCTGATATTACTTTTAAACCTTTGCCCCTCTAATTTAAAACTATGTCCTCTTGTAGCAGTTTTTCTTCTTTTAAATATTCTTTCCTCTTTTACCTTGTTGATTCCCTTTATGTATATAAAAGTTTCTATCATATCCCCTCTTCCAAGCTATACATGTTAAGGTCCTTTAATCTTTTCTAATAAGTTTTTTATCCTGAAATCCATGTACCAGTTTAGTAGCTCTTCTCTGAGCTCTCTCCAAAGTATCAATATCCTTCTGGAGATATGGTCTCCAGTACTGAGCACAATACTCCCAATGAGGTCTCACTAGTTGTCACGAGGGTGTTAAGAGCCACGTCTGACTCCTTTATACCCGGGGTCAGGAAGTCGCAGCGGGTGGCTGCACGCTCTATGTCTAAAGGTGGTGCTGTTTCTTAATGGTAGCTTTCTGGGTTTGCCTTGCAATCCTTTTTGTCTCACTCAGGGATCCATAGCTTCTTCTCCTCAGCTGTTTCTTGTCCGGCACTCCCAACCTCCTTGTATTCCCCTCTCCCACTGCTCTGGTTGCCAGATATAGAGCTTCCTGCCTGGACTTCTATACTGACCCACTGAAGCTGAGTTGCTGTTATCCCTGGTTGTCGTACCAGAGCATTACCCTCCGGATCCCTGTTGGTTGTTTGTTGTCACCCACCTGGGATTATATGTTTTGTCAGTATTGTCTGTATTCTCCCTAGTGTTTCCCTTTAGTGTAAGTGGTGCGGACTAGTGTTCCCACTTCCCTCTTCACTACCTAGGGCTCATCTTAGGGAAAGACAGGGTTTAGGAACGTGATCGGCGTATGGGTGAGAAACCCGTCTAGGGACGTCAGGGCAGTCAGGTGCCAGCCTCTAGGTGAGTTAGGGGTCACCATCTTTCCCTCTCCCTTGGACAGGGCCTTCCTTTTACCTCCCTTTGCGTCACGTATGTGTTCGGCACGCCGGTCGTGATACTAGTGCTCTGTAGAGCGGCATGAGCGCCTCCCTCTTTGGATGAATTCACATGGGCTGGTAATGGTATGGTATGTAGAGTGGAACCATTGTTGCACTGGAGCAAATTATACAATTTTTGATATAATTTTACAGTGATAACAGTTTTTTTTATTACAACTATGACCTATACTGCTATGAAACGGTGGCAAGAAAGGTTTGCTTTCAGTCACACTATTACCTACTCCTGATAGTACACATAAGCTTTGTCAGCCTGAGTTTTTGAATTAGAATAATTGTTTTTGCTCTGTTTTTGCCCCAATGCAAAATCTGCTATAGGACCCCCCATGTTGTTTCAGATTTTAAGTATTTTTTAAACTATGAGAGCTCTAGGACTGTCCAGGCACCAGAACCCAGGTACAAGTACTACCTCCACACCCTTTATAACTATAACACTACTCCTTCATTCCCAGATAGCATCACTGGCCACCACATACATTTGTTCAAAAACTACTCAATCTTAAAAAAGTACTCGAGTTCTGGTGACGGTTATATAGTTTTTGAATTTAGGTTTTTAAATCACCTAAAAGTTGTTAGGCATAGTATAGAGTTATAGTCTATATGGACCTAAGAATTCACAAAATTCTCATCATAGGTTCTCCATTACATGAGGAAGACCAGAATAAAGTTAAGAAGTGGAAAGGAATTGTTTTTTGATGAGAATGGAGACCCCCCTCCAACATATGATATTGTCAACTGGCAAATGGACCTGGGAGGTTCCATCAAACAGATTAAAGTGGGACATTTTACAGGCATAGCCACTTACAAAGGATCCCTTTATATTAATACCAGTTCTGTCCAATGGCCCTTCGGTAATGAAACGGTAAGAAACTCAGTAAACCATGGTGTGATTAGATGTGGCAATGGTCTTACATATGAGGCCAAAATAGGTTACAGCACCTTAACGAATGCTTTAAAACCTTAAAGGGTAATTCCAGGATTTTGATATTGGTCTGACAACCCACAACTTTGACAATCAGCTGATGTTTCTTGTAGCTCTAGGGCTGGAAGTGCTGCAATTACCAGCTCTGTCAACTAGAGAATGGGTGGAGCTGTGTACTTCTAGCACTGACCTACGGCACAATAGTTACTCCAAAACAGCTAATAAGACATCAATAGCAAAATCCTTGGCAACCCCTTTAATAATATGGCTATTTGGGTGTTCAGGATGCAGCATCTTTTTTCCTTTTTCTCCACTGCCTTCCGAGAGCCACAACTGTTTTTTTTCCATCAACGTACCTATATATATATATATATATATATTTATTTATTTTTTTACGAACAAGTTGTATGTTTAATGACATCATTTTAAGTTACAAAAAATGTAAAATATTTGACCTTAAACTTTTTATTAACTTTTTTTTTAGAGTATTTACCGTGACATGTCAAAAAATTGTGCTTCCATATTCTGTATGAAGGCTTGTATTTTTGTAGTATGAGTTGACATTTCTATTTCTACCATTTTAATGTACAGAAGACATGTATGGCACAGAGCAGGAAGCAATAATGGATGGCATCTTTTGAGGGGTTTTGGGACACTGTTATTTTAACCTTGCTGTCAATATGAATTTGACTAAACTGTCAAATCTTTAAAATTTTGCCAAATCGAATTTTCTAAAAATAATTTTTGTGTCAGATATGTAACATTACACATTAATCATCCATTTAATCATTTTAGGTTCCAGTCTCTGTATGCAGTGAAAGTTGTCCACCAGGTTCTCAAAAAGCTTCAGTTCAAGGAGAACCAAGTTGTTGCTACAAATGTGTCCCCTGCTCACAAGGAGAGATTTCTAATGAAACTGGTGAGATAATTATGAAATTTTTCTTATAAAGTGATCAGATAGTTTTTTTCTAATAATGTGTAATCTCTTTTTAGATGCAAATAATTGTTCTAAATGTCCTTGGAATAAGTGGCCAAGTGAAGAAAAGAACAGATGTCTACTAAAAACAATTGAATACCTCTCGTATGAAGAAACATTGGGCATCACATTGGCATCCACCAGTGTTACTTCATCCTTTGTACCTATAGCTATCCTAGGGCTTCTCATTTGCTACAAGACCACCCCCATTGTCCGTGCCAACAATTACACCATCAGTTGTCTTCTTCTCATCTGCTTGTCCCTTTGTTTTTTATGTTCCCTGGCATTCATCGGCTATCCTGGAAAAGAAAAGTGCCTCTTACGTCAAGTGGCCTTTGCCATGGTTTTTGCATTATGCGTGTCATGTATTTTGGCCAAAACTGTATTGGTAATGATTGCTTTTAGAGCTTCTAAGCCCAACAGTGATTTACGAAGATGGGCAAATCCTCAAGTGTCGCATGTGGTCATTTGTATGGGCACTGTCATTCAGTTCCTGATCTGTACAATATGGCTCATTATTTCTCCTCCCTTCCCTGAATTTAATGTCAAAGCTAAGACTGGAGTTCTTGTTTATGAATGTAATGAAGGTTCCTCCACTGCATTTTGGTTTACTTTAGGATATCTGAGTTTCTTGGCCCTTATTAGTTGTCTTGTTGCTTTCTTGGCAAGAGAACTTCCTGATAACTTCAATGAGGCCAAGTATATCACTTTCAGCATGTTGGCATTCCTCACATTATGGGTGTCCTTCATTCCAGCTTCACTAAGTACTAGTGGTAAATACACTGTTGCCATGGAGGTCTTTGCTATAATGTCCTCCAGTTGGGCCATACTCTGTTGCTTGTTTTTTCCAAAATGCTACATTATTTTGTTTCATCCTCATGTAAACTCCAGGAAAAGCCTTTTTGGAAAACAAATCATCATGTAAAAACCTAATAAAAAAAGTTTTTTTCACAAAATGTTGTGCTTGCATTTTCCAAAAGCAAGTTCCATATCTTATGTTAAAACAGGATCATACAATCTGTTAGTAGTTAGTAGTTAAAGGGGTTATTCTATGCAGGAAATGGCCCCCATATGCCCAGGCCCCTCACACTGATTCTACTTACCTGGCTCCCTGCTCCCTGCTCTGCTCCTGGTCCCCGCACTGCCGCAGCTGCGTCTTCCCGAGCGCAGATGAAAACATCTGGTATCGGGTGGAGCAGCCAATGGCAGGAGGTGACGGGGACGAGCCTCCCTAGCATGGCGGCTGACGCTCGTGAGGCTCATCCCTGTGACTGCCTGCCATTGGCTGCTCCCCCCGACACCGGATGTTTTCATACGGCCATGGGGAGAAGCAGCTGCGGCAGTGCAGGAACCAGGAGTGACATGGGGAGCCAGGTAAGTAGAATCAGTGTGAGGGGCCTGGGCCATTTCTAACCCATTTTAAGGAGTTGTCCAAGTTCATTAAAATGGGCAAATGAAAGCATTGTGATAAAATAAGGGGAAAAAAAATTGTTAGAACACCTGCCACTCCAGTGCACACCAGTCATTGATCATATTCCTGTAGCAATGATGCACAGGTGACTGCTGCATCCAGTTACTGGCCTCAGCAGTCTATGGCTATAGTCCACAAAGGCCAGTGATTGGCTGCAACTATCACCTGTGCATCATTGGTACGGGTAAGTAAATAGTGAACAGTACAGAGCACTGGAGTAGAGGTTCTAACTGGATGAGCCTTGACTTATCTGGTCATACTGCCTGCCTTGGCTTAATTTTTTTATTAGTTAGGCAACCTAAATATTCATAATTAGAGTTGAGCGGACACTTGGATGTTCGGGTTCGACGGGTTCGGACGAACTTCACAAAAAAGTTCTAGTTCGGGACCGGAACTTGACAACGAATTTGACCCGAACCCCAACCCCAACCCCATTCAAGTCAATGGGGACCCGAACTTTTGAGCACTAAAATGGCTCTAAAAATGTAATGGAAAGGGCTAGAGGGCTGAAAA
Source organism: Bufo gargarizans (assembly GCF_014858855.1). Lineage (NCBI taxonomy): Eukaryota > Metazoa > Chordata > Amphibia > Anura > Bufonidae > Bufo > Bufo gargarizans. The sequence goes on from NC_058081.1 coordinate 19,633,623, forward strand.
TGGCATCAAAATGTGGTTAAGAGCATGGCAAGTGCTCTGCAAACAAATGTGGATAGGGAAAAGACATTAAATAACATAAAATACGTAAAAAAATAATAAACAAATCTTGATCTAGGAGGACGAGGTCCATATGGAGTAGAAGGTTGAGGAGGCAGTGAATGTGGCAGTGTAGGTGGAAGCGGCAGTGGAGGAGGAGGAGGTAGCCTACACTGGTTTTAATTTATTTTATGTATTTATTTTTGGTTTAAATTAGTGTACACCCCAAAACATTGGGAAATATAACCTGTGATAACGCCCTCCAGTCATGCTTAACACATGTTCAGACAATACACTGTCTGCAGGGCAGGCCAGCACCTCCAAGGTGTAAAGGGCACACCCAGGCCATGTGCCCAATTTGGAGACCCAGAAGTTGCAGGGGGCAAACCATCGGTCAGTTCGTGTAGGCATCTGCAAACATACTGCCCCACCATGTCGCACGTCCCAGTGATGTTCACGATCCAATTGGAAATCAACTTTCGATGTGCTTTTCTGCGCCTACCATGTTGATCACGGTTAGCGGCAAATCAGGGTTCCATGCCGGAGAAGTAGCGTGAGAAAGAGAGACCACATCCAAGGGAGATCAATGCATGAAATTTAATTGTGATTGAGCGGAAATGTAGGAGAAGCTATTAAAACTGAAGAATTGAAGGAAAGGAGGGTGTGCGTGGCAATTACCCACTCCCGACTCGGGGAGGTAGTGACGATAAATAACAATGCAGGTCTCTTCAGACGCCCTGTTATTTGAATGATTAATAAAAACATGATAGGGAATGTCACTGGGGTATTTAGGATTTGGAAACATTAGCCAGGAGAGGCCCTGCTGCTGCTTTGTTGACTCTAGATAACTTCTAGAAACAATAATAGTACACCGCGCGCTATATTAGAAGTGGTGCCGAACAAGTTAACCAAAGCACACTCTTCCTTATCGCGTACTTTTACACTATAGGCAGTAAATCTGTGTGTTCGTCCTACCTTTACTCAGATGTATCTGCCGCGATGTGGTGTTCCGTGATGGTCCACGTGTCTGTACTGTGTTTGAAGCAGGGCAGGAGACGTAGATCCAGGAAGGATGGCTGTGGCGTCGGCTTTTTTGGTATTAAGGTATTGGGCAGTGATTCGCCCCGGCCGGTAGCAAAATATGCCCGTTACCTGTTTTAGATTAACGCTCACGTCTGAGCTGGTGACGTCACCGTTGGTATGCTACGGGTAGCAGTGGAGGTCAATCCTACGCGTTTCAAGTGCAACGGCACTCTTCCTCAGGGAATGTTACATCCACTGCGTTGAAGCTTGTTATTTATAGTCCGTGCTGTCCATCCTTCCCACCCCTCTAATTCCGTGACTTATTCAAAACCAAACAGTTCAATTTCTGAGTTGAGGCCTTTTGGCAACATGGTATCTAGGTTAAAGATCCATTCTGTTTCTTTTTTTGATTGTTTCTTAATGTAATCTCCTCCTCGGGCGTCTGGTTCTATTTTATCTATGCCCATAAAGGACATACCTTCTAATCGTCCTCCATGTTCTTCCGTAAAATGCCTAGATAAGGGATGCCCTATAGATTTTTTCTTTATATTGTATATATGCTCGCTAATACGTTTTTTCAATTTTCTCTTAGTGCGTCCAATATACAATTTATTACAGGGACATTTGATGGCGTAGATAACCCCTTCGGTGTTACAGGAGATGTGACCCCTTATTTTTTGCTCAAAGGTGCCCTCAGGATTTTTTACGTACTGTGTTTTAATTGTATTTTTAGCTGTATTTTTACATGGGACACATCTTTTGCAAGGAAAAAATCCTTGCAGGAGATTGGTTTTTGTATTTATCTTTTTGCCCACAATTCCTGCACCTTTACTAGTGGAGGCAATTTTGTTGCCTATATTGGCTGCCCTTTTGAATATGAAAACCGGTCTTGATGGTATGAGGTTACCTACAATTTTGTCTTCTTTTAAAATATCCCAATATTTTCCTACGATTTTTTTGAGGATATAAGTTTGTGTATTATAGGGTATTATAATGGGTGGTATTCCGTCTTTCATTTCTATTTCTTTCTGTTTTTCATCTTCATTTGTCTTTATTCTTATTAATTTTTCTCTTTCCATCATTTTTATTTCTTTTTTGTGAACTTCCACTATATCCATATTATATCCCTTTGCTAAAAAATTTTTTCCTAAAATATCTGCCTCTTTTTCGTATTCAATAGTTTCAGTGCAGTTCCTTCTTAAACGAAGGAACTGACTTCTAGGGATATTATCCAGCCATCTAGGCAAATGACAGCTCTCTCTGTTAATATAACTGTTCGAGTCTGTAGGTTTTGAATAAGTTTTTGTGCTGATACAGTCCCCTGTGACATAAATGGTAAGATCTAAAAAGTTTATTTCTTTAGTACTGTGCGTCAAAGTAAAATCCAAATAAAAATCATTTTTATTAATATCCTCTAAAAACAGTTTAAGAGCACGTTCCCCTTTATCCCAAATAAAAATGACGTCATCAATGAAGCGCCGCCAGAGGACGAGGCCCGCCCGGAGCTCGCCGTTGGGGTGGATATGATCAGCCTCCCACCACCCAACGTATAAGTTTGCGAACCCCGGTGCGAACCTCGTCCCCATCGCGGCCCCCCATGTCTGCAAATAAAAATCTTCCTTATATTTAAAATAATTTTTTTCTAATATAAATAAAATGCATTCCCCTATGAAATCTATTTGGACACTGTTAAGTTCTCCTTTCTGATATAAAAAATGTTTGGCCGCTGCGCATCCTTTTTGATTTTCAATAACAGAGTATAATGATTTTACATCTAACGTACCTATTATGTATCCTTCTCTCCATTTTATATCTTTTAAAATTTGTAGTACGTGATTCGTATCTTTTAAAAAGGAAGGTAACGTTTGTGCGCACGGCTGTAGGAATTGATCTATATATTTAGATAATGTACTAGTCAAACATTCTATCCCGGACACGATCGGTCTACCTGGGGGTTTATGTACATCTTTGTGAATTTTGGGATTTTGATAGAAAATTGCTATTTTTGGATTTTTTATGTCTATATATATACTTTCATTTTTATTTAGGATGCCTTTCATTTTACCTTTTTGTATCAATTGTTTTAAGTCTTTTTTATATTCCTCTGTGGGGTCTTTTTTAAGGCGTTTGTATGTTTTCTGGTCGCCCAGGATGTTCAAGACTTCTTTCTCATAGTCATCATTGTTTAATATTACAATGCCGCCCCCCTTATCTGCGGGGCGGATGATTATTTCATTGTTTTGTTGCATATTACGTATTGCATCTCTTTCTGCCTTGGTTATATTGCCCATATAATTTTTTCTGTATTTATTCACATCTTTAGTTTTTCTTATTTCTCTAGTAACTAGATTAGAGAAGGTGTTTATTGGTATTGAATATTCATTCAGTGGGTCAAATCTGGATTTTATTTTCAAGTTTGTATGTGTATATATATTTTCATTAGCATCTTCATTATATCCTTTTATTGTATTATTTTTCTCTTTTTTCTTATAATATCTTTTTAACGCCAATTTTCTCATAAATTTCCTTATTCCCAGGAAAGCTTCAAATTTATTAAAATATGTAGTAGGGGCAAATTTTAGTCCTTTCGTTAAAATATCATTCTCTGCTTTTGTGAGAGTATGTTTACTCAGATTATATATTTTTTGTCCTAACTTTTCTATATTATCATCTTCTTTTATTTGTGTCACTATTGTTTGTTTACTTCTTTTCCTTTTGTTGTGTTTGCCACCTCTACATCCTCTTTTTGTATATCTTTTTTGTAGATCCTGAAAAAATCCTGTTGCGTTGACTTTTTTACCAATTTTTTATTATTACTATTACCGTTGTTTTTCCTCATACTCCTTGTTCTACTGTTGTATTCCGTTATTCGTTTTTCCTTCGGTCTCACCACCATCTCCATTTGACTGTTTGTATCCTTTTCTCCCTGATCTATGTTACTTATGTTTTCTAAATTTGTATTACTACTCTGTCTTTCCTCTCTTTTTTCTCCAAATAATTTTCGTTTATTTTCGGATGGCTGCTCTTTATTTATCTCTATATCTATATTTCTATCTTGTCTCTGTTCATGTTCCAATAGCTCAAATCTATTTTCTGTATGTATTGAAAAACTTCCCCTATTTATATCTTCTATCTCTGGAATAGAAGATATAAATAGGGGAAGTTTTTCAATACATACAGAAAATAGATTTGAGCTATTGGAACATGAACAGAGACAAGATAGAAATATAGATATAGAGATAAATAAAGAGCAGCCATCCGAAAATAAACGAAAATTATTTGGAGAAAAAAGAGAGGAAAGACAGAGTAGTAATACAAATTTAGAAAACATAAGTAACATAGATCAGGGAGAAAAGGATACAAACAGTCAAATGGAGATGGTGGTGAGACCGAAGGAAAAACGAATAACGGAATACAACAGTAGAACAAGGAGTATGAGGAAAAACAACGGTAATAGTAATAATAAAAAATTGGTAAAAAAGTCAACGCAACAGGATTTTTTCAGGATCTACAAAAAAGATATACAAAAAGAGGATGTAGAGGTGGCAAACACAACAAAAGGAAAAGAAGTAAACAAACAATAGTGACACAAATAAAAGAAGATGATAATATAGAAAAGTTAGGACAAAAAATATATAATCTGAGTAAACATACTCTCACAAAAGCAGAGAATGATATTTTAACGAAAGGACTAAAATTTGCCCCTACTACATATTTTAATAAATTTGAAGCTTTCCTGGGAATAAGGAAATTTATGAGAAAATTGGCGTTAAAAATATTTTATAAGAAAAAAGAGAAAAACAATACAATAAAAGGATATAATGAAGATGCTAATGAAAATATATATACACATACAAACTTGAAAATAAAATCCAGATTTGACCCACTGAATGAATATTCAATACCAATAAACACCTTCTCTAATCTAGTTACTAGAGAAATAAGAAAAACTAAAGTTGTGAATAAATACAGAAAAAATTATATGGGCAATATAACCAAGGCAGAAAGAGATGCAATACGTAATATGCAACAAAACAATGAAATAATCATCCGCCCCGCAGATAAGGGGGGCGGCATTGTAATATTAAACAATGATGACTATGAGAAAGAAGTCTTGAACATCCTGGGCGACCAGAAAACATACAAACGCCTTAAAAAAGACCCCACAGAGGAATATAAAAAAGACTTAAAACAATTGATACAAAAAGGTAAAATGAAAAGCTTCCTAAATAAAAATGAAAGTATATATATAGACATAAAAAATCCAAAAATAGCAATTTTCTATCAAAATCCCAAAATTCACAAAGATGTACATAAACCCCCAGGTAGACCGATCGTGTCCGGGATAGAATGTTTGACTAGTACATTATCTAAATATATAGATCAATTCCTACAGCCGTGCGCACAAACGTTACCTTCCTTTTTAAAAGATACGAATCACGTACTACAAATTTTAAAAGATATAAAATGGAGAGAAGGATACATAATAGGTACGTTAGATGTAAAATCATTATACTCTGTTATTGAAAATCAAAAAGGATGCGCAGCGGCCAAACATTTTTTATATCAGAAAGGAGAACTTAACAGTGTCCAAATAGATTTCATAGGGGAATGCATTTTATTTATATTAGAAAAAAATTATTTTAAATATAAGGAAGATTTTTATTTGCAGACATGGGGGGCCGCGATGGGGACGAGGTTCGCACCGGGGTTCGCAAACTTATACGTTGGGTGGTGGGAGGCTGATCATATCCACCCCAACGGCGAGCTCCGGGCGGGCCTCGTCCTCTGGCGGCGCTTCATTGATGACGTCATTTTTATTTGGGATAAAGGGGAACGTGCTCTTAAACTGTTTTTAGAGGATATTAATAAAAATGATTTTTATTTGGATTTTACTTTGACGCACAGTACTAAAGAAATAAACTTTTTAGATCTTACCATTTATGTCACAGGGGACTGTATCAGCACAAAAACTTATTCAAAACCTACAGACTCGAACAGTTATATTAACAGAGAGAGCTGTCATTTGCCTAGATGGCTGGATAATATCCCTAGAAGTCAGTTCCTTCGTTTAAGAAGGAACTGCACTGAAACTATTGAATACGAAAAAGAGGCAGATATTTTAGGAAAATTTTTTTTAGCAAAGGGATATAATATGGATATAGTGGAAGTTCACAAAAAAGAAATAAAAATGATGGAAAGAGAAAAATTAATAAGAATAAAGACAAATGAAGATGAAAAACAGAAAGAAATAGAAATGAAAGACGGAATACCACCCATTATAATACCCTATAATACACAAACTTATATCCTCAAAAAAATCGTAGGAAAATATTGGGATATTTTAAAAGAAGACAAAATTGTAGGTAACCTCATACCATCAAGACCGGTTTTCATATTCAAAAGGGCAGCCAATATAGGCAACAAAATTGCCTCCACTAGTAAAGGTGCAGGAATTGTGGGCAAAAAGATAAATACAAAAACCAATCTCCTGCAAGGATTTTTTCCTTGCAAAAGATGTGTCCCATGTAAAAATACAGCTAAAAATACAATTAAAACACAGTACGTAAAAAATCCTGAGGGCACCTTTGAGCAAAAAATAAGGGGTCACATCTCCTGTAACACCGAAGGGGTTATCTACGCCATCAAATGTCCCTGTAATAAATTGTATATTGGACGCACTAAGAGAAAATTGAAAAAACGTATTAGCGAGCATATATACAATATAAAGAAAAAATCTATAGGGCATCCCTTATCTAGGCATTTTACGGAAGAACATGGAGGACGATTAGAAGGTATGTCCTTTATGGGCATAGATAAAATAGAACCAGACGCCCGAGGAGGAGATTACATTAAGAAACAATCAAAAAAAGAAACAGAATGGATCTTTAACCTAGATACCATGTTGCCAAAAGGCCTCAACTCAGAAATTGAACTGTTTGGTTTTGAATAAGTCACGGAATTAGAGGGGTGGGAAGGATGGACAGCACGGACTATAAATAACAAGCTTCAACGCAGTGGATGTAACATTCCCTGAGGAAGAGTGCCGTTGCACTTGAAACGCGTAGGATTGACCTCCACTGCTACCCGTAGCATACCAACGGTGACGTCACCAGCTCAGACGTGAGCGTTAATCTAAAACAGGTAACGGGCATATTTTGCTACCGGCCGGGGCGAATCACTGCCCAATACCTTAATACCAAAAAAGCCGACGCCACAGCCATCCTTCCTGGATCTACGTCTCCTGCCCTGCTTCAAACACAGTACAGACACGTGGACCATCACGGAACACCACATCGCGGCAGATACATCTGAGTAAAGGTAGGACGAACACACAGATTTACTGCCTATAGTGTAAAAGTACGCGATAAGGAAGAGTGTGCTTTGGTTAACTTGTTCGGCACCACTTCTAATATAGCGCGCGGTGTACTATTATTGTTTCTAGTCTTTCTGAGTCTTGTACAGCTAGTCTGTACATTACCTTATTGGCAGGTTGCGGGACTGCTAATACACCGCTGCGAATTCCATGCGGTGTAGCGCTAGTTGACAGCGTTCTATGTCTAGATAACTTCTGCCTGATCGCACCTCCCTGTGACGTCCACCATCCATTTTGATATCTTCTCTATCAATTTTCGATGTTCTTTTCTAAGCCTACCATGTTAATCATGGTTATCGGTGAATCAGGGTTCCACGCCAGAGAGGGAGCATGAGAAAGGGAGAGCTCATCCAAGGGAGGTCATTGGCTGCAATGGGATGGAGCGGAAATGTGGGACAAGTTATTAAAGCAGAAGGATCGACTGAAAGAGCCAATTAAAGACGAATTTTTGAAATTTAAGTGCCTGTCACCTATGCAGAGCAGGGGTCTTTCATCGCCAGAAATGGGTTAATGTCACCCACCAATAAAACAAATTATTTTAAAAAAATTCAGTCCCTGTCACCCTAGCAGAGCAGGGGTTTATTCACGGCAAAAATTGTAAAATGTCACCCAAGAATACAACAGAAAAATTAATGAAATTTTTTAACATGTCCACTAGGTAGAGCAGGGGTCTATCACAGCCAAGAATTGTTGAATGTCACACGAAAATGTAACCAAAATATTAGTGAAATTTATTAATCTGTAAACTAGGTAGAGCAGGTGTATATCACAGCCAAAAATTGGTGAATTTCCCCCAAAAATGTAACAGACAAATTAGTGAATTTTTTTCCTTGTCTACTAGGTAGAGCATGGGAATATCACGCCCAAAAATTGGTGAATTTCCCCCGAAAATGTAACAGACAAATTAGTGAATTTATTTTACCTGTCTACTAGGTATAGCAGAGGTATATCACACCCAAAAATTGGTGAATTTCATCCGAAAATGTAAATGACAAATTAGTGATTTTTTTTACATGTCTACTAGGTAAAGCAGTAGTATATCACACCCCAAAATTTGTGAATTTCACCCAAAAATCTAACAGACAAATTAGTGATTTTTTTTTTACCTGTCTACTAGGTATAGCAGTGATATGTCACACCCAAAAATTGGTGAATTTAACCCAAAAAAGGAAACAGACAAATTAGTGATTTTTTTTACCTGTCTACTAGGTATAGCAGTGGTATATCACACTCAAAAATTGGTGAATTTCACCCGAAAATGTAAGAGACAAATTAGTGATTTTTTTTACCTGTCTAATAGGTATAGCTGTGGTATGTCACACCCAAAAATTGGTGAATTTCATCTGAAAATGTAACAGACAAATTAGTTAATTTCCATAAAATAAAATATGTACAAAAAAACCCCAAAAAATTGATTTAGGAGGTGGAGGTCCATATGAAGTAGGAGTTTGAGGAGCTGGTGGACGTAGCGGTGTAGGTAGAAGCGGCGGTGGAGGAGGACGAGGTAGCCAACACTGGTTTTTGGTTAATTTTTTTTTTTTTTATTAGGGTACACTTCAAAAGAGTGTGAAATATCCAAAATACAAGAAAAAGCAATTGCGTTGTAGTATAACAGTGGCTGGTTAAGGCCGGTATACATGTCTATTCTGCACAAGGTACGGACAAGTCCTGGAGGATCCATGCCTGGTTCATTTTAATGAACGTGAGCTTGTTCACATTGGCTGTAGAGATGTCCCGAACTATTCGCTGGCGAATAGTCCCCGGCGAACATAGCTTGTTCGCGTTCGCCGCTGCGGGCGAACAAATGCGATGATCGGTCCGCCTCCTATACGTCATCATTGAGCAAACTTTGACCCTGTACCTCACAGTCAGCAGACACATTCCAGCCAATCAGCAGCATACCCTCTGTGGCGAAACCAACCTCGCCACTGGGTTTTGGAGAGGGCTGTTTAAAAGCCTCTTGCCTCAGAATTATGGCCCATAGTAACTTTAAAGGAGAAGACAGACCGGCCGCACAGCTTAAATTTGTCTGTAGAATTGTATTTTATGTTATTATGCGTTCGGTTAAATTGTATGTTATGTGAGGGCACCCAGATAGCTAATATTATTGTATTCATGTATTCTGAGTGCCAGTCACCTAATGATATGCACTCAGACTTGAGCTATCTGGGGATATGTTAAATGTCTGTGTTTGCTGTGGGGGTGTGCCATTGTGTGTTTGGGTGGTGATTCCTGTCCTGTTGTCTCCACATGTGTATTGGTGATCTCCCCTTTGTCCTGAGAGATAATTGGATTGTCTTCGGTCGTCTCCCAGAGAGGAGGAAACCATGATGCATTGTGGGGATATGTTGTATCTGTTCTGTGTCGCAATCTCCCTTCTGGTCCTTTAGGGGGCGGGAACGATTGGTTGCTGTATTTGCATTGTGTGTGTTGTGAATTACTGATTGGTTGGATTTCAAAACCCTGTGGGCAGTACTATGTTTGGTTTTTATCAATAAAAGAGGCTGTACTTGAAGTACAGTCAGAGCACTGCTAGACCCTCAAGACGGAGCCTTGTCTCGTTATTGGGGGGATTCCCTGTATGCTGTTGGAGACTGATTGCCAGGAGTGTAAGCTGATGTATGCTTTTCCTGCTCGTCTGCTGAAAGGTATTCGCGAGGTTCCAGTTTGGAGTGCTATTTTGTATCCAGTTCGGGAGGTTGGTGTTCTGCAGTAGCTGTGCCTGTCTCTCGGAAAGGGGCATATCGCCTAAACGAATTTTAACCCCTTGTCTGCTGAAACGGTGCCGTTACATTGGTGGCAAGCAGCGGGATCATTCCTACAGCCAGAAGGACAGCTACAGGAGACACCATTTCTTTGGATTCTACAATTTAAGGGCAACGCTTGTCCCAGTACAGCGACCCTAAAAGCACCAGGATGGAACTAGCAGTGTTATACGAGGAGGAGGACCTGGATGGCCGGGATGCATTAAGGAAAGGCATCTGGTACCAGGCCCTGGATAATGTACAATACCAGTGAGGTGAGAGTCTCCCCAGTGAAGAGCAGCGGTTGCAGAAGCAAGTGGCCCTGCGGATGTCCTTCCTGGGAGAGCAGCCCCTAGAGGAATGGGTGAAGGAACTACAGCACCGGGTATGGCAGGAGCTATGGCTGGAGGATGCCTACCAGGCACTTTGGTGGTATGTGGCACAGTTTATACCCTGGACAGCTGAGCATGACAAGCCAGAGGGAGAGGAGTTTGATGGTCCTGGCTTGTTATGGGAGTCCTTTGCAGAGCCTGACTTCGGGAGCCCTGTACAGTCCAGACTTCAGGACATTTTCTATGAGAGGGAGGCTAGGCATGAGTGGGATGACCCCCATGAAGTAGAGAAAGACCTGGCTCACCTAGCAACCCTGGAGTGGGAACTGGAGCAGGACTACCGAGATCTCTTCCACTCCATTGAGAAGGCTCAGCAGGACGGTAAGGTGACAGACCCAGATCCAGACCCATTCAGCTGGGCAGATATTGTAGAGTGTTACTGGGAAGGACCCCAGGTGGCCGGTAGAGATGGGACCGAGGTCTCTCCGCCGGTCCTGCAGGGAATTGGGAGCCCAGTCTTCATTCCCCAGCGGCAGTGTGAAGTGCAGGGAGGGGAGAGCAGCGGCCTCCCTCCCCAGCGGCAGGCTGAGTTACAGGGGGCAGAAGTAGTTGTTCCTGCCCCCCAGCAGCAGAGTGATATGCCGGGAAGGCAGTGTGAAGTGCAGGGAGAGGAGAGCAACGTCCTCCCTCCCCAGCGGCAGGCTGAGTTACAGGGGGCAGAGGTAGTTGTTCCTGCCCCCCAGCAGCAGCATGATTTTTTGGGAATTGGGAGCCTAGTCTCCATTCCCCAGCGGCAGGCAGAGTTACAGGGGGCAGAGACAGTCGGTCCTGTCCCCCAGCGGCAGGGTGTCCTACAGGGAATAGAGAGCCCAGTCTCCTTTCCCCAGCAGCAGGACACTATATTGGGAGCGGAGACGGTCGGTCGCCCTCCCCAGCGGCTGGAAGTATGTATGGGAGAGGAGCTCGTTACCCCCTCTTGCCAGCGGCAGCTTAACGCACCAGGGGGAGACAGTAAGCCCCACAACAGTGCAGATGGGACCGTGGTCTCTGCACTTACAGCACAGGGGGTAGGGACAGTTGTTCCTGTCCCCCAGCAACAGGGCAGTTTAGCCAAAGGGGAGACAGTCGGTTTCCCCCTCCAACAACCAGACTCCAACCAGGCTTCTTCCGTGGTAACGCTGGCACCAGGGCAGAGTACCGCTGATCCCTGCCCACAAAGCAACCTCCACTCCAAGCCAGGGAGCAACTCAGAGACCGGGAGTACCAGCTACCAATATAACCTTGGTGGATTCACTGGACAGAGACAGCCTACTAAATTCTACAGGTCCAGTATTGGGTTGTGGGTGGGCTGCCAGACTAACTCAGGTACCGACCGGCATGAGGTCAGGTATCTGGTTAGTCTTCCCTGGGGGGGGGGGAGATGTGTGGCGAAACCAACCTCGCCACTGGGTTTTGGAGAGGGCTGTTTAAAAGCCTCTTGCCTCAGGATTATGGCCCATAGTAACTTTAAAGGAGAAAACAGACCGGCCGCACAGCTTAAATTTGTCTGTAGAATTGTATTTTATGTTATTATGCGTTCGGTTAAATTGTATGTTATGTGAGGGCACCCAGATAGCTAATATTATTGTATTCATGTATTCTGAGTGCCAGTCACCTAATGATATGCACTCAGACTTGAGCTATCTGGGGATATGTTAAATGTCTGTGTTTGCTGTGGGGGTGTGCCATTGTGTGTTTGGGTGGTGATTCCTGTCCTGTTGTCTCCACATGTGTATTGGTGATCTCCCCTTTGTCCTGAGAGATAATTGGATTGTCTTCGGTCGTCTCCCAGGCAGAGAGGAGGAAACCATGATGCATTGTGGGGATATGTTGTATCTGTTCTGTGTCGCAATCTCCCTTCTGGTCCTCTAGGGGGCGGGAACGATTGGTTGCTGTATTTACATTGTGTGTGTTGTGAATTACTGATTGGTTGGATTTCAAAACCCTGTGGGCAGTACTATGTTTGGTTTTTATCAATAAAAGAGGCTGTACTTGAAGTACAGTCAGAGCACTGCTAGACCCTCAAGACGGAGCCTTGTCTCGTTATTGGGGGGATTCCCTGTATGCTGTTGGAGACTGATTGCCAGGAGTGTAAGCTGATGTATGCTTTTCCTGCTCGTCTGCTGAAAGGTATTCGCGAGGTTCCAGTTTGGAGTGCTATTTTGTATCCAGTTCGGGAGGTTGGTGTTCTGCAGTAGCTGTGCCTGTCTCTCGGAAAGGGGCATATCGCCTAAACGGATTTTAACCCCTTGTCTGCTGAAACTGTGCCGTTACACCCTCCCTCCCAGACCCTCCCACCGCCTATCAAAAAGCAAGGACAGCATCCATCTTAGATTAATTCTGAAGCTGCAGTGTCACAAAGTTGTAATCGCAATGCGATTAATACAGGTTATATTAATCGCATTGCGATTACAACTTAGAGCTGGGTTCCTAATGGTTATATTGATAGAATATAACGAAGATTGACAATATAGTGCTATACTCGTTGTCAATTCTATCAATACAACCATTAGGAACTCAGATCTAAGTTGTAATCGCAATGCGAATAATGCAGGTTATATTAATCGCATTGTGAATTCAAGCTAGCGAATGCAAGCTAAGTTCCTAATTGTTGTATTGCTAGAATTGACGAATATAGCACTATATATTCTCAATCTTCGTTATATTCTAGCAATACAACCATTAGGAACCCAGCAGCTCTAAGTTGAATTTGCAATGCGACTAATATAACCTGCATTGTCAAATCAGACAGTACATTCTCAAATCAGACAGTACATTCTAGCATGGAGCCGTTCCCACGGTGATGGGGACGCTCCATGAGCACGGAAGTCGGCAGAAGCTCTAAGTTGAAATCGCAATGCGATCAATTCAAGTTCTATAAATCGCATTGCGATTTCAACAGAACTTCTGCTGACTTTCTTGCTCATGGAGCGTCCCCATCACCATGGGAACAACTCCATACTAGAATGTACTGTCGGATTTGAGAAAGTTGAAATCGCAATGCGATTAATTCAAGTTCTATAAATCGCATAGCGATTTCTACTTACCACACTCTGCGTCAACTACGTAATTTTCCATGGGTGTTTTGCCATGAATCCCCCTCCGGCATGCCACAGTCCAGGTGTTAGTCCCCTTGAAACAACTTTTCCATCACTATTGTGGCCACAAAGAGTACCTGTGGGTTTTCAAATTCGCCTTCCTATTGATGTCTATTGCGGTTCGCCCGGTTCGCGAACGGAAAATTTTATGTTCGCGACATCACTAATTGGCTGTGGACAGGTGGCTGCGCTTGTCTGTGATAACGCCATATAATACACTGGCTGCAGGGCAGGCCAGCACCTACAAGGCGTAAAGGGCAAGCTTAGGCCATGTGCCCAATTTGGAGACCCAGAAGTTGAAGGGGGCAGACCCGTCATTCAGTACCTGTAGGCGTGTGCACACACACTGCTCCATCATGTTGCTGAAATGCTGCCTCCTGCTAAGACGTTCCATATCAGCTGGGGTGGTGCTGGTTGTTGTGGCGTGCTGACAAAGCTTTTCCACCTGCGGCCATGCTAACCCTGCCTTCTGAGGTGCTAGCAGTGCCCCAGCTGCATTGGCGACCTCTTCCTCCTCCCCAGCCTTCTCCTTGTGCTTCCACTGTGCCCCCGCTGTCAGGTGGTATTGCCAGCGTCTACTTGCAGAGTGTCTACTAGCCTGCACTTGTACTCGCGCATTTTACTCGCAAATTTTTTATCGAATATCGGCACTACGCTAATTCGCAAATATTTTGAATATAGTGCTATATATTAATTATTTTGAATATTCTTTTGTTTAATTTTTTTTTTATTGTTACCATAGCTTTTCAAAAGGCGGTACTTTTAAGAGATGATTCCCTGCTCCCTGCCCGCTCAAGTCAGTGCCCGTTGCCGCCTCTATATACTTCCCGTGCGCATGGAGCGTCCCTATCACCATGGGAACGCCTCCATGCTAGAATGTAATGTCGGATTTGAGAATCAAGTTGCAATCGCAATATTGAATAATAACTTGAATAAATCGCATAACGATTTTAACTTCTACCTAGTTTACAATGGTTGGCTTTCTTGAATTAGCGAAGATGGAGAATATTTTGTTTTGACTAATAAATATATTCGTCATCCTCGCTAATTGAAAGTAATTTGGTAAACCAGCTCTAAGTTGAAATCCCAATGTGATTAATTCAAGTTATATTAATCGCATTGCGATTTTAACTTGTAGCTGCTGCTGGGTCTCTAATGGAATGGGTCAGCTTGCTAAAATTAACGATGTTAACGGATATGGAATCTAGCAGTGCTAATTTGTAATCGCAATGCGATAATATTTGCTATCATTAACCGCATTGCGAATCCAACTTTTATAATCCACTATTCTTAGATATAGTACTATATTTGTTTTATTAGTTAATTCTACCAGTACCACCTATAGCAAAATCGCAAAAGCTGGAATTGCAATGCAATAATATTAGTCGCATTTCGAATGCAACACTATTGCTAAAATATTCGTATTGCTGGTATTGTTATAGTTAACAAGTGACCACTACATCTTATGGGTTAAATGTCCACCATCGGTATTACTGACGGTCACGGACATTAGCCGTGGGTGTATGCAGCCACACAAAGCAGT